>NC_092725.1:107952642-108252642 GCF_047496885.1 Scyliorhinus torazame
GAAGAATACTCAAGTTAAATAGAATGTTAGGCAATTGCCCTTTTAAGGACCAAACCTGATTAACCTCTGACTGATTTAACAAACAAAATTACTCTGCAAGGAATGGCTACCTGGAAGAGCATGTATGCATCTTTCGCACATGGTCTCAGTGTGCTGATTGTCCTTCTGTTGCTGTTGCCTTGGACAACAGGAGGAAGACGGTCATCATCTGAAATAAACATAGTTGAAGTTAAAGCTCTTCACCAAGATGTGAGCTTCCGATACTTAACCAATGCTTTTTATTCTCCCTCCAGGGATTTAAATCACTATCTCTGTTCAAAATCGAATGATTCATTCAATATTGTTTTCAGGAAATAGGTTGGTGCTTTTTGTGTATGGAGTTCTGTAATAACATTTTATACCCACTGAAGAAACAATTGTTAGGGCAGCAAGGTGGACAAAAAGGACACATGGTCTTCTTTGGCATTGCAGACATAACTGACAAAAATATAAAAGAGGGTTTTAGAACATAGAACAGACAGTGCAGAAGGAGGCCATTCGGCCCATCGAGTCTGCACCGACCCACTTAAGCCCTCACTTCCTCCCTATCCCCGTAACCCAATAACCCCTTCTAACCTTTTTTGGACACAAAGGGGCAATTTAGCATGGCCAATTCACCTAACCTGCACATCTTTGGACTGTGGGAGGAAACTGGAGCACGAGGAGGAAATCCACGCCGACCCAGGGAGAATATGCAAACGCCACACACAGGTTGGAATTGAACCCAGTCCCTGGTTGGAAAAATTGAAGGGAACATCAGAATACTCCAAGTGCTTCAAACATAAAGCACTTACACCCTGCCTTTGCTGCAGTGTTAAGGTTGAAACATGGTCTACTGGTTACAAATCATCAACAAAGGGGTCCTCGGCCACAGATATTTGACTGAAGTAGATGGAGAACTGATGCGTTTCATTGACATTGGGCAGGATGACCTTCATTGTGCAAACACAAATTTGGGGTTGGTAATTTTTAAACCTGTTGGATTTTTGCTGTGAATGAGAGATTATTTATTTTTTGAGTTATGTTAAGTCTTTTGAAAGGGGAGAAAAAAAAAGGATAAATATTAACAAATAAATGTCTATTGACTTTAGCCAGGTGTATTCATTATTATTTTTAAAAATAAAGGATTTCTTCCTCTTTGAATAATTCTCCTCTCCCAAATGTGAAAAGGTAACTAGACTTGATCTCAAACAACTACACAGGCAGTTTCACTTGGAAGTAATTCATATCAATTTTCTCCCTATCTTCAACCGAGTAATGATACTCATTTGTCTTCATTACTGCAAGGGCTCTTTCAGCTATGCATTGTTTGACTTGGTTTTAGAGGCTAATGGTCTCACCTTCCACACTTGTTGGATTAATTCCCCAACTAAAAGATAAAGGAAGGAGGAAAAACTAAAAGGCAATCAACAAACTGGAGAATTGGACAAGGTTCAAAAAATAATTAGTGTTCAGACGAACCAGAAAGTCTTGGAACCAAAGAATTCCTATGGTGCAGGAGGCCATTCAGCCCATCGAATCTGCACGACCCTCCAAAGGTGGATGTCACCCAGGCCGACTCCCCGGCCATCCCCGTAACCTAACCTGCACATCTTTGGACACTAATGATCAATTTAGAATGGCCAATCAACCTAACCTGTAAATCTTTTGACTGTGGGATGAAACCGGAGCACCCGGAAGAAATGCACGCAGACACAGGGAGAATGTACAAACTCCACAAAGACAGTTACTGAAGGTTGGAATCGAACCCGTGTCTCTGGTGATGTGAGGCAGAGGTGCTAACCACTATGCCACCATACATCTCCAAATGTTATCCTGGAACCTTCTTGAAAGCCAAAAACTGTTCATGATTGCAACAGAACGGTATACTCATATTATTTGTCTCAGTACTGAAGCTGTGGGATGCAAGATTCAATGACTAGAACTCCTGTCATTATGTGTGTTTTCTGGGCAAGCTAGCTTCCCAGAAGTTATCTCGTTTGTGTGAAGGTTGGCTGGTTGAGAGTATAAAACTTATGCACGGAAAGGTATAATAAGATTTTTGGCCTTTGGCAATTCTAAATATTAAGGGAAGACTCACGTTTTAGTAAATTTCCTTTTCTGGAGATCTTAATGAAGGAAGGCTAAACTTGTCAAAGTTAATGTGAGCAGTAGGTAGAACAAGTGAAAACGTCTGGTGAAAAACATTCTACTGATATGACATATAATTACATTTTCTATGCTTTTTCCTACAGTGCTGTAATGTATAATGCCTGCAAAGGTTTATTCATTTTGACTTTATTCACTATGATCAACAACTTTGGAATTATTCAACTTCATTCTGAAAGTGAGGCCAAATGTATATTTCATGGGCTGTGTTATTTGTAGTTTACCAGCAGCACCATTAGAAACATACAGCATCATACATACATGTAGGAAATATATGGCAACCATTCCGCAATCACTCAACAGGGTGCATAGTGGTGGTGATCCACTTTTGCTCCAGTATCTGAACCGAATATATTTTTCTGTGAGAATCCTTGCAAATTGTTGCATTGTGCAGGCACTTCCAATGCACAATCACCTCAACTCGCTTTTATTTTTATTTTTTTTAGATGTATTTTGTTACAAACATGTAGCAAAACAGGTTACAGCAAATTAACACCTTGGGAAACATATTTCTCAACAATCAACTATACGGTCTGTCCAGATTTCCCCCCGTTTCTCACCCCCCCCCCCCCATGACAAACAGCCCCTCAAACACGGTCACAAAACCCCCTACATTTCCTCCACATCCCCCTGAACTCATAATTTACCTTATCTAATCGCAGGAAGTCGTACAGGACACCCAACCAAGCCGCTACCCCCTGTGGCGATGCCGACGGCCACTCCAGCAAGAGTTGCCCCCATGCAATCAGAGAGGCGAAGGCCAAGACATCGGCCATCCTCCTCGCCATGAGCTCCGGCTTCTCTGAAACCCCAAATATCACCACCAAATGATCCGGGTCCACCTTTTCCTGCACTATCCTGGCTAAGACCGTGAATACTCCCGCCCAGAATCTTCCCAATTTTTCACAACCCCAAAACATGTGCGGGTGATTCGCTGGCCGCCACCCACACCTCTCGCACTCATCTGCTATCCCCTGAAAGAACCCATTCATTCTCGCTCGGGTCATAAGCACCTTGTGCACCACCTTAAACTGTATCAGGCTCATCCTTGCACAAAAGGAGGTCCAGTTTACCCTACGCAGTGCCTCACTCCATACTCCCCAATTGATCTCCCCTCCCAACTCCACTTCCCATTTCTCCTTGATCTTCACTCCCTGCTCCCCCAGCCACTTGTACATATCCACAATTCTTCACTCTCCTTCCACATCTGGAAGCAGCAGTCGCTCCAGCAGGGTGAATCCTGGCAACCTAGGGAATCCCCTCCAGATTGTTCGCGCAAAATCCCTAACCTGCAGATACCTGAACTCACTCCCCCTCGGCAACTCTACCTTCTCCCTTAGCTCCTCCACACTGGCGAACCCTTCCTCCAAATAAAGATCCCTCACCTTGACCAGGCACACTTCCTTCCACTTCCTGTATACACTATTCCCCCTCTCCCCCCCCCCCCACGCCCCAGCACAAACCCATGATTCCCACGTTAACACTGACTCAACTCACTTTTATGTTGCTCATCTTCAGCGTCCATTCTCTCAAAGACAACTGTAACCACTTGCCGTACTGTAGCTGCCGCTGTGTTATTGGTGATATTGTCTTTGGTAAAGTGTAGCCGAAAGCACAGTACAATTGCCTGAAACGGAAACATGAACTTTTGTGCGTTACAAAGGAAAAGGGGAAGGTCAAAATCAACTGCAGGTATTGCAATAAATAGTGACATTACTGGCAGATAGTTAAGAGATTTCACATTCAAATTTCTACCTGAGTGACATTTAAGAATAATCATTATTTCAGGAATTCTC
Source organism: Scyliorhinus torazame (assembly GCF_047496885.1). NCBI lineage: Eukaryota > Metazoa > Chordata > Chondrichthyes > Carcharhiniformes > Scyliorhinidae > Scyliorhinus > Scyliorhinus torazame. Next base: position 107,956,626 of record NC_092725.1, read on the forward strand.
TTGACAAAACACTGTTTACAATCAGGAATTCATACAAAAAATTCATCTGGGAAGTTGACAAGTTTGTGTTGCTTCCCTGAAAACAGGCTAACGACTTACTAAAGGTTTTATGCATAAAAAGGGTGAATGGAAGTAAAGGTTAAGGAAAAACATTAAAAAAGGCAACCCGTAAAATACCGACCAACAATAATTGACATTTCAGAGCTCTATGAGTAATAAAGGAAGACCATAGATGCTAGAAATCTGAAAATTAAACAGAAAATGCAAGAAATGAAAGTATCTGAAATAAAAAGGTGTACAATTCTGGCTTTTCATTAGAAGTATCAAGGCACCCTTCTCCATTCAGATGATGACTGATTTCTTGTGTACAGGTTCATTTTTCATTTTAGGTTTATAAAAGTGGGCAGGAACAACATTGGTGAGTAAAACTAAACTAGGAAGGGCAAAAAAGTGGAAATCAACTGACAAACTTTATTATTTCAATTGCAAATTTCGAATAATGAATTCCGAAACACAAAACAAAAAATGTTTGACTAGGCAGGGTTCTAGAAATCATTCCTGTAGTCATTTCTGCAGATAGAATATACCACAGGCAAGCGCCAGAAAAATAAATAAATACTCATTCAATTTAAATATGACATTAAATTTAACAAACTGGAAGTTTAAATCCATTTACAACGGTCAGTTTGTTCAAAATCTAATTAAGTATTTACTGTTTGCGATTTTTAGGGTTATACAATACGAGAACAAAGCTGTCTTCAGCTTATTCAACTCAAAAGATTCAAGGAGGCAGACTGGGTTAGACACTCACATTTTAGCTTTCATGCCTTGGTTTATATCTAGCTCCAAGACTAAGGATAAAGAGTCATATATCTGTAAGCGTCCTTGAAATTGAACAGTATCAGTCTAGCTGCCAGTGGTTTGGCCTACTGAACAAAAAACTATCCATAACTTGCCAACAGAGAAGCAAATTAGTAGTGCGGGAAATGCAAAAAAGATGCCGCACATCTTTGATTCATTACAATTGAAAGACATTGCTGCAGGGCTTCCTCAGGGTAGTGTCCCATCTTCAGCTGCTTCATTAAAGACCTTCCCTCCATCATCAGCTCAGAAATGGGGGTGCTTGCTGTTGATTGCACACTGTTCAGCACCATTCTCAATTCCCTCCAATCCCCCTGAACAAAAAGACCCCCAACCAGAACCCCCCAACTCCCTCCTCCCCCTACCTCTCTCCCTAGCAACCAACGGTGACCAGCTCTTTAAAGTACAGAATAAGGGGATGTTAGAAATGAGTAGATAAGTAGTTGTATTTGTTGACTATTTAATTATTGTGTTATTAATAACATTTATTTGTATTTAATTTACAAACCTGGCGACTGTAGTTATTAGGCAGCCAAAGCTCAAAGACTTTGGGTATTTTTTTTTAAATTAAGAGTTAATTTCAGTATAATGTGGAGAAATGTGAGGTTATCTGCTTCGGTAACAAAAGTAGGAAGGCAGATTATTATTTGAATGGGTGTAAATTGAGGGAAGTGGATACTCAGCGAGACCTTGTTGTCCTCATGCACCAGTTGCTGAAAGAAAGCGCGCAGGTACAGCAGGCAGTGAAGGCAGCAAATAGTATGTTGGCCTTCATAGCGAGAGCATTTGAGTATAGGAATAGGGATGTTTTACTGCAATTGTATAGGGCATTGGTGAGGCCACACCTGGGGCAGTGTGTGCAGTTTTGGTGTCCTTATCTGAGGATCAATGTTCCTGCTATGGAGAAGGTTTACCAGGCTGATTCCTGGGATGGTGAGACTGTCATATGAGAAGAGACAGGTTAGGGTTATATTCATTGGAGTTTAGAAGAGTGGGAGGGGATCTCATAGAATTTATAAGATTCTTAACAGGATTAGACAGGGTGGATTCAGAAAGGATGTCCCCAATGGCGGGGGAATCCAGAACTAGGGGTCATTGTTTGAGGATAAGGGGTAAACATGTTAGGAGCGCATGGTGGCAGTGGTTAGCACTGCTGCCTCACAGTGCCAGGGACCCAGATTCAATTCCGGGCATGGGTCACTGTGGCGTTTGCACATTTTCCCCAGAGTCTGCGTGGATTCCCTCTTTCTCCGGTTTCCTCCCACCGTCCAAAGATGGGCTGGTTAGGTGGATTGGCCATGCTAAGTTACCCCTTAATGCCCAGGGATATGCAGGTTAGGTTAGGGGGATAGGGCGGGGTGGATGGGGGAGTGGACATGGGTCAACTGGTCTGTGCACTGAAGGGCTTCTATGATTCTATGATTGAGGTGAGGAGAAATCTCTTCACCCAGAGAGTGGTCGAGGCCAAAATGTTGTGTGAGGAGAAATTAAATATATCTCTTGGGGCTAAAGAAATCAAGGGTTATGGAGGAGGAAGAGGGGGATAGTTGAAAGATAGTTGGGATCAGGGTATTGAACTTGATGATCAGCAATGATCATAATGAAGGGTGGAGCAGGCTCGAAGGGCTGAATGGTCTCCTCCTGTTTCCATTTTCTATGTTTGTTTCTATCTATGTATGTTTTCCTCCTGCTGTACCATTGCCTCAAGATTAATCCTGGGCCCCCTATTATTTTACATTTGTGTACTGCACCATGGCAACGCCATCTGAAGGAAATAAACTATTTCTGATAGGTATAAGGCTATTTTAATGTAAATATTAAAGTCCAGTCTTTAATACCCATTTTAAAATAAGGATTTCAGTATTCATAACCTTCGGTCACGACAAAACACATAACTTAAACAGAGGTACAAAGCCTGACACATCCACAAACTAATTGGAGATAAAAACAACATTTTTACTGACAATATGAACGGACTATTATTCTTCAAAGTTTCATATTGAGAAATGAGCTGTACCAGTAATCAAGATCGAAATAAGCACCATAGCAATATGAAACCACCATTGTTCAAAATATGAATAAAGTGAAGTCAGCAGAAAACCGGTAAAAACCAGACTTGATTACAGCGCAAAATCACATTCCATAGCACACACAAATATTCAAACATGAAACATTTAAAACCTATGTTTCACATTGAGGATTGACAGTTAACCATCAAATCAAATGTATTTGATTCTCACCCAAACCAATTAGGATGACATAGAGGTATGGACAGATGGCCTCAGACTGATAACATTTTCCTTAAACATGAGAATTCATACAGCCAATTTCCATCCTGGATCACTCTATACTTTGATCGAACTACTTGCTATCCTTATTTTCGTATTTTCGCTTTTTCACTCTAACTCTTGAAGTTTGCGCAAGCTGTTTTGCTTTAAGCAAGAAACCATTTCTGTATTATTTTTGAAAGTTAAAATTGTTTTATAAATAACTTCTCTTTAAGTCTTTTGCTGGCAAGGTTTTATTGAGAATAGTGTTATGGGTGAGGGTTTAGAGAACCCCAAAGTGTATCATGGAGTTCACCTGACCCACAACTTTTAATAGATTGTGGTTTGGGGAGCACATGGCCCACTCTGCAGGTGTGGTACAGCAGAAATGGAAAAGTATTTTTTAAAGTAAAACAATGTTTATTCTATTAACTCAGGTTAACCTTTTTAAAACATAGTGAACATCTTAGCAACCATCAATTCAAATACAACCCCCAAAGAATAAAACACTAAGTAATCCTTAATACCTTCCCAAACAACATCCAGAAGACAAAAGAAACACCTTTTAACAGAAGCACATTAGGTTTACATTCGCTACTGAGAACATTTATAATTCTGAATTCACCAAATGATCAAGAGATAGTCTTTTCATGACAGAGAGAACAGCAGTACACCTGCTTTGTCTGACTTCAGCTCCAACACTGAAAACGAAACTAAAACACATCCTGCAGCAAACAGCCTAAAACGAAAGTAAAAAGCTGACCGACAGCCCAGCTCCACCCACACTCTGACATCACTGATAAACACCCATTTCTTAAAGGTACATTTCTTAAACATCCATTTCTTAAAGGTACTCTCACATGACAATGGATTTAAGTTTCTCTGAATCGTAATCAGTAGAGGCAATAAAAGATTCTGACTTGCATCCGAGAAATGTAACTCAAATTTCTACCGAGTTCTATAGTGTTTGCAAGACTGCACTTGAACCGCATGGTAGATCTCTACACCATGTAAAGACATAGAGTTAGCTTCCACATTTACACCAATGACATTCAACATTATCTCTCCAAAAGCTCTCATTCCTTTCATTACCTCTGTGCAGTCAAACTGACTGCCCAATAACCAGCTTTGGATAGCCAAAACCATTCTCTTCAGCTTGAGCCACAAACTCTTCTCTTGGTTACTGATTCCAACCACACCCCGGCTATGTTTTGAAATTGAGCCAGGCTATTCCCAACCTTCACCAGCTCAGTGTTCATTTTTGTTTGATGCACCTCTGCAAAGCTCCTATTTTCTACACTAAAGGAACTACATAAACAGAAAGCTGTTGTTGACATCACTTGGTATATGGTTATAGAATACTAACCCTCGCAGTTACAACGAACAAAGAAAATTATAGCACAGGAACAGGCCCTTCGGCCCAGCCTGCGCCGATCCAGATCCTTTATCTAAACCTGTCACCTATTTTCCAAGGATCTACTTCCCTCTGTTCCCCGCCCATTCATATATCTGTCTAGATGCATCTTAAATGATGCTATCGTGCCCGCCTCTACCACCTCCGCTGGCAAAGCATTCCAGGCACCCACCACCCTCTGCGTAAAAACCTTTCCATGCACATCTCCCTTAAACTTTCCCCCTCTCACCTTGAAATAGTGACCTCTTGTAATTGACACCCCCACTCTTGGAAAAAGCTTGTTGCTATTCACCTGGTCTATACTTCTCATAATTTTGTAGACCTCAATCAGGTCCCCCCTCAACCTCCGTCTTTCCAACGAAAACAATCCTAATCTACTCAACCTTTCTTCATAGCTAGCACCCTCCATACCAGGCAACATCCTGGCGAACCTCCTCTGCACCCTCTCTAAAGCATTCACATCATTCTGGTAACGTGGCGACCAGAACTGCACGCAGTATTCCAAATGTGGCCTAACCAAAGTCCTATACAACTGTAACATGATCTGCCAACTCTTGTACTCAATACCCCGTCTGATGAAGGCAAGCATGTTGTATGCCTTCTTGACCCCACTCTATCGGTGCATTGCCACATTCAGGGTACAATGGACCTGAACTCCCAGATCTCTCTGTACATCAATTTTCCCCAGGTCTCTTCCATTGACCGTATAGTCCGCTCTTGAATTAGATCTTCCAAAATGCATCACCTCGCATTTGCCTGGATTGAACTCCATCTGCCATTTCTCTGCCCAACTCTCCAATCTATCTATATTTTGCTGTATTCTCTGACAGTCCTCCTCGCTATCTGCAACTCCACCAATCTTAGTATCACCTGCAAATTTGCTAATCTGACCACCTATACCTTCGTCCAGATCATTTATGTAGATCACAAACAACAGTGGTCCGAGCACGGATCCCTGTAGAACACCACTAGTCACCTTTCTCCATTTTGAGACACTCCCTTCCACCACTACTCTCCGTCTCCTGTTGCCCAGCCAGTTCTTTATCCATCTAGCTAGTACCCCCTGAACCCCATACGACTTCATTTTTTCCATCAACCTGACATGGGAAACTTTATCAAACACCTTACTGAAGTCCATGTATATGACATCTACAGTCCTTCCCTCATCAATTAACTTTGTCACTTCCTTAAAGAATTCTATTCGGTTTGGAAGACATGATCTTCCCTGCACAAAACCATGCTGCCTATCACTGATAAGTCTATTTTCTTCCAAATGTGAATAGATCCTATCCCTCAGTATCTTCTCCAACAGTTTGCCTACCACTGACGTCAAACTCACCGGTCTATAATTCCCTGGATTATCCCTGCTACCCTTAAACAGAGGGACAACATTAGCAATTCTCCAGTTCTCCGGGACCTCACCGGTGCTCAAGGATGCTGCAAAGATATCTGTTAAGGCCCCAGCTATTTCGTCCCTCGCTTCCCTCATTAACCTGGGATAGATCCCACCTGGACCTGGGGACTTGTCCACCTTAAAACCTTTTAAAATACCCAAAACTTCCCCCTCCCTTATGCCGACGACCTAGAGTATTTAAACATCCATCCTTAGCCTCAACATCCGTCATGTCCCTCTCCTTGGTGAATACCGATGCAAAATACTCATTAAGAATCTCACCAACTTCCTCTCGACTCCACGCATAAATTCCCTCTTTTGTCTTTGAGTGGGCCAATCCTTTCTCTAGTTACCCTCTTGCTCCTTATATACGAATAAAAGGCTTTGGGATTTTCCGTAACCCTGTTAGCCAAAGATATTTCATGACCCCTTTTAGCCCTCTTTATTGCGCGTTTGAGATTTGTCCTAGTTTCCCGATATTCCTCCAAAGCTTCATCAGTTTTATGTCCCCTAGATCTTATTTATGCTTCCTTTTTCATCTTAGCGAGTCTCACAATTCCACCCGTCATCCATGGTTCCCTAATCTTGCCATTTCTATCCCTCATTTTCACAGGGACATGTCTGTCCTGCACTCTAATCAACCTTTCCTTAAAAGACTTCCACATTTCAAATGTGGATTTACCCTTAAAGAGCTGCTCCCAATCCACATTCCCTAGCTCCTGCCAAATTTTGTTATACTTGGCCTTTCCCCAATTTAGCACTCTTCCTTTAGGACCACTCTCGTCTTTGTCCATGAGTATTCTAAAACTTACAGAATTGTGATCGCTATTCCCAAAGTAATCACCAACTGAAACTTCAACCACCTGGCTGGGATCATTCCCCAATACCAGGTCCAGTATGGCCCCTTCCAGGGTTAGACTATTTATATACTGCTCAAAAAAACTCTCCTGGATGCTCCCTACAAATACTGCTCCATCTACGCCTCCAACACAACATGAATCCCATTCAATGTTGGGGAAGTTAAAATCTCCCATCACGACCACCCTATTGCTCCTACATTTTTCCATAATCTGTCTACATATTTGTACCTCTACTTCACGCTCGCTTTTGGGAGGCCTGTAGTAAAGTCCCAACAATGTTACTGCACCCTTCCTATTTCTTAGCTCAACCCATATTGCCTCAGTGCTCGAATCCTCCATCGTGCCCTCCTTAATCACAGCTGTGATATCATCTCTGACCAGTAATGCAACTCCTCCACCCCTTTTACCTCCCTCTCTATCCCTCCTGAAGCATCTATACCCTGGGATATTTAGTTGCCAGTCTTGCCCTTCCTTCAACCAAGTCTCCGTAATACCAATATCATATTCCCAGATACTAATTCAAGCCCTTAAGTTCATCTGCCTCACCTGTTACACTTCTCGCATTAAAACAAATGCACCTCAGACCACCTGTCCCTTTGCGTTCATCATCTCTTCCCGGTCTACTCTTCCCCTTAGTTACATTGAGTTTATTATCTAGTATCTAGTTAGGGAATGATGCAAGTCTTTGGGGAAGAGAGAAAAACACAAGTGATGAGCAAAATCATCAAAATACATACTAAAGCACCTATATTATTAGTGAAAATTTAGTTCTCAAATATAATTGATACTGTTTTTAAACAAATAATTAGTGTTTTCCCCTCACTTCTGGAAAAGAACATAAAACTGAAATTATTTCATAGAAAATAGTAATCATGCTTAATTATCACAATAAACCGTTCTCTTCCATTTCACTTTGGCACAATGCTGTATCTACTGCTAGAATTTCCTTTGGCAAATATTAGGTCGAGAAAATGATGAAAAATACTATTACAAAAACAAATGGAATTTTAATTTTAAATATTTGGAATCATGATGGAGAATTTGAACAAAACATTAGCTGGACATCAGTTGGAGTGCAATTCTGGTCACCCCAGTAAGGATAACAGAGGCAAGAAAAAGGGACAATAAAGATTCATTGGCATGCTACCAGGAATATGAGGCTAGTTATGAGGAAAGCTTTTTTTTCTCCCCACCACTATAATAGAGAAGGTTAAGGAGAGTGGAAACGTTCAAAATAATGGAATGTTTTGAGAGGATAATAACACATGATCATTTTGATCAGTTGGCCATACACTCAGGATCATAACTGGAGAAACACAGTGCAAAGTTAGCAAAACTGAAAACAGAGGAATACTGTCACAAATTAATTACAAGCCAATGGAATACAACTTCAATCAAAATAACAATTAAAAATTACTCGAGAAGGTCTCCCATGTCCCCAAAACCTACACCAAGTTATTTGGGAGTGTGGATGATCCATCTGTGTGTCTAAAATTCCTTTTCTGTCAGTCCACGTATGAAAATAAAACACCTACACACAGCTTTTTGTTGGCTGACAACAGTTTAGTTTGGAGCTGGAGCAAGTAAACAAGGAAACTGTCACCTAGCGCGAATCAGTACCACATCTACCACTCTCAGTGTCTCAATGCAGTCATGATCCCCCAAGACAAAGATTTGTATAAATACTCCATGAATGAGTCTCAATATTCTCCCGTGAAATGTGCAAGTTCCACTCATCTCCATTACTCCAACCATGCTTTCTGTCCTCCAGGTAAACATTGCCTCCATCTCCAGCCAGACAGGGCCCATTGTGATCTATGGTAATCACATTCCATACAAGCTCCAACCACATTCCCAACAAGTCCTTATTCATCTCCCATTCAAAACAACTTATCATGATGATTGATTGATTGATATTTATTGTCACATGTACCGAAGTACAGTGAAAAGTATTTTTCTGTGGCCAAGGGAGCGTACACAGTACGTACATAGTAGACAAAAAAAATAATCGACAGAGTACATTGACAATGGTACATCAACAAATAGTGATTGGTTACAACGCGAAACAAGGGCCGAATAAGAGCAGCATAGGGTGTCGTGAATAGTGTTCTTACAGGGAACAGATCAGTTCAAGGGAGAGCTGTTGAGGAGTATGGTAGCTGTGGGGAGAAGCTGTCTAGCATCCTATGTCTGGATGTGCGGGTCTTCAGACGTCTGTATCTTCTGCCTGATGGAAGGGTCTGGAAGAGGGCAAAGCCTGGGTGCGAGGGGTCTCTGACAATGCTGTCTGCATTCCTGAGGCAGCAGGAGGTCTATACAGAATGAATGTGAGGGTGGCAAACTTGTGCGATGCGTTGGGCTGAGTTCACCACACTCTGCAGTTTCTTGCAATCTTGGGCCGAGCAGTTGCCATACCAAGCTGTAATGCAGCCAGATAGGATGCTCTCTATGGCACTTCTGTACAAGTTTGAGAGAGTCGATGCAGACATGCTGAATTTCTTTAGCTTCCGTAGGAAGTAGAGACATTGTTGGGCTTTCTTGACTGTTGCATCAGCGTGAGTGGACCAGCTGTCGGACTCAGCTGCTTTTGCTGGCAGCCTTTTCCACACATTAACTTTGCTCCAGGACAGAGATTATTCCCTTCATTTCCTAAATTCTGCTCATTAAAATATAACCTGCAATAGTGGATTGAAGTTTCCACCTGTTAATGATTTTCAGAAATAAAAACGCCTTTACCTGCCTTAGACCAGTCTACCGTTTGCATTTATAGACAGAGTGCAAACAATCACTTAATCAGGCACAAATTGTTCATGAAAACTATGTTCTATCTGGCAACTGGAGTGGAGAAAATCACTTTATAACATTTCTTTAATAACATTGCTTATGGTATAACTTTATTTGCTTTGCCAACTTACATTTAAGGTTATATATAAATATTGATCTGATCTTTGGAAATAATAAGGCAGAAGGAAAATAGAACTACTCCAAAGGACTCACCTCACAGTTTATCTGGAAATTTTACTTTTTTATTAAAAAGTGCTGATTTTGTGGCTTCACCATTTTGGGTACTCTTCCCTTTAATAACTGCTCTTGTGACAATGCAGAATATTTGATCCTCTTGGGTAGTTTCTTTTTCTTATTTGATCCAAATGTGGGCTGAGTCTTTCAGATTAGTTTGCGGTGCTTGTTTACATTGCTCATGATTGACCCTTAGGATGAGCTTCAGAGAGATACCAACTTCACACATAAATATCAGAACTACTATATGTCATCAGACCAAAGTTTATAAAAAGTATTTTTCGTTCTACAGCAGTAACGACAAAGCCAGAGCTCTAATGTCCGAAATGGTTCACAATTCTAGCTGTACACAGGCAAGTACCCAAAAACAACATGAAGAAACATAGAACCTGGGCATAGTCTCATTGTCAGCAAAACAATGAGGTCAGGATCTTGAGAACATTTGCCTGTAGCAGTGCAACAATGTGTGGAAACTTACCTTATCAAACACGTATCATCACTGATAGATGACCTGCTAACACAAAAGAGTAAGTGAAATGAAAAGCGTCGGGCGGCATGGTGGTGCAGTGGTTAGCATTGCCACCTCATGGCATCGAGGACCCGGCCTCGGGTCACTGTCCGTGTGGAGTTTGCACATTCTCACCCCCACAAGCCTAATATGTGCAGAGTAGGTGGATTGGCCATGATAAATTGCCTTCTTAATTGGAATTTTGTTTAAAAAGGAAATCAAAAGCGCATATTCTTAGCCCTTGCAAATGAGTCAATAGTGAGTGTTCCCAGGTGAGGAACATGTGCGGAGTTATTTTCAGTGGCGAGCTGATGGGCACTGTCCCAAGGTCCACATACTTCAGCCTCCACTCGAGGCAATCATAGGACTTTTGCCATCGATGTCACTTCATGACACGCAATTTTAAAACGGCTCACAATTTAATCATTATTGCACAGCAGTTTGGATAAGTGCTCTAGTTTCAAACGCAACATGGTGCCAAAAAGCAGCAATACGGTTGCCAAAAAAAAATGATTTCACTTCTTTGAAACCGCCAAGTGTGTACCCATTTTATTTCTGATAACCCAGGAGATCATGGGAGAGCGAGAAAGCTATATTGCAGGATACAAAATATTGGCTGGCAAAAATGCACAAACTTTCCTTTGGCAAATATAATTTCCTGGGTCAATAACTTCCCAAGTGAGGGTCACATATGGAATTATTTTCACTTGTAAACTGGTGAGCAGACTCACCTGCTTTTAGCTTCAGCCAAGGAAGATGATTATTATTCTTCAAAAAAAAGTTTCAGTACATTGGGTCACAGATGGATACTAGAAAACCTGGTCCCAAATTCAAACAACATCTCAAAATAAAATGTGGCAATCTTTGTAATTGTACTGTCAAACGGTTTATTTGAGCACAATGTTTGAACTTCTTAACTCAAATAAATTAAATTGCAAAGATTGCAATTAAACATGATAACCTCCAAGGCTGAAGCACACCCCTATGACTATAATAAATAATCTGCATTTTAACTTAAAACACCTCAGAATTTAACTACTGTGTATTTAGGTTTCAATACTTAGTATTCAATATTATTAAACTGCTGGTTTTACATGCGAGTGTTGTTTAAGTGTGCATGGCAGTTTCTTTATGTCACGTACCTTAGCGAGGGCATCATCGTGCACCACCGTGTTAGTTGTCAAAAGGACCAGGACTGTTTGAAGAAGTCTGAGTTCCTCCAGTCCATTTTCCATCAACTGCCACAGCATGTTAATGATGTTTCCAGCTGCACCCTGTCAAAACGTAGACAAATCAAACAGTAAGGAGCGCCATAGAATAAAACACAGGAGGACAGGCCATCCCCCTCGAGCTGGCTCTTCCGAAAAGCAATCCGGTCAGTGCCACTTGCCAGCTCTTTCCCCATATTCCTGCAATATAAATGCACATTCTGTTTTGCACTTTTCATTTTTTCTATTATATTTCCACTAAAGTGGAACATGCATTTTACAATTTACTCCAAAACCCAACATCCAGATTCATTCACAGGCACACTTGAAACCACGATCAGCCAAGGAATAATTAACGATGAACTGCAAGTGATTCCACAGCTGGGTTGGTTTAGGCTAGATTCCACCCAAAGGATCTTGAGAGTGCATTCATGGATATCCTGCAGTGTTACAAGCAGGGGGAGGAAAAAAGTGGAAATGTGAGCCAGGCTGGGTTAAAGCATGGGGAAGACACGTCTGGCTGGTGGTCAGTGCTGACATTTAGGGTGAGGGGCTGGAGGCACGGATGGACAGTTAGCAGGGCTTGAGGCTGCAGAGAAATTTTGCTCATAAGTGTAGGAGCGGAGCACAGGTGAAAAAATGAAAATGAAATGAAAATTGCTTATTGTCACAAGTAGGCTTCAAAAGAAGTTACTGTGAAAAGCCCCTAGTCGCCACATTCCGGCGCCTGTTCGGGTAGGCTGTTACGGGAATTGAACCGTGTTGTTGGCCTGCCTTGGTCTGCTTTCAAAGCCAGCGATTTAGCCCTGTGCTAAACAGTAAAGTCTGAATAAAGTCTGTGGCTTGTAGAATCACAAAAGAACATAAAAACAATAGGAGCAGACATGGGCTATATGACACCTCAAGCTTTTGCTACCATTCAGTCACATTTTGGTTGATCTTAAACCTCAACTCCTTTCTCCCCTGATCTCCATAATTTGTCTATTCCCTTAAAAGTTAAAAAAATCCACCTCTGCGATGAATATAGTCAATGAATGAGAAAGAAAGAAAAAGATTTGCATTTATATAGCACTTCTCATGACCAATGGTCACTTCAAAGTGTTTTACTTTTGACTTGCAGTCACTGTTGCAATGTACACAACAGCCAATTCGTGCACAGAAAACATCCACAAACAACAATGTGATCATGACCAGATATTCTGTTTTTGTAATGCTGATTGAGGTATGCATATATTGGCCAAGACACCAGGGATAACACCCCTGCTCTTCTTCAAAATAGTGCCAAGGGATTGTTTACATCCACCCGAGCAGGCAGATGTGATCTTGCTGAAGGCTCAGCCTTGCTTTTTATGCTCCAGCCCTGGAGTGGGGATTGAACCCGGAACCTTGTGACTCAGAGAAGAGTGTGTTACCAACTGAGTGACGTCTGACACATCCATCGCCCTCTGGGGTAGAGAATTCCAAACACACACAACTCTCAGAATGAGGCAATTTATCAGTCCGAAATGGCTGACCCCTTATCCTGAGACTGCACTCCCTAGTTCATAGGATTTTATAGAACACAAAGAGGCAACGCAGCGTAACATGACTTTGTTGGATGACTGAAATAGGAATTCATTTTTCTCCTGCCCTATTCCATTATCTTTTTAAAGTTCTTTTTCACAGAGTTCTCAAAAGCTTTTCTTTCAGCCTCATCCTCAACTATGAGCACCATGATAGTTGTCACCTGAAGGCTCTTTCACTTTGGTGAATGCGATAGAGTGGATTGTTTATTTGTTCTGATGTAGTTGGATTAGAATTAATTTCTGTGGCAAGGGTTTTGGAAGAAAGAATTTGCTTACTATGCATAATGAAAATAGAAAAACAAAAACAAAAAAAACAAAGTGGACAATACAAAATATTTACAGATAGACTTGATATGCATCAGAAATTTTATGATAAAGAATTAGTCACCCGCTCCATCTTGGAATTTTATTCACCTTCCCTCTTAAAGGGGTGAAACACGCCTATTATGTAGCTGACACGGTGACGGAAGATTGACAGGATGGTTATGTCCCAGTTTCCTCATCAGCTGCATTATCTAAACCCCCGGAAGGTCAAAGGCAACAGATGCCTGGGAGCAGCATCAACTGCCAGCTCCGCTCCAAGTCACACACCATCCTAACTTGGAAATATAATCGCAGTTCTTCCCTGTCGCTGGGTCAAAATCCTGGAACTCTCTCCCTAACAGCACTGTCGATGTTCCTACAACACATGGACTGCAGCGGTTCAAGAAGGCGGCTCACCACCACCTTCTCAAGGGCAATTCGGATTGGGCAATAAGAATGCTAGCTAAGCCACGATGCCCACATCCCGTGAAAAATATAAAAAATAAATAAATCTGCAGATGGAGGATGCAAACATATATCCAGGGCTTGGTTGCATTGCAGCTACATTATCTAGGGGGAGTTGAAAATATTTATTAAATCCCTGGTCATGTTGCAGACGGTAAACGGTTGTTGCAAAGCTAGCGAAGTACATAGGGGAGAAAGGAATAGAAAGATGTGATGATAGGATGAGATGAAGTAACATGGAGAGGAGGTTCATGCGGAGCATAAACCCTGTCAAATGCTGGCCAGTATGCTTCTGCGTGCTTGCTGGAGTCAGATAATGAGTTCACACAGAGGTTTTTTATGGTGACCTTTTCTGCTCACCAGGGTACTCAGAAGGAATTCCTGGGGCTTACTGCCTGAAGGCTTACCTTCAGTTCTCTAATTAACTTCAAGTTACAACCTTCCTTGTTGTGATGGGGAAAAATAGTGAGGATACTGGTGAAAGGTGCAGTGGGTCTCTTTGGATTGGATTGTCAGACCCGCCAATGGAATATCAGAACCAAACTGCTTCCCTATGGCAGCATTGTTATTCCAAAACCTGAGAAAGGTAGGTCCACAGCACACACGTAACCGGCAAGGGTAGCAACGTCAACTAACTTAGATCCCATTCCTTAACCCAGTGTCAACAAAGAACAAAGAAATGTACAGCACAGGAACAGGCCCTTCGGCCCTCCAAGCCCGTGCCGACCATGTTGCCCGACTAAACTACAATCTTCTACACTTCCTGGGTCCATATCCCTCTATTCCCATCCTATTCATGTATTTGTCAAGATGCCCCTTAAATGTCACTATCGTCCCTGCTTCCACCACCTTCTCCGGTAGCGAGTTCCAGGCACCCACTACCCTCTGCGTAAAAAACTTGCCTCGTACATCTCCTCTAAACCTTGCCCCTCTCACCTTAAACCTATGCCCCCTAGTAATTGACCCCTCTACCCTGGGGAAAAGCCTCTGACTATCCACTCTGTCTATGCCCCTCATAATTTTGTAGACCTCTATCAGGTCTCCCCTCAACCTCCTTCGTTCCAGTGAGAACAAACCGAGTTTATTCAACCACTCCTCATAGCTAATGCCCTCCATACCAGGCAACATTCTGGTAAATCTCTTCTGCACCCTCTCTAAAGCCTCCACATCCTTCTGGTAGTGTGGCGACCAGAATTGAACACTATACTCCAAGTGTGGCCTAACTAAGGTTCTATACAGCTGCAACATGACTTGCCAATTCTTATACTCAATGCCCCGGCCAATGAAGGCAAGCATGCCGTATGCCTTCTTGACTACCTTCTCCACCTGTGTTGCCCCTTTCAATGACCTGTGGACCTGTACTTCTAGATCTCTTTGACTTTCAATGCTCTTGAGGGTTCTACCATTCACTGTATATTCCCTACCTGCATTAGACTTTCCAAAATGCATTACTTCACATTTGTCCGGATTAAACTCCATCTGCCATCTCTCCGCCCAAGTCTCCAAACAATCTAAATCCTGCTGTATCCTCTGACAGTCCTCATCGCATCCGCAATTCCACCAACCTTTGTGTCGTCTGCAAACTTACTAATCAGACCAGTTACATTTTCCTCCAAATCATTTATATATACTACAAAGAGCAAAGGTCCCAGCACCGATCCCTGTGGAACACCACTAGTCACAGCCCTCCAATTAGAAAAGCATCCTTCCATTGCTACTCTCTGCCTTCTATGACCTAGCCAGTTCTGTATCCACCTTGCCAGCTCACCCCTGATCCCGTGTGACTTCACCTTTTGTACTAGTCTACCATGAGGGACCTTGTCAAAGGCCTTACTGAAGTCCATATAGACAACATCCACTGCCCTACCTGCATCAATCATCTTAGTGACCTCCTCGAAAAACTCTATCAAGTTAGTGAGACACGACCTCCCCTTCACAAAACCATGCTGCCTCTCACTAATACATCCATTTGCTTCCAAATGGGAGTAGATCCTGTCTCGAAGAATTCTCTCCAGTAATTTCCCTACCACTGAAGTAAGGCTCACCAGCCTGTAGTTCCCTGGATTATCCTTGCTACCCTTCTTAAACAGAGGAACAACATTGGCTATTCTCCAGTCCTCCGGGACATCCCCTGAAGACAGTGAGGATCCAAAGATTTCTGTCAAGGCCTCAGCAATTTCCTCTCCAGCCTCCTTCAGTATTCTGGGGTAGATCCCATCAGGCCCTGGGGACTTATCTACCTTAATATTTTTTAAGACACCCAACACCTTGTCTTTTTGGATCTCAATGTGACCCAGGCTATCTACACACCCTTCTCCAGACTCAACATCTACCAATTTCTTCTCTTTGGTGAATACTGATGCAAAGTATTCATTTAGTACCTCGCCCATTTCCTCTGGCTCCACACACAGATTCCCTTGCCTATCCTTCAGTGGGCCAACCCTTTCCCTGGCTACCCTCTTGCTTTTTATGTACGTGTAAAAAGCCTTGGGATTTTCCTTAACCCTATTTGCCAATGACTTTTCGTGACCCCTTCTAGCCCTCCTGACTCCTTGCTTAAGTTCCTTCCTACTTTCCTTATATTCCACACAGGCTTCGTCTGTTCCCAGCCTTTTAGCCCTGACAAATGCCTCCTTTTTCTTTTTGACGAGGCCTACAATATCTCTCGTTATCCAAGGTTCCCGAAAATTGCCGTATTTATCCTTCTTCCTCACAGGAACATGCCGGTCCTGAATTCCTTTCAACTGACACTTGAAAGCCTCCCACATGTCAGATGTTGATTTGCCCTCAAACATCCGCCCCCAATCTATGTTCTTCAGTTCCCGCCTAATATTGTTATAATTAGCCTTCCCCCAATTTAGCACATTCATCCTAGGACCACTCTTATCCTTGACCACCAGTACTTTAAAACTTACTGAATTGTGGTCACTGTTACCGAAATGCTCCCCTACTGAAACATCTACCACCTGGCCGGGCTCATTCCCCAATACCAGGTCCAGTACCGCCCCTTCCCTAGTTGGACTGTCTACATATTGTTTTAAGAAGCCCTCCTGGATGCTCCTTACAAACTCCGCCCCGTCTAAGCCCCTGGCACTTAGTGAGTCCCAGTCAATATTGGGGAAGTTGAAGTCTCCCATCACCACAACCCTGTTGTTTTTACTCTTTTCCAAAATCTGTCTACCTACCTGCTCCTCTATCTCCCGCTGGCTGTTGGGAGGCCTGTAGTAAACCCCCAACATTGTGACTGCACCCTTCTTATTCCTGATCTCTACCCATATAGCCTCACTGCCCTCTGAGGTGTCCTCCTGCAGTACAGCTGTGATATTCTCCCGAACCAGTAGCGCAACTCCGCCTCCCCTTTTACATCCCCCTCTATCCCGCCTGAAACATCTAAATCCTGGAACGTTTAACGTCCTCTCAAACACTTCACTATGCGAGACATATCTCGTGACCCGAAATAACTTCTGTCAAAGACTGAACAGGCTGGAGTTCTTTTCACCACAAGAGATGACGAACAGGTGACCCGACAGAGATCTTAATTATGAAGGGGGTTGATAGGATCGACATAGGGAACATGTTTCCACTTGCCTGGAGTTCAAAATTAGGGATCATGAATACAAAATAATTACCAATAACTCCAATAAAGAATTCAAGAAAAATCTCTTTACTTGAGACCAGGTGAAGTGGCATTTGAGGGGAAAGCTAGCAAAATACATGAAGGAGAATGGAACGGTAGACAATGCTGATAGTGTGAGATGAAGCAAGTTGGGGCGGGGGGGGGGGGGGGGGGGAAGAGAGATAATATGGAGCATAAACACCATAGACCTGCTGGGCTAAATGGCTTGTATTTGTGCTGTACATTCAATATAATTTTGCAGTTTGGATTGCAGACTCTTAAATGCTATGCTCGGTTTCCAGCTAATCAACAGAAAGTTCAGTATTTAATATTTTTTAATGCTATATAAATAGGTGTTTGAAAAATTACTATGACTCTAGTCACTAAATGCACCAAACCAACAAACTTCATTTAAACGTCAAATGATTTCTACATACCTCAGAAACCACTTCATGAGACATGAGCCTCTGAATTGCTGACAAGCATAATTGAGCAATCTTGGGTTCTTTGGTTCCACATCCCATGAGCAGTGGCTGGACAACTTCAGCGCTGTTTTCTTTCAAGGCTGGTAACAGAATCATTCAAAAAGCATGTTACTTTAAGAAGTTTATAGTTCTGAAGTATTTATG
The DNA here is from genome assembly GCF_047496885.1 of Scyliorhinus torazame. Taxonomy (NCBI): domain Eukaryota; kingdom Metazoa; phylum Chordata; class Chondrichthyes; order Carcharhiniformes; family Scyliorhinidae; genus Scyliorhinus; species Scyliorhinus torazame. Next base: position 107,974,733 of record NC_092725.1, read on the forward strand.
GAAATTTAATTTAGACTTGGATTGTTTAACCAGACAGAACTTTACATCAAATATATTAATTGGAACTGATTCAAATGCTGCTTTTGTAGAAGCTCAATAAGTAGTAGCCCTTTTCTTTTACAGCTTCATAGAAATGTCTAAATCCATTTCGTAATGATGTGCTTGTAGCAACTGTTCAGGAGCTAAGATCCTGATATTTCAGCCTGTGTGTCCCCATACACAATACTCTCTGACATCTCATTTATATTGTCAAAAAAACAATTCATGGTTATTTTGCCCTGTTTAAAATACAGTGCAGATTTGGCAAACGAGCGAACAACAGCGTACATTTGTGATATGTGCATAAGCAGTTATAAACACTACTTTCCAGCTTGCAAACATGTGCAAAATTTACAATTCAGTTCTTCAAAGTTGCACAACTTGGCTGAGATCAGCCTTAATTAGGCTGGGGGTGGTGGCCAGGGGCTTTTGCAGACACGCATTGGCAAGACTTCCACCGGTTTGAGCTAAAACCATAGGCCCTAATCCTGATGTAGCAGCTGTTTAACCTTCCTAACTCTGAATTTTATGGAGGCGCTTTTATTATATGTGTTACTTTACACTACAGCAAGCTTCCCATGATAGCGGTGGAAGCAACTCTGCATAGTAAATGAAATATTTGATTGTCCCAGGTTCAATTTGTTGTTCCCTGTAGGGAAGCAGTTAGGATACTACAATGGGTCTCGTTTCCCTTACTGTAAAAAGAGAAAAATCAGCCACAGGTGTTACAGGTTGCTGTATGTGCCTTTATAGGCTAGCAGCATGCCATTATAGTATGAGGGTGTTTAGCAGAGCAAGGATTAATGTTGAAATGGAGAATAGTACCATTCACGGTAAATGTAGAGAATCACATGAAAGTACACTGGTGGAGTAGAGTCTGGAATAAACCAACAAAGAGGCAGTACCCATGCATGGCAGTACCTAGGATATGTTCATAGTTATGGGTTAACAATAGATGGCTTATGTTTAAACACGCAAGTCTCAAGATCTCTTAGTGAGGGACAAATCAAATCTTCACAGCACAGGTAGCCATGGCCACAAGTTTTTAGCAAAAATGCTTCAGTATAAGCCAAGATGTTGCAAGTTCACACTTACCTGCCAAAATATGTGTGTTTCGAGCGGCTATAGTTTTAACTTTCACAATTCCCGATTCAGCAGCCTAGTAAAATCAAACATGAAGGAAATATTAAAACAGGTATCTTTAATAAAACCATTTCAGATAATCCACGTGTATGATGCTGCAATATTCATGTAGAAGGGTTTTGAACACTATCCTAACTATCAAGAGGTTACTGGCATTTAATCGCCTTGATATTCCTGTGATTAGATTATCATAGAATTTACAGTGCAGAAGGAGGCCGTTCGGCCCATCGAGTCTGCACCGGCTCTTGGAAAGAGCACCCTACCCAAGTTCAACACTTCCGCCCTATCCCCATACCCCAGTAACCCTACCCAACACTAAGGGCAATTTTGGACACTAAGGGCAATTTTGCATGGCCAATCCACCTAACCTGCACATCTTTGGACTGTGGGAGGAAACCGGAGCACCCGGAGGAAACCCACGCACACACGGGGAGGACGTGCAGATTCCGCACAGACAGTGACCCAAGCCGGAATCGAACCTGGGACCCTGGAGCTGTGAAGCAATTGTGCTATCCACAATGCTACCGTGCGGTGTGGAGAGGGAAGCTGAATCGGATTCCTCCAAGATTCTACTCCATTGCAAATTCCAGAACTGCCCACGAAAAATGGCGAGGCTCACAATATTGTCATGTGAATTAAAATACACAATTCCTTGTAACCACCCTGGCAGGCCTCTTCGTGAATTACCTGGTCCTGTACAGAACATAGTGTCTGGCTCAAAACTGAAATGTGTTTAAACTTTGTCTTTCAGTTGAGACATTAAAAGGATTCCATGGCACTATTTCGAAGGCCAGGGAAATTCACCTGTGTGTCCTCGGCCAACATAATTGAAAACAAATTATCGAGTCATCGTCATTTAACATGGGAGTTTACGGTGTGCAAATAGGCTGCTGTGCTTCTTACATTACTACAGTGATTACATTGCAAAATACTTCACTGGCTTCAAAGAACTTTACAAGTCCTGAAGCTGTGAAAGGAAGAAGGACAATCATAGGTCTTACACTTCTAATTGATAACAAACTTTACCTTTTTAAAAATAATTTAGAGTATCCAATTCATTTATTCCAATTAAGGGGCAATTTAGTGTGGCCAATCCACCAATCTTGCACATTTTTTGGGTTGTGGGGGCGAAACCCACGCAAACACGGGGGGGGGGAATGTGCAAACTCTCCACGGACAGTGACCCAGAGCCGCGATCGAACCTGGGACCTCGGTGCCGTGATGCAGCAGTGCTAACCACTTTGTCATAGTTCTGTCCTACAAACTTTACCTTTAAATAAAGATTTGCGGCCATTTCAATGTGAATACATTATCCTACAAGCTAGCAACATCATAAAGACGTTATATTGTGTCCTTGTCTTTCTATTTCCAAGACTTCATTCTGTCTCGAACAAACAAAATCATGTTGGCGAAAAACAAAACATGCCACACCCCTTAATATGTTCATCATTACTAACATCTGTAGCACAATCTTCATCCTTGTTCCATATTTAGGAAATTATCATTGCACTTTCCCCAACATTATAGCAGGAACAAAAGACTAAATGTCATAGACTGTCTGGCAGAAGGTTTAGACTAAAAATTTACTCACCATCATGATTATTAAAGATAATTTTCAAGGAAGGAGTTTTTTATATTATTTTCTCTTCAACTATAATTACTTCTAGATGAACATTATTAGATTCACTTCCTGGCAATTTTTATTCCTGTGAGCAATGAAAAGCCCAGTTCATTACACTCCAGATAAGAGTGTTTCTAGCCATTAGCATTTGTGAACCACACAAACTCCTTATAAGATTCCCACTCCAAGCTGCATGACAATTAGGTTTAGTTAATTTTGTGAAATTTAACCGATTTAGTTTCCTTGGCAAAGCCAAACATTAGGTAGATTTAGCCATTCTACACTTTATTGAAATTTATTGAAAGTTATGTGGAAATGCATTCACTTTTATCACATCGTATTAGTGCCCGTAGAATACATACATGTAGCACCCAAAGGCAAAGTGGTAAGTATGAGTTTAAAGGATTTCATGGGTTTGTCCATCATTATTTGTACGTCACATTATTAAACAGAATAAGTAAAATATAAATTTTGTTTAAAAAAACATCAAATTCTAGGTCACTAACAAAAGCCTATTGGAATATGGGATAGATTCAACCCACTCCATCAATTCATAAATAAGTTAAATTAAATGACTGCACTACCTGAGCGAACAGCCACTGAGGAGAGTTGAACCCCATCATTGCATTAAGGTAAGGGGAGGGATAAATATTTTTCTGGGTGTTAGTTGCAAGTCAAAATGGCTGTCCACCAACTATAAACATTGGGTATTTTATTCATTGGGTCTGAGGGACCAAGTGATTCTTAGAAGAAGAGGCGTGAGGGGCAATTTTAATTTGGATTCATTCCAGCGTCAGGCCTGGTCCTGCTACTCGGTTCAAGCCACAGTGGCTTTAAAAACACTGACATCTGCATAGACCCCTAACTTACGGCATTTACTCCCTATTGAGAACAGATGGGGGGAGGGGGGGTGAATTCTCTGCCAATGCAGATGGGAACAATTATTGCTTGTAGAGCTAGCCAGTCACAAAAGCGAGAGTGAAGTCCAGTTGTGTAAAAGACCGACTCTCTGTTTCAGTCCAAGCTAAGTATTGCTTTCTTCCTCATTTGTGTCTCTTTTTTAAAAAAATACAAATAGTTTGATAGGTGTTTCACCACCTGGAATATCACAGACGCCTTATAATGCAGACAGAGGCTATTCGGCCCATCAAATCTGCACCGACCCTCTGAAAGAATACCCTACCTATGTCCACCCCACCCTATCCGGAGGAAACCGGAGGAAATCCACGCAGACACGGGGAGAACGTACAAACTCCATAAGACAATCACCCAAGCTACAAGGCGAGTGGGGGTGGGGGGGGGGGGGAATGATAATGGGAGATGTTTTTTCGAGAGGAAATGTAGGGGGGTTTTTGGGAGAGAGGAAGGGGTTCAATGTTAATAATGGATTGGGGCAGGTCAGGCTCATGGGGCAAGGCCCGGTGGTATGATGATGGTGGATAAGAAGGTGGGGGGGGGGGGAGAAGACCACCAATTAGGGTAGTCACGTGGAACGTGAGGGGGTTAGGAGATCCGGTCAAGAGGTCAAGGGTGCTTGCGCATCTTAAAAGTTCAAAAGCCGATGTAGCAATGCTGCAGGAGACTCACTTGAGGGTAAAGGACCAGGTGAGACTTAAAAAGGGCTGGTTTAGTCAGGTGTTTCACTCTGAATTTGACAGAAGGACTCGAGGGATAGCGGCAAAAGAGTACGCTTCCAGATGGAGAAGGTGGTGGCAGATCAGGGGAGTAGATATGTGATTGTGACAGGGCGCTGGTGGGAAGGTTAGTGGCGCTGTTAAGTGTATACGGCCCCAATTGGGACGATGTGGGATTCACAAAGAAGGTGTTTGGGGCCATCCCCGACTTGGACACACACAAACTGATAGTGGGGGGGAGAACTGGAACTTGGTGCAGGAGCCAAGGTTGGACAGGTCACAGCCACGCGCGCTGGTCCCATCAGGGGGGGGGGGGGGGGGGGCGAAGGCATTGGCTGGGCTAATGGTGGAAATGGGAGGGGTGGACCCTTGAAGGTTTCTGCACCCGAGGAAACGGGAGTACTCGTTTTTCTCAGCAGTCCATAAGGTGTACTCGCGGATCGACTTTTTCGTGGTGAGGAAGGTTTTGCTGGCTGGGGTTAAGGGGTCAGGATACTTGGCAATTGCAGTGTCAGATCATGCTCCGCATTGGGTGGATATGGTGCTGGAGAAGGGGCAGCGCAGAGGCCGGGGTGGAAATGAGATGTGGGACTTTTGTGGGACCAAGTGTTCTGTGACAAAATTGAAAAGGTAATTAAGGAATATGTAGGTTTCAACTGTACGGGTGAGGTGTCGAAGGCAGTTGTCTGGGAGGCTCGAAAGGCGGTGGTGAGGGGAGAGATGATTTCGCTTCAGGCCAGGGTGGACAAAGAGGAGAGGTAGGAGTGGCAGAGGGTAATAGATGAGATGTTGGAGGTAGATAGGAGTTATGTAGAAGGTGGGGACCCAGCAAAGCTGGAAAAGAGGAAGGAATTACAGGCGAGCTTTGACCGACTATCTACCAGGAAGACGGTGCGCCAACTGAGACGAGCAAGGGGTGCAGTTTACGAACATGGAGATAAGGCTGTTAAGCAGGTCAGCTCCGGAGGGAAGCAGCGGCAAGGGAAATTGTGCAGGTGAGGGATTGGACAGGGAAGTTAGTGGCTACGGATCTGATTAACAAGGTTTTTGAGGAATTTTATGAGAGGTTGTACAGGTCAGAGCCATCTGGGGGAGACCATGAGATGCAGGAATTTCTAGATGGGTTGGAGTACTCGAGGTTAGGGGAGGGGGACAGGGTTACATTAGAAGGAGCAATAGTGGAGCAGGAGATAAAGGATGCGATTGGGAGGATGCAGTCGAGGAAGGTGGCAGAGCCGGATGGGTTTCCGTTGGAATATTATAAAAAATTCAAGGATACGCTGGCACCCCTGATGGTAGGGATTTTTGAAGAGGCGACAGGTAAGGGGGTATTGCCACAAACTTTGGGGCAGGCATCGATTTCCCTATTGCTAAAAAAAGATAAGGATCCGACGGAGTGTGGGTCGTATAGGCCCATATTCTGAATGTGGATGCAAAAGTATTGGCAAAGGTATTGGCGGGTAGGCTGGAGGAGTGCCTCCCGAAGGTGATAGGTGAAGATCAGATGGGGTTTGTGAGAGGGAGGCAGCTCTTTTCAAACATTAGAAGGGCATTGAACGTCGTTATGGCACCGGCAGAGGGGAAGGAAACAGAGGTGGTTGTGGCATTGGACGCTGAGAAGGCTTTGACCGGGCAGAATGGGGGTACTTGATGGCAGTTCTGGAGCGGTTTGGGATTGGACCAAGATTTGTGAACTGGGTAAAGCTACAATATAAAGAGCCGAGGGAGAGTGTCTCACAAACAACACCAGCTCGAGATACTTTTCTCTCCACCGTGGGACTAGGCAGGGATGTCCTATGTCCCCCCTGCTGTTTGCACTCGTGATTGAGCCGTTGGCCATCACATTAAGATGTTCGGGGGTATGGAAAGGAATAGTACGGGGGGGGGGAAATAGAGCATAGGGTGTCCTTATATGCCGATGACTTGCTGTCATACGTGTCGGAACAGAGTGTGTCGATAGGGGGAATATTGGAGCTGCTTCGAGTGTTTGGGTCTTTCTCGGGGTACAAACTAAATCTAGACAAGAGTGAGTATTTTGTGGTGTCTCGGTAGGGGCAGGGGTGGGGCGGCTGCCATTCCGTAGGGCAGGGACTCACTTTAGGTACCTGGGGGTGCAGGTTGCCTGGGAGGAGGGGGGGGGGGGGGGGCGAGCACCGCAGGTACAACATTTCTGTTTGGTGGGGAGAATGAAAGCTGATCTTGCAAGGTGGGATGGTCTCTCTCTGTTGCTGGCTGGTCGGGTGCAGGTGGTTAAAATTAACGTGTTGCCGCAATATCTGTTTATTTTTCAATGCCTGCCGATTTTCCTGCCAAAGACTTTTTCAGGGTTAGAAAGGTGCTGCCACAGAGGGGAAGGCAGGCAGGGGGTTTCCGAACCTGATGTAATACTACTGGGCAGCGAATGTGGAGAAGGTGCAGAGCTGGGTCAGAGGGGTTGATTCCCAGTGGGTCAGAATGGAGGAGAGTTTGTGCAGGAGATCGGGATTGAAAGCACTAGCAACAGCGCCGCTCCCGATATCCCTGGGGAGTCCGGTAATAATAACTTCATTGAGAATTTGGAGGCAGTTTCGCCAACACTTCGGGTTGGGGACAGGGTCAAGGGAAATGGCGATTCGGGGGAACCACAGATTTGAGCCAGGGAGGTGGGATGGAAATTTTCGGAAATGGGAGGAGAAGGGGTTAAGACACTAAAAGATTTGTTTCTGAGGGGTCGGTTTGCAGGACTGAAGGAGCTGGAAGCGAAGTATGGGCTGGAGCAGGGGGAAATGTTTAGATACATGCAGGTTCGAGATTTTGCCAGAAAGGAGATACAGGGCTTCCCGGTGGAGCCGGCCTCCACATTGCTGGAGGAGGTGCTGACGACAGGGGGACTGGAGAAAGGGGTAGTGTCAGCGGTTTACGGGGCTATTTTGGAAGAGGAGAAGGCACCACTGGAAGGGATCAAAGCAAAGTGGAGGGAAGAGTTGGGAGAGGATATGGAGGAGGGGGGTTCTGGTGTGAGGTGCTCCGGAGAGAGAATGCCTCCACCTCGTTCACGAGGTTGGGGCTGATACAGCTGAAGGTGGTATAGAGCACACCTCATGTGTGGCGAGGATGAGCCGATTCTTTGAAGGAGTAGAAGATGCGTTTGAACGTTGCGGGGGGGTGGGGCCCGCTAATCACGTTCACATGTTTTGGTCCTGTCCAAAGTTAGAGGATTACTGGAAGGACGTTTTGAGGGTAATTCCTAAAGTGGTGCACGTGAAACTGGACCCAGGCCCTGGGGAGGCCATATTCGGGGTGTCGGACCAGCCAGGGTTGGAAACGGGTGCGGAGGCAGATGTTGTAGACTTTGCCTCGTTGATCGCCCGAAGGTGGATCCTGATGGGATGGAGGGCAACCTCTCCACCCTGTGCCCTAGCGTGGCGGGGGGACCTGTTGGAATTCTTGACTCTTGAGAAGGTTAAGTTTGAATTGAGGGGAAGAATGGAGGGGTTCTACAATTCATGGGCATTATTCATCATGCACTTTCAAGAACTGGACAACATCGAACATTAGTTGGGGGGGGTGGTGTGTGTTAATGGTGACTATGGGTGATTCCTGATTCCTTTTTGTCATTTGTTTGTGTGAACATGCGGGTTATTTTTTGGGGTTTGGTGGGAGGATGGGATCGTTGTTATTGATATGGGGATTGACATATTAGTTACTGATTATTGTTTATTGTTGGTGGGTGTACATTTGGGAGAAAATGTGAAAAAGGAGAATAAAAAATATTTTTTAAAAAAGACAATCACCCAAGGTCGGAACGGGACCTGGGTCCCAGGCGCGAGGCAGCTGTGTAAACCACTATGCCACCGTGCCGTACCTATTAGTGTTGTATGTACTTGTCCACAAAATATTATTTCTGAAATTGTATATAAAGCAAATAAAACATTATGAAAATAAAACTTCAAATGAAAACATATTGGAATAGAAAATGCTTGTGATCTGAAGGCAGTATATTCCTCTGAGAACAGAAAACAGATTGAAAAAGAAAACAGTTCAGTTCTCAAAACTTGTACACAAGTCAATTTAATCTTGGTTTTCACTTCAGTAGCACACCCAGAAAGCACAGCCAAAAAGGAAGAAAAGATTAATTTTCAATCGCACGAAAAATATAAGTAGTAATTTTATCACTGTTACATACTTGTAGAAGTGGGAGGGGGAACTGCAAGTAAAGAAGGGGTAAGGGAGTGGGACAAACTGAATAGCTCTTTCAAAGAACCAGCATGGGTACAATAGGTTGAATGGCCTCTTTCTGTATTGTACCATTCTATATAGAAAACTACAAGGATGTATACAAGGTATATTTGGTACAGTACCCCTCTGCTAATGGAATCCCCTATTTTAAGCATGTTTTCTGAAATGAATTAAAATATACAGAAGAGGCCTGAATTATATAATCGAAGATCTTCAAGGAGTGAAAGCAGTTATTCAATAATTTCTTGTAGAGTAGCCTGCATATTCTCATTTTCTCTTTTTTTTCTTGTGAAGGTGACAATAAATTAGCCCTGCACTCCCATAGAAAGCTCCACTTGCCCGGTATGAAGCATGACAGATCACTTCTGTTGAAGTTCAAAAAGAAAGTTTCAATAAATAACTGCAGCCCTTCAGAGCATTGAAAATCTTGACCGTTTCCATTCCTCTCCCTGGAAACCTAACATTTCCTGGCTGTATTCAGGCTGATGCTAGCAATGATGTGAGTAAATAAATGGCTCCATAGAGAATAACACTAATCCAGGGGCCTCACACAGGGAAACTGAAATTGGCCAAGGTTGGAAATTGCAGCCTGTGTATTCTAAAAGGATACGGGAGGCATCTCAGCACTCAAAAACATCTGCTTTCCAGTTATGCCTTGTTAAAACATTTTGAAAAAACTTTTAAATACCATTACATTTATGAGAAAATTATTTTAAAAATATATATTTTTATTCAAACCAGGGCATACATAAACATGAACACAATCATTCAAAACTCAACAATCCCCGTAATTTGACATTTTCTCTCCCCCCCCCCCCGCCACCTCCCAACAACCCACCAGCAACGAACAGGTCTTCAAACAGGGACAACCTCCATTTTGCCTTGATCCACCCCACCGCCCCCACTCCGAGACCCGAAGGCCAAACTTAATCTTCTCCAGTTTAAGGAATTCTGCTCCATCCCCCAGCCACGCTGGACATCCTCCGCAGCTCTACTGACCTCCACCTCAGCAGAATTTGCCATTGGGCAATCAGCACAGCAAAAGCCACTACATCAGCCCCCTTCCCTACCAACAGCTCCGACAAGCAAGATCGCCACCAGAGGGCCCGGCGACATCTCCACCCTTGCAATTTTTGATAATGTTTCAAATGTCGAGCCCCAGAACCCCATGTGGACATGATTTGCCAATCCCCCTCCACATCTCTCACACTTATTCTCCACCTCTGCAAAGAACTCACTCTCTGTGCCGGTGTCATATGAGCCCTATGCACCACTTTGAACTGTACCAAGCTCATCCTGGCAACTACATTGCATTGATCTGGTGCACAATCTCACTCCAAACTCCCCATCACAACATCATGCCCAGCAACTCTCCCACTTATGCTTAATCTCCACGATTGGCACTTTCCTTGTGCCCACCAGCCATCCGTAAATATCCGCAATCCACCTGTCCCCTAACTCATCTGACAATAACAACCTATCACATAGTGTGCGCTCCGGCAACCGAGGGAGCGAGGGCTCCTCCTTCTGCACAAAATGTTGTAACTGTATATATATCTGAACTTGCCTCCCCCACCTCCGACAACTCATATCTCTCCTGCAACTCCTCCAAGCTTGCAAACCTTCCTTTCATGAACAAGTCCCTCACCCATTCCACCCCTTCCCTGTGCCACCGCCTATATATCTCAGCCATCCATGCCGGTGTAGACCAGTGATTCCCACAAATAGGAGCCAGCAGACATACCCCCCACACCAAAATGCCACCTCAGCTGGTTTCAGACCTTTAAGCACGAAGCCACCACCGTACTCACCATATATTTCTCCAGGGCAAACGGAAGCAGGACCGCAGCCAGAGTCCTCAAACAAACCTACCCCCACACATGACGTCTCCTCCACCTGCACCCACTCCGCCCCTTCCTCCCCCCACCCCCACTGCCAGGCCTTCTCCACATTCGCTGCCCAGTAATAATAATAGTATAATAATAATAATCACTTGTCACAAGTAGGCTTCAATGAAGTTACTGTGAAAAGCCCCTAGTCGCCCATATGAAAGCCAAGATTAACCTGTCCACCTTACAAAAGAATGCCTTTGACAGGAATATCGGAAGGGACTGAAACACAAACAGAAATCGCGGCAGCACATTAATCTTGAACATCTGCACCCGCCCTGCTAACAAAAGTGGGAAGGCATCCCGCCTCTTCAGATCCACTTTCACCCCCCTCCACCAAGCCAGCCAGATTCCATTTATACATCATGGCCCAATTATGAGCCACCTGAATACCCAAATACCTGAACCTATTCTGGCCAGCTTGAATGGTAGGGCACTCAAATCTGCCCCTCTCCCCAGGGCATTCACCAGAAACATTTCACTTTTGGTCATATTCAATTTGTAGTCCAAAAAAGCACCAAACTTCTCCGAGATACCCACAATCCTAACCATACATTCCAACGGATTGGAAATTTACAGCAAGTCATCTGCATACGAGACTCTATGCTTCCTGTCTCTCCTTACAATTCCCGACCACTCCCCTGATGTCCGGAATGCAATAGCCAAAGGCTCGATAGTCAGTGCGAACAGAAGTGGGGATAACGTACACCCCTGCTTTGTACCCCCGTACAGTTGGAAATCTCCTGCGCGAATCAAATTCATCCCGACACTAGCTGTGGGGGCCGCATATAACAACCTCACCAATGAGATAAATATGGGCCCAAACCCAAACCTCCCCAAAACCTTGAATACCTCCACTCTAACCTATCAAATGCTTTCTCTGCATCCATAGCCACAACAACCTCCAACACCCTGCCCTTAAGACAGCATCATAACCACATTCAATAAACATCTAATATTACTCGACAGCTGCCTCCCCGTCACAAAACCCATCTGATCCTCAGACACCACCTCTGACACACACCCCTCGAGCTGCCTGGCCGCAACCTTAGCCAGCACCTTCACGTCCGTTTTTAATAGGGAGATGGACCAATACGACCCACACTCCACTGGGTGCTTATCCTTCTTGGAGATTAATGAAATTGATGCCTGAGCCAGCATGGCCAGCAGCTCTTCCCAGGTCAGAGAGTCGGAAAACATCTCCAGGAGATGTAGGTTGAATTCCGCCACAAACTGTTTATAAAAGTCAATCGGAAAACCATCAGGTCCTGGTGCCTTAACTGGCTGCATCAACCCAATTGTCTCCATCACCTCCTGTAGCCCCAGCAGAGCCGACAATCCCTATCCTCTCTCCCTCTCAACCTCTGGGAACGCCAGCCCATCCAGAAACCGCCCCATCTCAGACCTCCCGCTCCCACCCCTCAAGGTTCAGACTTTTAGAGCCCCTGATAAAAGTCTCAAATGCTTTATTAATGGGCTCGGCGTTGTCACCAACTCACCCCCCTCCTCTCTCACCTGTATTATTTCCCACACAGCAGCTTGTCCCCTCAGTTGATGTGCTTGCAGGCGGCTAGCCTTCTCCCCACACTCATCCTCTCCAAAGCTGGTCCACCGTCTTCCCGGTCATCAATAAATTAAACTCCTCTTGCAGCTTCTTCCGCTCCGCCAGGAGTTCCCTGATCAGGGCAATAGAGCACTGCTGATCAACTTCCAAAATTGCACCCATCAATCGCTGCCTCTCCACCGTAGCCCGTTGGACTTTGTACGAGATCACCTCCCTCCATACCAGTGCCTTCAACACCTCCCAAAACGCAGAGGGTGAGACCTCCCCATTCTGTTTGAACTCTATATACGCCTTCAAAACCTGGTGACCATCACAAACTGACCCTCACCTCCCGAGCCATCACAATTGTCACCCTCTTACGAAAAAGAACAACACCTTTCAACTTGGGAGTCAAAACCTCAATGGAATGTCTGACGCACCCACCCCTTCCGCAACCTCACCTGGTCCTTAATCTGCAAATGTGTCACCTGAAGAAACACAACCTCCGCCTTCAAACTTTACAAATGTGCAAATATCCTAGAACGCTTCACCGGTCCAATCAAGCCCAGCACATTCCAAGTCACTATCCTCACCGGGGGTTCCTGATGCCAAACCCCCCCTCCCAATTTGAATCCATCACAAAACCACTTCCGATCCAATTTTCCTTTCTCGCCCAAGCCCACCCTAAATGGCCACCCGCACCCCTCAGCCCTGCCATCGCCCAACTATCCATTCTGCCTGCATCACCAGCACCCTCCCCATCCACTCCCGCCCCTCCCTCCCAACCCCCCTTGCCCCGATCAATCTCATTGCACTCCCCCGACTACCCGTCGCAGCCTCACCCCCACATTGTTCCGTTCACCAGCATGTTTGCTAGCGTAGCAATCCAACTGAAGACCAAAACAAAAGCTCCCGTCCATATCATCCAAACTGCCCCCCCCCCCCCCCCCCAAACAACCTTTGGACTCCAGCCAACCCATCTAGATCCTCCCCATCCCCCAACCAACAGGAGAGAGAGATACCCAGGAATCTGACCCACCCCTCCATAACCATTATAAAATACCAACATGGCCAACATATGAAAATAGAAAACATTGGTAAACATTGTACACACATTTCATAAAACTCATAGCATCAAGAACATTCCCTCAATCAACCCTCTTCCAAACCATGCTCTTTAACAAAACCACATGCCTCTTCAGGCGGCGTAAAATATTGCTCCTTCCCTATAAAAGTCAACCAAGGTTTGGCCGGGTACATCACGCCAAACCGGGCTTTATTTCGGAAGAGTACCGCCTTGGCCCGAGTAAAGCCAGCCTGCCGCTTTGCCAGGTCAGCACCAATGTCTTGGTATATTCGGATCCACTGGCCCTCCCAAGTGCAGTCTCTTGTCGTCCTCGCCCACCTCAAGATCTGCCCCTTCACCTGGAATTGGTGCATTCTCACTATCACCGCCCTCAGTGGATCCCTTGCTCTTGGCCTCTGCCTTAACGATAATGTGCCCGATCCACCACCGGGATCTTCTCACAGACCCCCTGATCCACCAGCTTTGCCAACATCTTCGAAACATTGGCCATGGCACTCATTCCCTCCATCCCAATGGGTCGGCAACCGTTATTTTCAGGTCCTTGCAGACCGATCTCAGCATCTCCCCCTCTGCCTCCAACTCCACAATTCAGTCACTGTGGTCCCTGATCGCTCTTTCCACCTCTTTGATTGTTGCACCTTGCGACTCCAGGCGCTTCTTCATCCACTCCATGGCACCGCGAAGAGGGGCAACGGCTCCCTCAATCGCCTTCGACCAGTCCTCCTGCATCTCCAGCCGATGCTGCTGAAGATCTTCCTTAATCAACCCCACCAATTGCTCCACTGGCAATGGGGTGGATGACAACGATGCCCCCACCATGCCTTCTGCAACTGCCCAATACAGACCTTACACAACTGCCCAACACAGACCTTACACCTCCAACACTGTTGTCTTATTCATCTTCTGTCAAGTACACTAATCCGCCAACATTCCACATACCTTCCGGCAAAAGAGCCCATTAATCGGGTAGAAAGAGGCAAAACTGAAACCTTCAAGCAGGAGCTACCCTGCGTGCGACCGGTCAGCACCTGACCGCCACCGGAAACCTCTTGAGACAACTATTTTAAATAAATGAAATGGCCAGCGCCTATTCCTTAACTAAGTGTAAACAAGTACTGTATCAACCCAAGATAGCACACTAATTCTTGGTTAGATTAGACATATGGTCAATTAGAAGAGGCCAGAAAGGCACACATTTCACTCAAATCTATGAGACAAACATGTTTAAGTTAACTCCAAGTTATGTGTATCTTGCTGTTTTACTAATATCAATGGTCATAAATAGGCTCAATATCAGCTACCCATTTCTGTCCGACAACAAGCCTGTGTGGCTTAGTCCCATGGGAGGGGTTAGGGTCAGAGACAAAAGGCTGTGGCTGCTGTGGTCAAGAGAGAGAAGGCTGCGGGTCCTCTGCAAGCTACCAGGCGGAACACAGGAAGGGGGACAGTCTCTGACTGAGTGGTGCATCCCATGACACGCTAAAGGTTCTGGAAGATTTGCTCTGGCAAGGCAGGGTGACAAATCTCTGGAGTGGGCCTTACTGCTGGATTGGAACAAAGAACAAAGAACAAAGAAATGTACAGCACAGGAACAGGCCCTTCGGCCCTCCAAGCCCGCGCCGACCATACTGCCCGACTAAACTACAATCTTCTACACTTCCTGGGTCCGTATCCTTCTATTCCCATCCTATTCATATATTTGTCAAGATGCCCCTTAAATGTCCCTATCGTCCCTGCTTCCACTACCTCCTCCGGTAGCGAGTTCCAGGCACCCACTACCCTCTGCGTAAAAAACTTGCCTCGTACATCTACTCTAAACCTTGCCCCTCTCACCTTAAACCTATGCCCCCTAGTAATTGACCCCTCTACCCTGGGGAAAAGCCTCTGACTATCCACTCTGTCTATGCCCCTCATAATTTTGTATACCTCTATCAGGTCGCCCCTCAACCTCCTTCGTTCCAGAGAGAACAAACCGAGTTTATTCAATCGCTCCTCATAGCTTATGCCCTCCATACCAGGCAACATTCTGGTAAATCTCTTCTGCACCCTCTCTAAAGCCTCCACATCCTTCTGGTAGTGTGGCGACCAGAATTGAACACTATACTCCAAGTGTGGCCTAACTAAGGTTCTATACAGCTGCAACATGACTTGCCAATTCTTATACTCAATGCCCCGGCCAATGAAGGCAAGCATGCCGTATGCCTTCTTGACTACCTTCTCCACCTGTGTTGCCCCTTTCAATGACCTGTGGACCTGTACTCCTAGATCTCTTTGACTTTCAATACTCTTGAGGGTTCTACCATTCACTGTATATTCCCTACCTGCATTAGCCCTTCCAAAATGCATTACCTCACATTTGTCCGGATTAAACTCCATCTGCCATCTCTCCGCCCAAGTCTCCAGACAATCTAAATCCTGCTGTATCCTCAGACAGTCCTCATCGCTATCCGCAATTCCACCAACCTTTGTGTCGTCTGCAAACTTACTAATCAGACCAGTTACATTTTCCTCCAAATCATTTATATATACTACAAAGAGCAAAGGTCCCAGCACTGATCCCTGTGGAACACCACTGGTCACAGCCCTCCAATTAGAAAAGCATCCCTCCATTGCTACCCTCTGCCTTCTATGGCCTAGCCAGTTCTGTATCCACCTTGCCAGTTCACCCCTGATCCCGTGTGACTTCACCTTTTGTACTAGTCTACCATGAGGGACCTTGTCAAAGGCCTTACTGAAGTCCATATAGACAACATCTACTGCCCTACCTGCATCAATCATCTTAGTGACCTCCTCGAAAAACTAAAAATTTAGAAGTGCTCCTAAAACCAAGGTCAGTATCTTTTGACAGTCAAGGTACATTATAACTCAGCAAAATGGAGGGGGGGAAGTGAATTCATTGGAAGCTGTATGACTATGGACTGTTTCCCTTAAGGACTGCAATCCTGCGGAGTGCAAGCTGTTTATATATATATATATATATATATATATATATATGCAGTGTGGGGTTATCAGTTGTGTTAAAACATTTTTTTGCATAAGTGCCCTGATGACTGCAAGACAAAAAGCTTTGACATGTCTCTTTCTCCCCCAGCAATATCCAAGTTCTTTACTACCAACTACATAGTATATTTTCTGTAGTTCAATGTATTAGTTGCCTACTAGGTAACGTTTAGTCAAAGTTGCTTTTCATTGTTACAGTGGAAGTCTTAAAACTTGAAATATTGTTGTGCAGTCACTGGCAATTCAAATATGTTTTCACAAAGGTTGGCTGTGTTTATTTGTGCCCGGCACTAGGGGGAACATCTCCTGCACATGCTCAGCTGCAGTCTCAGTGCCAGGTGTCAGCTACAGTAGAGTTTTTCAAACCTTTTTCCCGGGACTCACTTTTGCCAACCGGCCGACCTTCGCGACCCATAACGGCCGACCTTCACAACACATTCCATGTTCGCTTACCTTTAAGACGAAAGGGGAGCCTGCTTGGTCCTCACTCCAATCAAGTTCACAGGAGATCAGAGGGCAACGCGTATATCAGATGCAGAGTTCAACCAATTTCATTGTGCCATCTTCATCTTTGTGAGAACGGAAAATCTAACCTCACACATGTAGGTTGTTGTGAAGGGCAATAGCAACACAATGCTCGTTTTACTCAGCACTGGATATTCCTGAGAGATGCTCCTCCAGAATGCTGACAGCCTCACGGACGTTTGCCGTGTTTTTAATGTGCTGTCACAGGTCAGGTACAGCAGCTTAGTCTTTTCATTTAGAGTCAGATGTAAGTTAATAACTGACTCTGGAGTCTCAACCTCAAAAGGAATTTTTCACCCACCAGTTTTCTTTCAAAATCTGGAACTCCTCTCATTTCCCAGTACTTCCCGAAATATAACACACATGGACTTTGCATCCTTATTTGTATTGACACAATTGACAAAACCATACCTCAAGAAATCATCTTTATGCTATTTTTTTCCTGACTTAATTTTCTTCTTTGTATCTGTTCACCAGGGGCCCTGGAACTCTGTACAGAGCTAATAATAGCACTGCTCTGTCCTGCTGTGGATTCTCCTGGGCCTTGTGGGAGGTCCTGGCCAGTAGGTGCACTGCCTAGTTGGCCATCTCTTCACAGTCCTCTTGCCTTGCCTGCTAGCAGCTCGAAAATGGAAAACGCTCTCCTCCTTGACTTGGTGCCAAAAGCACATATACAGAGGGCACTTGATGTTATGTGTACGCACAAGGTGTATGGCCTGCTCACTGCTGGCGTTTATGGTCGGAAAACTGCACACAGTCTCATTTCATTCTCAGTTAAAAGTCGGTAGTGGCTGCCGTTCTCAATTTAAATGCCAGTAGTGGCCGTTAAGCGCTTCTCCCACAACCGGGACTATCACAAGAATACCATAACTTATCGCTCCTCGAC
Source organism: Scyliorhinus torazame (assembly GCF_047496885.1). NCBI lineage: Eukaryota > Metazoa > Chordata > Chondrichthyes > Carcharhiniformes > Scyliorhinidae > Scyliorhinus > Scyliorhinus torazame. Next base: position 107,992,318 of record NC_092725.1, read on the forward strand.
CCTCCTGATATCTGCTCCGCGACCCAGCTGCGGGTCACGACCCGCACTTTGAGAGACCCTGAGCTACAGCATTAAAACAAACAAATTGGCTTGACATAGACTGACAAAGTTCAAGTTGCCTATTTTGGGGGGTCTTTGCAGTCCCTAACCAAAGTGCAAGTTCTTGTATCCACTTTAAATAACATTTACAATCTGTTCCCCCTGTAAACATGCTTCTTACCATACCATGAATATTGAAAATATATAATCAGGAAATTTCATTAAATGAGATTTCCAAACTTCCAATGAACTCAGACTGTGGATCATAATATTTATTGGTAAAAATCAATAAAAAGTATTTTGAATAAAATATTTCAGAAGAAATTTGTTATCCAACAATTTGAAAGGATTCAAAACAATGCCCTTGGGATTAAGAATCCAATTATCATCCAACTGAGCCCCATCACACTAGGGGCAAAATAACATTTAAATTAGTTCATTTATTTTGTTTAGTTTCATGGTCTGATTTATTATGAATTGTGGCACGTTAATTGGTGTTGTGCGTGGGGGGGGTCAACCCCTCAGAAGATGCAGCCGTTTCTCTACCTTGATATCACTGCAGAGCTTTAATAATGTATCCATTGTCAATCACAGCAGTAACTCTTAATCAATGATGATGTGAATAGACAGCTTTGCAAAACCTGGGACGCCCAAAGCACTTTTCCCGATGGGTTGGATAATCATAAAATCGGGATTTGCGGCGGGCTGTCGATTCTTTTCTGATGCATCCCATTCCCCGCTGGCGGCAGGGTTGCGTTTCATGCCCACGTGCCAGTGGGGGGGATGTAAATTAATGCAAATAGGTCTTAATGATCTATTTGCATCCATTGAGCGGGCCCGGCACCCTAATCTCTGGCATTCTGTGATTCTCTAGACCCCAGGGCCGGGAATCACGTGGGTGGGGATTACAAGAGGGCTCACCAAACGCAAGCCTGGTGTGGAGGTTCTCGCGGTGGGTCAATTGGGTAACTCCTGAAGTGCATTCCAATCACTAAGTGCATTCTAAGCAGCCACCGTGTGATTGCAATGCATTTACTGCTCTTTGATGTTGTGGATGTTTGCAAATATTGGGATTTCAGCACTTCGTCACCGGTCAATGAAGGGAGATGAATGAATCATGGCTGCAGCTGTTTTGTGGAAGGCTGTCAATCACAGCCCACTACTGCAGATTAATGAATGGCTTGCAGCTAATGAATCTGAGGGTTTGAAACACAGGCCACAGCTGTTCTCCTTCCAGGAACTGACACTGTGGTGCCTCCAGGTGCAACTATAATGTTTTTCACTGCCTCTGCCTGGACTGTGCTGGCAGCCACAGTACTTCTGTGGCTTGTCAAGTTCAGTTTCTGATCAATGGTAACCCCCAGGATGTTGATTGTGGGAGATTCAGCGATGATAATGCCATTGAATGTCAAGGGGCGATGGTCAGATTCTCTCTTGTAGGAGATTGTCATTGCCTGACACTTGTGCGGTACAAATGTAATCTGCCACTTGACAGCCCAAGCCTGGATATTGTCACGGTTTTGCTGCATTTGGGCACAAACTGCTTCATTATCTAGAGTCGCGAATGGTGCTGAACATTGTGCAATCATCCGCAAACATCCCCACTTCTGACCTTATGATGGAAGGCAGGTCATTGATGAAGCAGTTGAAAATGTGCCGAGGATACTACCCTGAGGAACTCCTGCACTGATGTCCTGGAGCAGAGATGATTGACTTCCAACCACCACAACCATCTTCCTATGTGTCAGGTATGGCTCCAATCAGTGGAGAGTTTTCCTCCTGATTCCCATTGACTCCAATTTAGATAGGGCTCCTTGATGCCTTACTCGGTCAAATGCTGCCTTGATGTCAAGGGCAGTCACTCTCACCTCACCTCTGGCATTCAGCACTTTTGTCCATGTTTGAACCAAAACTGTAATGAGGTCAGGAGCTGAATGACCCTGGCGGAACCCAAACTGAGCATCCGTGAGTAGGTTATTGCTGAGTAAGTGACGCTTGGTAGCACTGTTGATGACCCCTTCCATCACTTTTCTGATGATGGAGAGTAGACTGATAGGGCGGTAATTGGCTGGGTTGGATTTGTCCTCTTTCTTAAGGACAGGACACACCTGGGCAACTTTCCACATTGCCAGATAGATGCCAGTGTTGTATCTGCACTGGAACAGCTTGGCTAGGGGTGCGGCAAGTTCTGGAGCACAAGTCTTCAGTACTATTGCAGAAATATTATCAGAAACGATAGCCTTTGCAGTATCCAGAGCCTTCAGCCATTTCTTGATATCACGTGGAGTGAATCGTATTGGCTGAAGACTGACATCTCGAATGCCAGGGACTCCTGGAGGAGACCGAGATGGATCATCCACTCAGCACTTCTGGCTGAAGATTGTTGCGAACGCCTCAGCCTTGTCTTTTGCACATATGTGCTGGGCTCCTCCATCATGGAGGATGGGGATATATGTGGAGCCTCCTCCTCCGGTGAGTCGTTTAATAGTCTACCACCATTCACGGCTGGATGTGGCAGGGCTTAGATCTAATACAGTGTTCTTCAAACTCGGGGACGCGACCCGCGGGTGGGTCGCGGTCGGGAGGGTCGCAGAGCCATCCTTCGCGGTGCTCCCGATCGCGCACATCCCCACGCAGCAGCCGGCTTTTAATAACGCCGGCTGCAAGCGGCCATTAAAATGGCCGGGAACATGTAAAGAAAATTCGACCACATTGTGCATGCGTGCCCGATCATCGGCATGCATGCGCAGTGCGGCCGCTATTTTTTTTAAAACGGTCGCAGGTTTTGTTTTACAAGTTTAGGTTTTTAAAATTCATTATTTTTACTTATTTTATTCATTTAATTATTTTTTTCATTTATTTTATTCATTCTATTTTTTTTTTTACAAGTTCGGGGGGGGTTTTATTTAATAAAATTTTACGGAGAAAAATGCAGAACTTTGGACAGATGGAGACTCCATACTTTCCGACACCGGAATGCTTCACCTTTATCCAACAGATTCCATTGGAGGAGCGTGTACGAGGGCCAAAGAGACCCAAAACCATTTCCTCCATTTTTATCAGCAGCAAACAAGTTAAGAGAAAATGGTGGGTCGCCGAGGGTCGGCCGGGTTGGGTGCCCAGGGTCGGCCGGGTTGGGTGCCCAGGGTCGGCCGGGTTGGGTGCCCAGGGTCGGCCGGGTTGGGTGCCCAGGGTCGGCCGGGTTGGGTGCCCAGGGTCGGCCGGGTTGGGTGCCCAGGGTCGGCCGGGTTGGGTGCCCAGGGTCGGCCGGGTTGGGTGCCCAGGGTCGGCCGGGTTGGGTGCCCAGGGTCGGCCGGGTTGGGTGCCCAGGGTCGGCCGGGTTGGGTGCCCAGGGTCGGCCGGGTTGGGTGCCCAGGGTCGGCCGGGTTGGGTGCCCAGGGTCGGCCGGGTTGGGTGCCCAGGGTCGGCCGGGTTGGGTGCCCAGGGTCGGCCGGGTTGGGTGCCCAGGGTCGGCCGGGTTGGGTGCCCAGGGTCGGCCGGGTTGGGTGCCCAGGGTCGGCCGGGTTGGGTGCCCAGGGTCGGCCGGGTTGGGTGCCCAGGGTCGGCCGGGTTGGGTGCCCAGGGTCGGCCGGGTTGGGTGCCCAGGGTCGGCCGGGTTGGGTGCCCAGGGTCGGCCGGGTTGGGTGCCCAGGGTCGGCCGGGTTGGGTGCCCAGGGTCGGCCGGGTTGGGTGCCCAGGGTCGGCCGGGTTGGGTGCCCAGGGTCGGCCGGGTTGGGTGCCCAGGGTCGGCCGGGTTGGGTGCCCAGGGTCGGCCGGGTTGGGTGCCCAGGGTCGGCCGGGTTGGGTGCCCAGGGTCGGCCGGGTTGGGTGCCCAGGGTCGGCCGGGTTGGGTGCCCAGGGTCGGCCGGGTTGGGTGCCCAGGGTCGGCCGGGTTGGGTGCCCAGGGTCGGCCGGGTTGGGTGCCCAGGGTCGGCCGGGTTGGGTGCCCAGGGTCGGCCGGGTTGGGTGCCCAGGGTCGGCCGGGTTGGGTGCCCAGGGTCGGCCGGGTTGGGTGCCCAGGGTCGGCCGGGTTGGGTGCCCAGGGTCGGCCGGGTTGGGTGCCCAGGGTCGGCCGGGTTGGGTGCCCAGGGTCGGCCGGGTTGGGTGCCCAGGGTCGGCCGGGTTGGGTGCCCAGGGTCGGCCGGGTTGGGTGCCCAGGGTCGGCCGGGTTGGGTGCCCAGGGTCGGCCGGGTTGGGTGCCCAGGGTCGGCCGGGTTGGGTGCCCAGGGTCGGCCGGGTTGGGTGCCCAGGGTCGGCCGGGTTGGGTGCCCAGGGTCGGCCGGGTTGGGTGCCCAGGGTCGGCCGGGTTGGGTGCCCAGGGTCGGCCGGGTTGGGTGCCCAGGGTCGGCCGGGTTGGGTGCCCAGGGTCGGCCGGGTTGGGTGCCCAGGGTCGGCCGGGTTGGGTGCCCAGGGTCGGCCGGGTTGGGTGCCCAGGGTCGGCCGGGTTGGGTGCCCAGGGTCGGCCGGGTTGGGTGCCCAGGGTCGGCCGGGTTGGGTGCCCAGGGTCGGCCGGGTTGGGTGCCCAGGGTCGGCCGGGTTGGGTGCCCAGGGTCGGCCGGGTTGGGTGCCCAGGGTCGGCCGGGTTGGGTGCCCAGGGTCGGCCGGGTTGGGTGCCCAGGGTCGGCCGGGTTGGGTGCCCAGGGTCGGCCGGGTTGGGTGCCCAGGGTCGGCCGGGTTGGGTGCCCAGGGTCGGCCGGGTTGGGTGCCCAGGGTCGGCCGGGTTGGGTGCCCAGGGTCGGCCGGGTTGGGTGCCCAGGGTCGGCCGGGTTGGGTGCCCAGGGTCGGCCGGGTTGGGTGCCCAGGGTCGGCCGGGTTGGGTGCCCAGGGTCGGCCGGGTTGGGTGCCCAGGGTCGGCCGGGTTGGGTGCCCAGGGTCGGCCGGGTTGGGTGCCCAGGGTCGGCCGGGTTGGGTGCCCAGGGTCGGCCGGGTTGGGTGCCCAGGGTCGGCCGGGTTGGGTGCCCAGGGTCGGCCGGGTTGGGTGCCCAGGGTCGGCCGGGTTGGGTGCCCAGGGTCGGCCGGGTTGGGTGCCCAGGGTCGGCCGGGTTGGGTGCCCAGGGTCGGCCGGGTTGGGTGCCCAGGGTCGGCCGGGTTGGGTGCCCAGGGTCGGCCGGGTTGGGTGCCCAGGGTCGGCCGGGTTGGGTGCCCAGGGTCGGCCGGGTTGGGTGCCCAGGGTCGGCCGGGTTGGGTGCCCAGGGTCGGCCGGGTTGGGTGCCCAGGGTCGGCCGGGTTGGGTGCCCAGGGTCGGCCGGGTTGGGTGCCCAGGGTCGGCCGGGTTGGGTGCCCAGGGTCGGCCGGGTTGGGTGCCCAGGGTCGGCCGGGTTGGGTGCCCAGGGTCGGCCGGGTTGGGTGCCCAGGGTCGGCCGGGTTGGGTGCCCAGGGTCGGCCGGGTTGGGTGCCCAGGGTCGGCCGGGTTGGGTGCCCAGGGTCGGCCGGGTTGGGTGCCCAGGGTCGGCCGGGTTGGGTGCCCAGGGTCGGCCGGGTTGGGTGCCCAGGGTCGGCCGGGTTGGGTGCCCAGGGTCGGCCGGGTTGGGTGCCCAGGGTCGGCCGGGTTGGGTGCCCAGGGTCGGCCGGGTTGGGTGCCCAGGGTCGGCCGGGTTGGGTGCCCAGGGTCGGCCGGGTTGGGTGCCCAGGGTCGGCCGGGTTGGGTGCCCAGGGTCGGCCGGGTTGGGTGCCCAGGGTCGGCCGGGTTGGGTGCCCAGGGTCGGCCGGGTTGGGTGCCGAAGGTCGGCCGGGTTGGGTGCCGAAGGTCGGCCGGGTTGGGTGCCCAGGGTCGGCCGGGTTGGGTGCCCAGGGTCGGCCGGGTTGGGTGCCCAGGGTCGGCCGGGTTGGGTGCCCAGGGTCGGCCGGGTTGGGTGCCCAGGGTCGGCCGGGTTGGGTGCCCAGGGTCGGCCGGGTTGGGTGCCCAGGGTCGGCCGGGTTGGGTGCCCAGGGTCGGCCGGGTTGGGTGCCCAGGGTCGGCCGGGTTGGGTGCCCAGGGTCGGCCGGGTTGGGTGCCCAGGGTCGGCCGGGTTGGGTGCCCAGGGTCGGCCGGGTTGGGTGCCCAGGGTCGGCCGGGTTGGGTGCCCAGGGTCGGCCGGGTTGGGTGCCCAGGGTCGGCCGGGTTGGGTGCCCAGGGTCGGCCGGGTTGGGTGCCCAGGGTCGGCCGGGTTGGGTGCCCAGGGTCGGCCGGGTTGGGTGCCCAGGGTCGGCCGGGTTGGGTGCCCAGGGTCGGCCGGGTTGGGTGCCCAGGGTCGGCCGGGTTGGGTGCCCAGGGTCGGCCGGGTTGGGTGCCCAGGGTCGGCCGGGTTGGGTGCCCAGGGTCGGCCGGGTTGGGTGCCCAGGGTCGGCCGGGTTGGGTGCCCAGGGTCGGCCGGGTTGGGTGCCCAGGGTCGGCCGGGTTGGGTGCCCAGGGTCGGCCGGGTTGGGTGCCCAGGGTCGGCCGGGTTGGGTGCCCAGGGTCGGCCGGGTTGGGTGCCCAGGGTCGGCCGGGTTGGGTGCCCAGGGTCGGCCGGGTTGGGTGCCCAGGGTCGGCCGGGTTGGGTGCCCAGGGTCGGCCGGGTTGGGTGCCGAAGGTCGGCCGGGTTGGGTGCCGAAGGTCGGCCGGGTTGGGTGCCGAAGGTCGGCCGGGTTGGGTCCCGAAGGTCGGCCGGGATGGGTCCCGAAGGTCGGCCGGGTTGGGTCCCGAAGGTCGGCCGGTTGGTAAAAATGGGTCCCCGGAAAAAAAGTTTGAAGAACACCGATCTAATACATTGGTTTGGGAATCGCTCAGCTCTATTTACTTGCTGCTTATGCTGTTTGGCACACAAGTAATCCTGGGTTGTAGCTTCACAAGGTTGACACCTCATTTTTCAGTATGTCTGGTGTTGCTCCTGGCATGCTCTCTTTCACTCTTCATTGAACCAGGGTTGATCCCTTGGCTTGGTGGTAATGGTAGAGTGGGGGATATGCTGAGCCATGAGGTTGCAGATTATGGTTGAATACAAATCTGCTGCTACTGATGGCCCACAGCACCTTATGGATGCACAGTCTTGAGTTGCTAGATCTTTTCGAAGGCTATCCCATTTCGCAAGGTGGAAGTGCCACACAACACGATGGACGGTACCCTCAATGTGGAGACGGAACTTTGTCGCCACAAGCACTGTGCGATGGTCACTTCTACCGATACTATCATGGACAGATGCATCTGCACCAGACAGATTGGTGAGGATGTTAAGTATGTTTTTCCCTCTTGTTGGTTCCCTCACCACCTGCTGTAGTCCCAGTCTAGCAGCTAGGTCCTTTAGGTCCTGGCCTTCTCAGTCTGTGGTGGTGCTACCAAGCCACTCTTGGTGATGGACATTGAAGTCCCCCACCCAGAGTATATTCTGTGCTCTTGCCACCCTCAGTGCTTCTTCCAAGTGTGTCCAACATGGAGGAGTACTGATTCATCAGCTGATGGTGGTAGGTACGTGGTAATCAGCAGGAGGTTTCCTTGCCCATGTTTAACCTGAAGCCATGAGACTTCAGGGGTCCAGAGCCGATGCTGAGGACTACCAGAGCAATTCCCTCCACTGTATCCCACTGTGCCGCTGCCCCGGCTTGGTCTGGAATGCTAATCGTGCTGTCTGGTACATTGTTTGAAAGGAATGATTCTGTCAGTATGACTATGTCAGGCTTTTGCTTAACTAGTCTGTGAGACAGCTCTCCCAACTTTGGCACAAGCCCCCAGATGTTAGTGATGAGGATTTTGCAGTGTCGGCTAGAGCTGGGTTTGCCGCTGTCGTTCCCGGTGCCTGGTTCGATGCCGGGTGGTCCATCAGGTTTCATTCCTTTTTTGTGTTTTTGTAGCGGTTGAATACAATGAGTGGTTTGCTGGGACATTTCAGAGTCAACCACATTGCTGTGGGTCTGGAGTGACATGTAGGCCAGACCAGGTAATGGCAGATTTCCTTCCCTAAAGGACATTAGTGAACCAGATGCGTTTTTATGACAATTGACAATGGTTTCACAGTCAGCTTTAGACTTTTAATTCCAGATTTTTTATTGAGTTTAAATTCCACCACCTGCCGTGGTGGGATTCGAACCCGGGTCACCAGATCATTATCCTGGGTCTCGCTAGTCTAGTGACAATACCACTACGTCACTGCACTCCCAGGGAAACGTAAATCGGTTGCAACTCTCCATCGGTGGGAGAACAGTCTCCCAAACGGAGAATCTCATTTAGTAATGCGGATAGAAAAACTTTATCTTACTGCCAGTGGCAGGAACAGTTGTGCATGTCCCAGCGGCCAGTGTGGGTTGTGTGCACATGACCAATTGTTCCTGTTGTACTTCCAGCCCACAGCAGAAATTCTAGTGGTTAAAAGTTATCAGTCTCTAAGGGGATCGTAACATATTGATGACATCTGTAGAACTCTCACTGAGATTAACACAGCTCAGACCAGGAACTGAACCAGCAATCTCTCTGTTCTTTAGGACTCATTACCATTTCTTGGCATTGTGGCAGTGGTTGTTTCTGTCCATTTTTACATAATACTTCAAATGTTACTAAATCAAGCTGCTTAGAAACTCAGTTTATATTGATTTCCGTTTCCTTGATAAAAAATTAACATTCTGACCATGGAGAGGCACATTTCAATTACCTGTGCCAGAGAGCCAAGGATGGATGGATGGAATAAAGCCTCTAGTACTCCAAGAGTGTACAAAGTACTACTGGAGGTGAAGCAGCTGAAAGCACGCAGCTTGCCAGCACAATGCATTGGCAGGCTTTCCACCACTTGTCCAGGTAACAGCATCAGCTAGCCAGGTTATCGGAAGCAGAATGGAAGCCAGCGAGCCCTCAACGGTAGGCCCATCCTTTCAGTTATGAATGGGCCAGGTTGTCAGGGTGATTGTCAACTGTGCTGTGCACTAGCCTGGATCAGATATCAAATCAGCAACCTTTTTAAAAGGAGCGGCGTTAGTTCCAAACTTCCATTAATAGGCATGCCAGCTTTAGTTGTTTCAATGCCAGAGACACGACTTAAGCTCTTCCCTCCCCAGGCAGCAGGCCTTACTTGATCATTTGAGAAGTGACAAACAAAATTTGAATCCTCCCACTAAAAACAACAGGGATCCTCAAACTGCACAACCATACAACTGACTGCATTACTGATGCAAGCCGCAGTTTCACCAGTTGGAGGGGAGGAACAATAGGCAACAATACTTGCCACCCTGCAACCAAAGTTATGGGACGTTCCAACCCTGACTACATGGGCAGCTGTTATCATGACGGTACCGAGACATTAACCTTGTTGCAGTTACAGATGAGACACCAAACCAAGGCCCCATCTGACTTTTCAGGTGAACGTAAAAGATCCCGTGGCAATATTGGAAGAGTAGGAGTGTTCTCCCTGGTGTCCTCGTCAATATTTATATCCCAACGAACATCACAAAAATACTATCCAGTCATTTATCTCATCGCTGTGTGGGGAGGAAAAAAATTAATAATGGATAAAACAAAGAATTTGCTTTACAAAAAGGGAATATCTGAATTGTGGAAGATGAGGAGGTATCAGTCGGGAAACATAATAAATTTATTCTTTGCATCATTGATCACTAATATGCATTTCCAGATTAGTATAATGAAGGTCAATGCAGAATGATATTTCATGACAAATGCCTGAACCCCACAAGATCTTGAAAGAGTCAGCTGGAGAAAGATCTATTGCACCGCCCCCCCCCCCCCCTCTCTCTCCTCCCCCGACCTCCCTCCCCTTAATGCAGCTGCTGGCACTTAGTTTGCTAGTTTCTAATAAAACCGCTGAAAATGCAGACTGAAGATATTGTGAATGGGACTACTACTCTTAACAGACAGGAGCAGATGAAGAAAAAACAAATCCTTCATTTTCATAAAGGAGCAGGATTACAAGGGTCTGTATTTCGTCTACATGCACTAAGAGTCTGCTTGAGCAAACCTTGCACTTGATAAGCAACCCACTGGAAATATGTATGCGATAAGGGACTAAAGAAATTGAGGTCTTTCATTAAAATGGATCAGGTCAAACTCGAGCAATTTTCGCTGCTGCCACATTACTGAGACATTCAGAAACAATCTAGCATGTGCAGCTGTTGAGCGAAATGAAATTCTGCCTTAGTTCAAGCCTGGTGACCTTTCAATGTACAACACTACAGCTCTGTTGAAGCTGCTGCAAAAATCATATGTTCTGCATTCAGGCAGCAGAAAGTACTGGTTTCAGCAGAGCATCTTTTTCATGGGGGTCAGACTGACTGTTCCATTTTAAACAGAGCATTCGACCTGTTCCACCCTCACTAAACCCGCCTACTATTATCTCCACAAACTTACACCCTTTTGCGCCTGACTTTGGCCCATTTACTGCTGAAATCCTTCATTCCCACCTTAGTCACCCCTTAATTAGATTTCTCCAACACTCTCCAACCTACCTTCCATTAACTACAACTAATTCAAAATTCTGCTGCCTGCATCCTGCCCCAATACCGATTCCTGTTCACCCATTTGCTTCCCTCACCCACTGGCAGCATTTGGCTTCCACTCACTCAGCACCTCAAATACAAAATTCTAATCCTTACTTTTAAATGCCAGTGGTCCCACCCATCTTTCTCTGCAACCTCCCCCGCCCCACCCTCCCATGCGATTCCATCCACCTTGGGTCCTTTCCCTAAACTCTACTTCTTTAAACAAAAAAACTTAAAACCCACCTCTTTTGAGCTAAGCTCATGGTCATATTTCCTAAGCTCTTGTCATCATGCTATCTGCTTTTTTTTTTGCGCCTCTGTGATAGACCTTGGCATGTTTTTCACCATTAAAGCACGATAGAAAAACATTTGGGGAAGAGTTGCCACTTTTCAGGCACAAATCAGGAAATTGTGCCTAATGTGCTTGAAATGCGCTGGTTAGATCAGGCATTGTCAAACTCAGGGGCGCGACCCGCGGGTGGGTTGCGGGCGGGTGTCGGGAGGGTCACGGAGCCATCTGTCGCGGCGCTCCCGATCGCGCAAATCTGTTAATAACGCTGGCTGCAAGCGGCCTTCAAAATGGCCACGAACATGTAAAAAAAATGCGGCCGCACTTCGCATGCGTGCCAGATCATCGGCTATGCAAAACTATGCGCGTCGATGATCGGGCACGCATTCGAAAGCGGCCGCGTTTTTAAAAAAATGGCTGCAGCTTTTTGTATTACAAGGTCGGGGCGGTTTTATTCATTAATTTTATTCTTTTTTTTTACAAGTTCGGGGGGGGGTTTATTTGATAAAATTTTACGGAACAAAATGCAGAACTTTGGACAGATAGAGACTCCAACCTTTCCGACACCAGAAGGCTTCACCTTCATCCAACAGGTTCCATTGGAGGAGCGTGTACGAGGGCCAAAGGGACCCAAAACCATTCCCTCTATTTTTGTCAGCAGCAAACAAGGTAAGAGAAAATGGTGGGTCGCGCAGGTCGGTTGGCGTGGGTCGCGAAGGTCGGCCGGTTGGTAAAAATGGGTCCCCGAAAAAAAAGTTTGAAGAACACTGGGTTAGATTACAGTTCAGATTTCCCCCAAGGTTAATTTGCACAGTGAGGAATGTTAAATTTAAGAATCAAGCCGATAGTTAGGAATGGAGTCACATGTAGGCCAGATGGGGTGAGATGGAAGAAAGGCTTTATTTATGACGACGCCACAGTTCTCAGGTGCCAATGAACAAATTACTACATTTAATGAATTCAATGTCACAACTTCCCATGACGTTGAGGCCATAACACTGCACTGCAAAAGCCTGGTTTTATTGGCTTTTACGATCACGAATAGTTTTCAGCATCACTCCTTGCGAACAGCTGCTGTAAATGACAATAAGTTGAAGTCCAACAATGAAGATCTCTCTCAGGTCTTACGATTCAGCGTGCAATGCAGTGGCTGTGCAGAGGAAAGATAGTGTTCAACCCAGTGAGTACTTATGGAAGAAAAAGGGCAGAGAAAGTCTGACTTTGAATCGAACGTTACAAGGTGACATGTTCTGGATAATTAATATCAAACTTCAAGGAAAAATGGCAATCGTAAGCACGTTGAAAAAATGTTAAGACATTTTTCAGAGTTAAATTGACACACTCCTAATTCATGAATAAATTTTATGAAAATGGTAACAATCTGGAACACTCATGGGAGTTCGAAGCAATACAGAACAAATTTAAGACAAGAAACAGCAGGAGTAGGGCACTCGGCCATCAAGCCTGGTCCACCATTCAACAAGATCATTGCTCACCTGTCTATGACCTTAACTCCACCTCCTGCCTACTCCCCACAAACCTCGACTCCCTTGAAGATCAAATATCTGAATATGCCTCCCTAAATCTGATTTGGTTATAGTCAATGTCCGCAGTCTCTACCGCTCATTGGGATAAGAGAATTCCATGACTGTTGGAGAAGAAACTCCCCATCATCTCAGTCTTAAATTGGGGATGGGGAGAGGGGGAGAACCCCTTATTTTGAAACTTTATCCTCTAGTTCTAGATTCCCATCTGAGGGGAAACATCCACCCAGCATCTAACCAGTCAAGTCTCTTACAGGTTTCAACAAATTCATTTACATTTATGTTTTTTTTTTCTCAGCGCAGTACAGGCCCTTCAGCCCTCGATGTTGCTCCGACCTGTGAAACCACTCTAAAGCCCATCTACTCTATTCCCTTATCGTCCATATGTCTATCCAATGACCATTTGAATGCCCTTAGTGTTGGCGAGTCCACTACTGTTGCAGGCAGGGCATTCCACGCCCTTACTACTCTCGGAGTAAAGAACCTACCTCCGACATCTGTCCTATATCTATCTCCCCTCAATTTAAAGCTGTGTCCCCTCGTGCTAGACATCACCATCCGAGGAAAAAGGCTCTCACTGTCCACCCTATCTAATCCTCTGATCATCTTGTCTGCCTCAATTAAGTCACCTCTTAACCTTCTTCTCTCTAACGAAAACAGCCTCAAGTCCCTCAGCCTTCCCTCCATACCAGGCAACATTCTGGTAAATCTCCTCTGCACCCTTTCCAATGCTTCCACATCCTCCCTATAATGCGGCGACCAGAATTGCACACAATACTCCAAATGCGGCCGCACCAGAGTTTTGCACAGCTGCAACATGACCTCATGGCTCCGAAACTCAATCCCTCTACCAATAAAAGCTAACACAGCGTACGCTTTCTAAACAACCCTCTCAACCTGGGTGGCAACTTTCAAGGATCTATGTACATGGACTAGATCTCTCTGCTCATCCACACTGCCAAGAATCTCACCATTAGCCCAGTACTCAGTCTTCCTGTTATTCCTTCCAAAATGAATCACCTCACACTTTTCTGCATTAAACTTCATTTGCCACCTCTCAGGCCAGCGCTGCAGCTTATCTATGTCCCTTTGTAACTTGTAACATCCTTCCGCACTGTCCACAACTCCACCGACTTTAGTGCCATCTGCAAATTTACTCACCCATCCTTCCACGCCCTCCTCCAGGTCATTTATAAAAATGACAAACAGCAGTGGCCCCAAAACAGATCTTTGTGGTACACCACTAGTAACTGGACTCCAGTCTGAACATTTCCCATCAACCACCACCCTTTGTCTTCTTCCAGCTAGCCAATTTCTGATCCAAACTGCTAAATCACCCTGAATCCCATGCCTCCGTATTTTCTGCAGTAGCCTACCGTGGGGAACCTTATCAAACGCTTTACTGAAATCCATATGCACGACATCAACTGCTTTACCCTCATCCACCCGTTTGGTCACCTTCTCAAAGAACTCAATAAGGTTTGTGAGGCACGAAACCCTTCACAAAACCGTGTTGACTATCTCTAATCAAATTATTCCTTTCCAGGTGATTATACATCCTATCTCTTAGAAACCTTTCCAAGATTTTGCCCACAACAGAAGTAAGGCTCACTGGTCTATAGTTACCGGGGTTGTCTCTACTCCCCTTCTTGAACAAAGGGACAACATTTGCTATCCTCCAGTCTTCTGGCCTTATTCCTGTAGACAAAGATGACTTAAAGATCAAAGCCAAAGGTTCAGCAATCTCCTCCCTAGTTCCCAGAGAATCCTAGGATAAATCCCATCTGGCCCAGGGGACTTATCTATTTTCACACTTTCCAGAGTTGCTAACACCTCCTCCTTATGAACCTCAAGCCCTACTAGTCTAGTAGCCTGAATCTCAGTATTCTCCTCGACAACATTGTCTTTTTCCTGTGTGAATACTGACAAAAAATATTCATTTAGCACTTCTCCTATATCCTCGGACTCCATGCACAACTTCCCATAACTGTCCCCCATAACAACGACCCTGTTGCTTCCGCTCCAATCCAGAATCATCTGAGAGTGGCAAATGTTGTTCCTCTGTTCAAGAAAGGGAATAGGAATGACACTAGTAATTATAGGCCGGTTAGTCTTACTTCGGTGATCGGTAAGTTAATGGAAAGGGTCCTGAGGGATAGGTTAATGACCATTTGGAAAGATGCAGCTTAATCTGGGATAGTCAACACGGATTTGTGAAGGGTAAGTCTTGCCTCACAAATTTGATTGAATTCTTTGAGGAGGTAACTAAGTGTGTAGATGAAGGTAGAGCAGTTGATGTCGTATACATGGATTTTAGTAAGGTGTTTGATTAGGTTCCCCATGGCTGGCTCATGAAGAAAGTAAGGAGGTGTGGGATAGAGGGAAATTTGGCCAATTGGATAAGTAACTGGCTATCACATAGAAGACAGAGGGTGGTGGTGGATGGAAAATTTTCAGACTGAGACCAGTTTCCAGCGGTGTACCACAGGGTTCAGTGCTGGGTCCTCTGCTATTTGTGATTTTTATCAATGACTTGGAGGAGGGGACTGAAGGGTGGGTCAGTAAATTTGCTGATGACACCAAGATTGGTGGAGTAGTGGGTGAGATGGAGGGCTGTTGTAGGCTGCAAAGAGACATTGATAGGATGCAGAGCTGGGCCGAAAAATGGCAGATGGAGTTTAACCCTGGTAAGTGCGAGGTGATTCATTTTGGTAGGACAAATTTGAATGCGGATTACAGGGTCAACGGCAGGGTTCTGAGGAATGTGGAGGAACAGAGAGATCTTGGGGTTCATGTCCACAGATCTCTGAAGGTTGCCACTCAAGTGGATAGAGCCGTGAAGAAGGCTTACTGTGTGTTAGCATTTATTAACAGGGGGCTTGAGTTTAAGAGCCATGGGGTTATGCTGCAACTGTATAGGACCCTGGTGAGACCACATTTGGAGTAGTGCGTGCAGTTCTGGTCACCTCATTATAGGAAGGATGTGGAAGTATTGGAAAGGGTGCAAAGGAGATTTACCAGGATGCTGCCTGGATTGGAGGGTAGGTCTTATGAGGAAAGGTTGGGGGAGCTAGGGCTTTTCTCATTGGAGCGAAGGAGGATAAGAGGTGACTCAATAGAGGTTTATAAGATGATGAGGGGGATCGATAGAGTGGACATTCAGAGACTATTTCCTCAGGTGGATGTAGCTGTTGCATGGGGGCATAACTATAAGGTTCATGTGGAAGATATAGGAGGGATGTCCGAGGTAGGTTCTTTACTGAGAGAGTGGTTAGAGTGTGGAATGGACTGCCTGCTGTGATAGTGGAGTCGGACACTTTAGGAACTTTCAAGCGGTTATTGGATAGGCACATGGAGCACACCAGAATGACAGGGAGTGGGATAGTTTGATTTTGGTTTCGGACAAAGCTCGGCACAACACCGAGGGCCGAAGGGCCTGTTCTGTGCTGTACTGTTCTATATAGTTCTCTCTAGCCAGTTCTTTCCACAACCAAAGCCACCTAAAAATAGACAGGTTAACTATATTGCAAATGTTTGACAAACTTTGCTGGCACACAATGCCTACACAACAATCACTGCACTTCAGGAAGTTATTTGCTGGAAGTGCTTTCAGATGACACATAAAAAAAGCAGGTATTGTATTGCAATGTTGCATTTCTCCCCCTCCCAACCACCACCAAGTATCTAGGAAATGAGACAAAAAGGCTATAGTCTCCCACATTCAGAGCGACTGGCACAATTTGAGTTACTGTAGTTCCTTGCAACTCAATAGATTTGACACACCACTTATTGCAACACGAATGTAAATGATTCAAAAGTTAAGTTTGCTCATATTACAAACAAAATAACTTCAATAAAAAGACACTGAACAAGAACAGCTGTGCACCAGCACATGGCAGCTGCACCAAACCTGCTGATTTTGCTTTGATTTTGTAACAATGTAACATATGGACAATGTCAGGTAATGGAAAAGGTTGGGCTTTGCTGTACATTTCTACATCAGCTAGTAGAACTTGCCATCCTTCAGTCCCCAAGGGGTTCATGTGAGAGGAACAAAGTCCAAATTTCACACTGCAGTCTGTGTAACAGTTAAAAGCCTCAAACTGATTTGATAATTATACATGGCACATCATCAGACCCAAGGAAGGGCTCTATATTACATAGATCTATGTTAAGCAGATTTTGACCACCAACAATCTCTCCAGCATTATCCGACTTGGGAAGATGGTGACGCAGTGGTAATGTCACTGGACTAATAATCCAGATGCTCAGGCTAATGATTTGGGGACATGGGTTCAAATCCCACCACAATAGCAATATTGCACTTGAGAGAGGAAGGAAATCTGCCGTCCTTACTCAGTCTGGCCTACATATTACTCCAGGGCCATTGCAATATGGTTCACTCTTAACTGGTCTCTGAAATGGCCCAGCAAGCCACTCAGTTCAAGGGCAATTAGAGGTGGGCAACAAATGCCCGACGTGCCAGTGGTCTTTCCTACATCCCATCAATGAATTAAGACCCAACTAAAACAAAACAAATAGAAACAGCATAAAGCCCGTCACGTTTCTGCCTCTCTTCAGTTCTGAAGAGGAGCCATACAAACTCAAAATGTTAATTCTATTTCTCTCTCTACAGATGCTGCCAGACCGGCTGAGTTTTTCCATTTTAAATGCCTTACAACCTTCCCTTTCACAACAGTGAACTAGCTTAGAACACAATTTTTTGTTGCCTTTAACAGACACTTCATTCTTTGTTTCCTCAAAGCATGACTAATTTATACCACACATCTCATGTCAGAGTTCTGGAAATAAAATGCATAACTCTAATATGTTTATGAGGTCAACATGGCAACTGGGATTATAGTCCTGTGAATTACTTCCCTCACTCGCTTAGAGTGCCATTAATTATGCTCTCTCCAAGGACTATGATGAGGCATGAGTTGTTTCATTAACAGCATTAAATCCAATGTACTGTACTCTACGCACATCCAAAAAAATAACCGACTTTGCAAGGTAATGACAGAGTAAAATGCAACTCAATGTTTTTCATGGCCTCTGGGCCTAATTTGATTTCTAGATGAAACACCCTTGTAAGTACGATCAGACACTTAATTGCTAACTGAGCAGAATTGGAAAACAGGTTCTTTAAGCTGTAGAAATCACTCCAATATATAGTTAATTTAAAGTTGGTGTTTGCAACTATATCTTGGGTTCAGGTATTTAGTAGTTGAAGGCGGTCCTTAGCTAGGATCAGCTATAGTAGAACTGGGGTCTATTATCTTAGATCTTTGAAAGTTGCCACTCAAGTGGATAGAGCTGTGAAAAAGGCCTATGGTGTGCTAGCGTTCATTAGCAGAGGGATTGAATTTAAGAGCCGTGAGGTGATGATGCAACTGTACAAAACCTTGGCCAGGCCACATTTGGAGTAGTGTGTGCAGTTCTGGTCGCCTCATTTTAGGAAGGATTTGGAAGCTTTGGAAAAGGTGCAAAGGAGATTTACCAGGATGTTGCCTGGAATGAAGAGTAGGTCTTACGAGGAAAGGTTGAGGATGCTAGGCCTTTTCTCATTAGAACAGAGAAGGATGAGGGGCGACGATAGAGGTTTATAAGATGATCAGGGGAATAGATAGAGCAGACAGTCAGACATTTCCCCCCGGGTGGAACAAACCATTACAAGGGGACATAAATTTAAGGTGAATGGTGGAAGATATAGGGGGGATGTCAGAGGTAGGTTCTTTACCCAGAGAGTAGTGGGGGCATGGAATGCACTGCCTGTGGAAGTAGTTGAGTCGGAAACATTGGGGACCTTCAAGTGGCTATTGGATAGGTACATGGATTACGGTAGAATGATGGGGTATAGTTTAATTTGTTCTTAATCTAGGGCAAAAGTTCAGCACAACATTGTGGGCCGAAGGGCCTGTTCTGTGCTGTATTTTTCTATGTTCTATGTTCTAACTGATCGCTGCCAATTCAGGGCTGGGAAGGTGCACTTCCAAATCACTCAGCTTTCCAATGACATTGTTTTAGTTGGACACCCATCTCCAATGGCCAGTTGTTTGAGGTATTTACACTTGGATTCTCAGTGGTACTGCGAGCAGCTGCGGCAATATTTGATCGCAGTACAACTGTATTTACACATTGGGAGGTTAAACGTCTTTAACAAATTGAGCTACCAGCAAGAAGTACTGAAACATGCACAGGGAAACATAGCTACAGAGCCCACCCAGCATATAAAAAAAATCAACACACATAGACGTATATGTTTTGGCAACAAGTTAGATAAAAAAGGAGGCCAAACAAATACTGAAGTATCTAATGACACCACTGGCAGCCAATGAGTTGGAGGGGGGTGGAACTTACAAACAATGTATTTAACAGCAATAAAAATATATTTCATCACTTTTAGTCTATCTAGAAAGAACATAATACGAGCAGGCCAAATCTCCTGCGAGCTTATTTTCCCATTCAATAAGATAATGGCTAATCTCCTACTTCAAGTCCACTTTCCCAACTGATCCCTGGAATTCCTTTTTTTTTTTAAATTTAGAATACCCAATTCATTTTTTCCAATTAAGGGGCAATTTGGCGTGGCCAATCCATCTACCCTGCACATCTTTTTAAAATATTTTTTATTCTCCTCCTGGTTCACATTTTCTCCCAAATTTACACCCAACAATAAACAATAATCAGTAACGGAACTTCCGGTTGCGGCTATGCCTTGGTAGGTCGTACGGTCTGCAGCTCCCGCCGATAACGGACTTTTGGGCCCTTTTAAGGAGCTCCAGCGGCATTTGGACGACGATTCCCAGTGTGGGAAGGAAACAGTGAATGTCCCCCAGCACTGTATGGTGTGGACCAGGAGCGGAGCGGAAAAAAAAGTGGCTTTGGAGGAGGGGAGAATGGGCGTGAAAAAACAAGATGGCGGCAGGCGGTGATCAGGCAGCGTGGGCCCAGTGGTCTCGGGAGCAGCAGGAGTTTTTGAGAAGCTGCTTTGGGGACTTGAAGGTGGAGATGTTGGCCCCTATGAAGGCGTCGATCGAAAGGTTGGTGGACGGCGATTAAGGAGGTGCAGCAGAAGGCCTCTGAGAATGAGGACGAGATTCTGGGCCTGGCGGTCAGAGTGGAAGCGCACGAGGCGATGCACAAAAAATGTCAGGAGAAGCTGGAGGACCTGGAGAATTGGTCGAGGAGGCAGAACCTGCGGATTCTGGGTCTCCTTGAAGGCGTGGAGGGGTTGGATGCTGGGGCGTATGTGGCCATGATGCTGAGTACGCTGATGGGCGCCGGGGCCTTCCCGAGGCCCCTGGAGCTGGATGGGGCGCACAGAGTCCTGGCCAGGAGGCCAAGGGTGAACGAGCCGCCGAGGGCTATGGTGGTAAGGTTCCACCGCTTCACCAACAGGGAGAGTGTCCTGCGATGGGCGAAGAAGGAGCGGAGCAGCAGGTGGGAGAACACCGAGATCAAGATTTACCAGGACTGGAGTGCAGAGCTGGCCAAGAAGCGGGCAGGATTCAATCGGGCCAAGGCGGTCCTCCACAGGAAGGGGGTGAAGTTCGGGCTGTTACAGCCGGCGAGGCTGTGGGTTACATACCAGGACCGACACCACTATTTTGATACGACGGATGAGGCGTGGACTTTCATCAAAAATGAGAAGTTGGACTCAAATTAATGGTTTGCAGTATGTTATGAGGGTTGTGGGTGAGGGGGATGGGGTGATGTTTGGGTGGGGTTTTTCCCCGCGTTTCCTTGGGTCTGGGTGGCCCCGTGGCTTGGACGTGGGACTATTGGCGGACGAGGATGTCTGTGAGCGGGTCCGGAGATGCATCCAAAGATATGTGGAGGCCAATGATATTGGGGAGGTGTCGGTGATGTGGTCTGGGAGGCGCTGAAGGCAGGGGGAGTTAATCTCAATCTGGGCCCACAGGGAAAAGAGGAAGAGGACGGAGAGAGAGAGATTGGTGGGGGAGATACTGAGGGTAGATAGGAGGTATGCAGAATCACCCGAGGAGTGGCTGAAGGAGCATCGGAGCCTCCAAACGGTCTTTGACTTGCTAACCACGGGGAAGGCTGAGGCCCAGTTGAGGAAGGTACAGGGAGCAGTGTATGAGTATGGGGAGAAGGCAAGTCGAATGCTGGCGCATCAGCTGTGGAAGAGGGAGGCGGCTAGGGAGATTGGGGGAATTAGAGATGGGGGGGAAACAGGGTGCGGCGTCCAGCTAAAATAAACAAGGTCTTTAAGGACTTCTATGGTAAATTGTATGAGTCAGAACCCCGGAGGGTGGGGAGGGGATGAGGTTCCCAAAGGTGGAGAAAGAGCGAATAGAGGGGACTGGGGGCCCCGATTGGGATGGAGGAGCTAGTTAAGGGATTGGGGAGAATGCAGGCGGGCAAGGCCCCGGGGCCGGATGGGTTCCCCGTAGAGTTCTATAGGAAATTCTCGGAGGTGTTGGGACAGCTGTTGTTGAGAACTTTTAACGAGGCTAAGGAAAAGGGTATCCTTCCCCCGACGATATCGCAGGCTCTGATCTTGCTTATCCTCAAGCATGATAAGGACCCGCTGCAATGCGCCGCCGAACCTGTGCAGCTCGCCCTGGGCAGCGAATTTGTCGATGATTCGGAAATAGGGAATGGAGGGAGAGGGGGCGGCGTGGAAACGGTTGGAGGCTGCGTCCTTTATATATACTAGTTTGGGGGCACTGGTGACAGCATCGTTGCCGCTTCCGCCGACGCGGTATACCACGAGCCCGGTGGTGGCGGCAACACTGAGGATTTGGGGGCAGTGGAGACGGCATAGGGGAGAGGTAGGGGCCAGGTTCGTTCCAGGTAGGATAGACGGTGGGTTCCTAGGTTGGCACAGGGCAGGATTCAGAAGGATGGGGGATTTGTTTATCGATGGGACTTTTGCCAGTCTGAGGGCGCTGGAGGAGAAATTTGGGCAACCCCCGGGGAATACCTTTAGGTACATGCAGGTTCGGGCATTTGTGAAAAACAGGTGGGGGAATTTCCGCTGCTGCCAGCCCGGAGGATAGACAGGGTGGTCTCGTGGGTGTGGGTGGGGGATGGCAAAGTATCGGACATATACCAGGAGCTGCAGGAGGCCTCGGTGGAAGAATTGAAGGGCAAGTGGGAGGAGGAGCTGGGGGAGGAGTTGGATGAGGGCCTGTGGGCTGACGCCCTGGGCAGGGTCAATTCCTCCTCATCTTGCGCCAGGCTTAGCCTGATTCAGTTTAATGTGGTGCACCGGGCGCATATGACAAGGGCGAGAATTAGTAGGTTTTTGAGGGTAGAGGACAGGTGCGTGATGTGTTTAGGGAGGCCAGCAAACCAAGCCCATATGTTCTGGACATGCCCGGCACTTACGGAATTTGCAAAGGCTATGTCCAAGGTCTTGGTCACTCGGGTAAAACCAAGCTGGGGGATAGCGATATTTGGGGTATCGGACGATCCGGGAGTGCAGGAGCCGAAAGAGGCCGGAGCCCGGAGAAGGCTCTTGTTAATGTGGAGGGACGCGAAACCCCCAAGCGTAGAGGCTTGGGTCAGTGACATGGCGGGGTTTCTCAGGTTGGAGAAGATAAAGTTTGGCTTGCGAGGGTCTGAGCAGGGGTTCTCCAGGTGGTGGCAACCGTTCCTTGACTTTCTCGCAGAGCGTTAGGTGAAGGTCAGCAGCAGCAGCAACACGTGGGGGGGGGGGGGGGGGGGGGGGGGGGGGGGGAGATGGATCTCATTTAATTTGTAAGGGGCGGATGCCCTACTTTGCTTTGTTTTTGTTTATTAAATTTTTAGTTGGTCAGGGGGTGAAGTTGTTTTGTTGGCAGTGTTTTGCCTTCTTTGCATTATATTTTCTATTGTAGTGTTTTGTAAAAAATTATGGAAAAATCTTGAATAAAAACATTAAAAAAAATAAATAATCAGAAACGAATGTAATGTCAATCTCGATATCAATAACAACGATCCTGTCCTCCCACCAAACCCCAAACATTGGCCTGCATGTTAACATAAACAAATGACAAAAAGGAATCAGGAATCACCCATAGTCACCATTAACACATCTGGTCCCCCCCCCCCCAACCCGCCCAGCGCCCCCCCCCCCCCCCCAACTAATGTTCGATGTGATCCAATTCTCGAAAGTGCATAATGAATAACGCCCATGAATTGTAGAACCCCTCCATCCTTCCCCTCAGTTCAGATTTGACCTTTTCAAGCGTTAAAATTCCAACAGGACCCCCGCCACGCCAGGGCAGAGGGTGGAGAGGTTGATCTCCACCCTAACAGAATCCGCTTTTGGGCGATCAACGAGGCGAAGGCTACAACATCTGCCTCCACACCCGTTTCCAACCCCGGCTGGTCCGACACCCCGAATATGCCCTCCCGAGGGCCCGAGTCCAGTTTCACATGCACCACTTTAGAGATTACCCTAAACACCTCCTTCCGGTAATCCTCTAGCTTTGGACAGGACCAAAACATATGAACGTGGTTTGCGGGCCCCCCCCGCAACATTCACACACATCATCTACCCCCTCAAAGAGCCGGCTCATCCTCGCCTTTGTAAGGTGTGCTCTATACACCACCTTCAGCTGTATCAGCCCCAACCTCGCACACGAGGGGCAGGCGTTCACCCTCCGGAGCACCTCACACCAGAACCCCTCGTCCATATCCTCTCCCAACTCTTCCTCCCACTTTGCCTTGATCCCTTCTCCTCCTCCAAAATAGCCCCGTAAACCGCCAATACTACCCCCTTCGCCTGTCCCCCCCCGTCGTCAGCACCTCCTCCAGCAATGTGGAAGCCGGCTCTACTGGGAAGCTCTGTATCTCCTTTCTGGCAAAGTCTCATACCTGCATGTATCTAAATATTTCCCCCTGCTCCAGCCCATGCTTCGTTCCCAGCTCCTTCAATCCTGCAAAACGACCCCCAAGAAATAAATCTTTTAGTGTCCTAATTCCTTTCTCCTCCCATCTCCGAAAATTTCCATCCCACTTCCCTGGCTCAAATCTATGATTCCCCGAATCCGCATTTCCCTTGACCCTGCCCCCAACCCGAAGTGCTGCCCTGCACATGTTGTGGGGCCGAAACCCACACAAACACGGGGAGAATGTGCAAACTCCACATGGACAGTGACCCAGAGCCGGGGTCAAACCTGGGACCTCGGCGCGATCGCTGGAATTCCTTAGTGATCAGTTGATTGGTCTTGAATAATCAACAACTGACTTCCACACCCTTCTGGAGTAGAGAATTCCAAAGTTCCATCTGGCGATCAAATAGAACATACAATGGAAACTCAAGCAGCATCTTCAGATATCGGGAGTTCCTCAGGGTAGTGCCCTAGGCCCAACCATCTTCAGCGGTTTCATTAATACCTTTCCCTCCATCATAAAGTCACAAGTGGGGATGTTCGCAGATGATCTTACACAGTGTTCAGCACCATTAGGCATTGCAGGTGGATGTACCTTTAAGAAATAGGTGTTTAACCAATAGCTGCAACGATGTCAGTGTGTGGGTGGAGCGGTCTGTCATTCTGTCTTTCACTTTCGTTTTGAGCTGAAAAGCTGCTTTGTGGCTCTGTTTTTGGTTTTGTTTTCAGAGTTGGAGAGCTGCATTCAAACAAGCTGTATCTCTCTCTCTCTCTCTCTAAAGAATGTCTCAAGATCACTTGATGATTTCAAAATAATATCTGTTTCTGTAGAGAATTTAAACCTTCTGTCTTTGTTAAAAAAGGGTTTAACTTATGGATGTTGCTAGGAAAGGTATTAAGGGTTACCTATAGAGTATTGAATCTGTGGGGTTAAGTTGTTGGTGGTTGATAAGATGTTTATTGTGTGTTTATAAAATGTTAACTGGGTTCATAGAATAAACATTGTTTTGTTTTAAAAATATTTAAGGTCTCTGTTGCATAATACCTGGAGCGTGGACCCTTGTGCTCCCCATAACCAAAATCTATTACAAGTTGTGGGTCAGGTGAACTCCATGATATACTTTCGAGTTTTCTAAACCCTGGCCCATAACAGCACCTCAGATACTTACTGTCTGTGACCATGTCCTTGAGCAGTAAGACGTGGACAATATCAAGGCTTGGGCTGATCAGTGCCAAGTTCCATTAATGCCACACAACAGGAATGACCATTGTCATGACACCCCGGACTAGTGCACAGTCAATTCCAGCCCCACTTGACCCGGAGGTTGCAACACAGGTGAAAGTAGATTTTATTTAAAGTACCCAAGTCCTTGGTTGAGCCCAATAAACTACAGTCACCAGGTTTGTAACAAGTAACCTTTTATTGTGTACAGTATTATAATTAAATGGACAGAAAATAACTATCTACTACCCCTTTCCCAAACCCACCTTCCTGACTCGTCCTGCTCTCTAAACATACCCACACAGATTTAAAAAGAGCGGGAGCTACGAGGGACACCTCTGGGCAGTTGGCTGTGTTTGAAAAACAATCAATGGAGAGGCATGATGGAAAACGGTAAGTTCATTGCCTGGTAAGTAACTGCTAACTTGCATTACCTATTCTAAGTTGCTTTTAGATTAACTGTAAAAAGAGAAATATTTTACAGATTAGAAAAACTAAAAACCAGCCAAAATTTTTAAAAACCAAATTAAAAACAAAGTAAATAAAATAGAGGTGCAGAGCCAGGTGATGGGTTGTACCTGCATGATGTGGGAGCTGGTGGATCCCATTGTGGTTCTTAGTGAACACATCTGCATCAAGTGTTGGTTGCTTGAGGAGCTTCGGCCCAGAGTTGATGAGCTGAGTCTGAGCTTCAAATGCTGCGACACATCAGGGACACTGTGTTTCAGCAGGCAACCACACCCCTTTGATTAACTATCTTGAATTCAGCCAGTAGTCAGGGGCAGGAGGGTGTGACTATGAGTGGGGTAGGTAGAGGGACCCAGGAGGTAGAGTTAGAGGAACCTCAGCCCTTGTCCTTGTCCAACAGGTTCAAGATTCTTGCTCCGTGTGTGAATCACAGCGCAGACTGTAGGGAGGATGAGCAAACTGACCACAGCACAAGGAGCCATTCAAGTGGAGGAAGAGAAATGAAATGTAGTCGTAATCAGGGATAGTATAGTTAGGGGCAAAGACACTGTTCTTTGTGACCAGGATTGAGAGTCCCAAAGGTTATGTTGCCTACCTGGTGCTTGGGTTCGGGATAGCTCCTCTGGGTTGCAGAGGAACTTGAGTGGGAGAGTAAAGGTCCAGTTGTCGTGGTCCACCTAGGTGCCAATGACATTGGTAGAACAAGGATAAGATTCTGCTGAAGAAATATGAACAGCTAGGGGGTAAATTAAAAAGCAGAACCAAAGAGATAATCATCTCTGGATTATTACCTGACCACGGGCTAATTGGATGGCAAGGTGGCATACTGGTTAGCATTGCTGCCTCACAGTGCCAGGGACCCGGGTTCAATTCCGGCTTCGGGCGACTGTGTGAAGTTTGCACTTTCTCCCCGTGTCTGCGTGGGATTCCTCTGGTTCCTCTCAGTCTAAAGATGTGCAGCTTAGGTGGATTGGCCAAGCTAAAATTGACCCTTAAGTGTCCAAAACATTAGGTGGGGTTACTGGGTTAGAGTGGGGGCTTGACCCCAGGTAGGATGCTCTTACAGGTCCAATGGACCGAATGGCCTCTTTCTGCACGGTAGGGATTCTCGGATTCTATGGCACAAGGTCAGTAAGATTAAAGAAATAAATGTGTGGCTCAAAGGTTGGTGTGGGAGAAACGGGTCTGAAAATCATTGGACATTGGCACCAGTACTAGGGGAAGGAGGGAGCTGTTCCGATGGGATGGTCTTCAATTGAATCATGCTGGGACCAGAGCCCTGGAGAATCCCATTAAGGCTGTAGATAGGCTTTGGGGGGCGGGCTCAGGAGAGGTTAGTAAAGTTTCCAGAACCAGTAATAGAACATACAGTATAAGAAGCAGCAGGAATCTAACTTCAAGCACAACAGATAAGGGGACAACTATGAGAAGGGGGCAGTCATGCAGGGTGATAGACCTAAATGCACGCAGTATACAAAACAAGGTAAATGATCTTGTTGTGCATATTGAAATTGGCAAGTACGATGTGGGCATCACAGATGTGGCTGCAAGGGAATCAGGGCTGGGATCTAAATATCCATGGAAACATGTCCTATCAAAAGGACAGGCAGATGGGCCGGGGCTGTCTTGTTAATAAAAAATTAAATTAAATGAATAGCAAGAAGCGATATTGAGTCGGAAGGCATAGAATCTATGTGGGTAGGGTTGAGGAATCGCAAAGGAAAAAAGACCCTGATGGAAGTCATGTACAGTCATCTAGCAGTAGTCAGGATGATGGGCAGAAAATAAATCAGAAGATAGAAAAGACATACAAGAAAGGCAATATTACAATAATAATGGGGGGCATCAATACTATGTGGACTGGAAAAATCAGTTTGGTTGCAGATCCCAGGAAAAGGAATTTGTGGACTGCCATAAGAGTCATACAGCACAGAAAAGGCTCTTTGGCCCATCAAGTCTGCGCTGGTCAAAAACAACCACCTAACTATTCTAATCCTATTTCCCAGCACTTCGCCCATAGCCTTGTATGCCTTGGGATCGCAAGTGCACATCCAAATACTTCTTAAATGTTACGAGGGTATCTGCCTCCACCACCCTTTCAGGCGAGTTCCAAACTGCCACTGCCCTTTGGGTAAAAGCTTTCCCTCTAAACCTCCTGCCCCTTACCTGAAACCTATGCCCCCTGGTCATTGATCCCTCCACCAAGGGGAAAAGTTTCTTCCTGTCTACTCTAACTATGCCCCTCATAATTTTATACATCTCAATTATGTCCCCCTCAGTCTCCTCTGCTCCAAGGAAAACAATCCAAGTCTATCCAATCTTTGTTCATAAACTCTCCAGCCTAGGCAACATCTCCTCTGCACCCTTTCCAGTGCTATCACATCTCTCCTACAATGTGGATTCCAGAACTGCATATAATACTCTAGTTGTGGCCTAACCAATGTTTTATACAGTTCCAGCATAACCTCCCTGCTCTTAAAGTCTATGCCTGAGCTAATGACGGCAAGTATACCATATGCCCTCTTAACCATTGTATCCGCCTGCTCTGCTATCTTAAGGCACCGATGCACCTCTGATACTCAATGTTTTGCCTGGGTCCTGCCATTTATCATGTATTCCCTTGCCTTGTTTTCCCTGTCCAAGTGCATCACCTCACACTTAGCCGAATTGAATTCCATTTGCCGGTGATCAGCCCATCTGACCAGCCCATCAATATCCTCCTGTAATTGAACGCTATCCTCATTATTTACCACTTCATCAATTTTCATATCATCCGCAAACTTACTGATCAACCCTCCGACATTCATATCTAAATCATTTATATCAACTATAAACAGCAAGGGCTCCAACACTGATCCCTGCGGGACCCCACTGGACACAGGTTTCCAGTCAGAAAAACACCCCTCTGCTTCCTGCCACTCAGCCAATTTTGGAACCAAATTTCCTTGAATCCCATGGGCTCTTACCTTTGCTATCAGTCTCCCATGTAGGACCTTATCAAAAGCCTTGAAGTCTACATCAAATGCATTTCCCTCATCAACACACCTGGTCACCTCTTTAAAAAATTCAGTCAAATATACAAGATGTTTTTTTGGAACAGCTTGTGGCAGAGCCAACTGGGAATTAGGCAATTCTGTATTTGGTGATGTGTAATGAGGCAAACTTGATTCGGGAACTTGAGGTGAAGGAGCTCAAGGGGCAGTGGCCACAATATGATAGAATTCACCCTGCAGTTTGAGGGGGAAAAAGCTGGAATCAGATGTAACAGTATTCCAATTGAGTAAAGGTAACTACAAAGACATGAGGGAGGAGCTGGCCAAAGTTGATTGGAAGGAGAGCCTAGCAGGGAAGACAGTGGAACAGCAATCGCAGGAGTTTCTGGGGGTTATTTGGGAAGCATAACAGAAATTCATCCCAGGAAGGAAGAAACATGCTAAGGGGAGGATGAGGCATCAGTGGCTGACAAGGGAAGTCAAGGACAGCATAAAGGCAAAAGAAAAAGTGTACAATGTGGCGAAGATTAGTGGGAAGCCTTTAAAAGCAATCAGAGGACAACTAAAAAAAGCAATCTCGGGTGTGAGAGAAGATGAACTAAGAGTAAGCTACTAGTAATATAAAAGAAGATTTCAAAAGTTTTTCATTATATAAAAGGTAACGGTGAGGCAAGAATGGACACTGGACCACTGCAAAATGAGGCTGGGGAGGTAGTAATGGGGAACAAAGAAATAGCAAAGGAACCGAATAGGTACTTTGCATCAGTCTTCATGGTGGAGGGCACCAGTGGCATACCAGATCTTCAAGAGTCAGGAGGCATGGGTGAGACCATCACTAAGAAGGTGGTGCTCGGGAAGCGTAAAGGTCTGAAGGTGGATGAATCACCTGAACCGGATGGACTACACCTCAGGGTTCTGAAGGAGATTGTGGAGGCATTGGTGGTGTTGTTTACAAATCATTGGCGTGGGGGAGGGTCCCAGGAGACTGGAAAATGGCTAATGTAACACCCCTGTTTAAGAAGGGAGGCAGAAGACTGAAAATTATAGACCAGTTGGCCTGACTTCGGTCGTTGGAAAGATTTTAGAGTCCATTATTAAGGAGTACTTGGAAGTGCATGGTTAAATAGGGCTGAGTCAGCACAGCTTGGTCAATGGGAGGTCATGCCCGACAAATCTGTTAGAATTATTTTAGGTAATGAGGAAGTTAGATAAAGGAGAGCCAGTGGACGTGATCGATTTGGATTTCCAGAAGGCCTCTGACAAGGTGCCTTACAGGAGTCTGCTAAATAAGACAAGAGCCCATGGTGTTAGGGGCAAGGTACTGGCAAGGATAGAGGATTGGTTGACTGGCTGAGTGGGGATAAAGGGCCTTTTTCAGGATGGCAACCGGTGACTAGTGGTGTTACGCAGGTTTGAAACTTACAGAATACTGAGAGGCCTAGATCGAGTGGATGTGGAGAGTGTTTCCAGTACTAGGAGAAACTAGAACCCGAGGGCACAACCTCAGACTGAAGGGACAATCCTTTAAACAGAGACGAGGAGGAATTTCTTCACCCAGAGGGCGGTGAACCTGTGGAACTCATTGCCGCAGAAGGCTGCGTAGGCCAAGTCACTGCCTACACAGTGAAGGTTCATGTTTAATAAGGGGATCAGAAGTTACAGGGAGAAGGCAGAAAAATGGAGATAAGCAACGTATCAGCTATGACCGAATGGGGAAGCAGACGTGATGGGCCAAATGGCCTAATTCTGTATCTATTTCTTATGGCAACAGAGAGGGGAAAGGGTGGTGGAAAGGGAAATAAAACACAATTAAAAAATAAAAGGATAAGATCTTTGATGCAATGGGATGACTTCCAGTCAATGTCTTTCAGAAGTTCAGACTTTCCTTTGATACTTCTTCCTTCTAGGCTTTTATGTTGTCTACCTTCTCCGAAGTCTCACCATCATTTCAGGTTCTCAGCAAAGGGTTTGCCAGGCATTCACCGCTTTCAGAACAATAGAGCAATTATTTCACTTCAGCAAGCAGGAGAGTGAGAGTGAGAGCAAGAGAGAGAGCAAGAGAGCGAGAGAGAGCAAGAGAGCGAGAGAGCAAGAGAGCGAGAGAGAGCAAGAGAGCGAGCGCGAGAGAGAGCGAGCGCGAGAGAGAGCGAGCGCGAGAGAGAGCGAGCGCGAGAGAGAGCGAGCGCGAGAGAGAGCGAGCGCGAGAGAGAGCGAGCGCGAGAGAGAGCGAGCGCGAGAGAGAGCGAGCGCGAGAGAGAGCGAGCGCGAGAGAGAGCGAGCGCGAGAGAGAGCGAGCGCGAGAGAGAGCGAGCGCGAGAGAGAGCGAGCGCGAGAGAGAGCGAGCGCGAGAGAGAGCGAGCGCGAGAGAGAGCGAGCGCGAGAGAGAGCGAGCGCGAGAGAGAGCGAGCGCGAGAGAGAGCGAGCGCGAGAGAGAGCGAGCGCGAGAGAGAGCGAGCGCGAGAGAGAGCGAGCGCGAGAGAGAGCGAGCGCGAGAGAGAGCGAGCGCGAGAGAGAGCGAGCGCGAGAGAGAGCGAGCGCGAGAGAGAGCGAGCGCGAGAGAGAGCGAGCGCGAGAGAGAGAGAGCGCGAGAGAGAGAGAGCGCGAGAGAGAGAGAGCGCGAGAGAGAGAGAGCGCGAGAGAGAGAGAGCGCGAGAGAGAGAGCGCGAGAGAGAGAGAGCGCGAGAGAGAGAGAGCGCGAGAGAGAGAGAGCGCGAGAGAGAGAGAGCGCGAGAGAGAGAGAGCGCGAGAGAGAGAGAGCGCGAGAGAGAGAGAGAGCGCGAGGGAGAGAGAGCGCGAGAGAGAGAGAGAGCGCGAGAGAGAGAGAGCGCGAGAGAGAGAGAGCGCGAGAGAGAGAGCGCGAGAGAGAGAGAGCGCGAGAGAGAGAGAGCGCGAGAGAGAGAGAGCGCGAGAGAGAGAGAGCGCGAGAGAGAGAGAGCGCGAGAGAGAGAGCGCGAGAGAGAGAGAGCGCGAGAGAGAGAGAGCGCGAGAGAGAGCGCGAGAGAGAGAGAGCGCGAGAGAGAGAAAGCGCGAGAGAGAGCGCGAGAGAGAGAGAGCGCGAGAGAGAGCGCGAGAGAGAGAGAGCGCGAGAGAGAGAGAGCGCGAGAGAGAGAGAGCGCGAGAGAGAGAGAGCGCGAGAGAGAGAGAGCGCGAGAGAGAGAGAGCGCGAGAGAGAGAGAGCGAGAGAGAGCGCGAGAGAGAGAGAGCGAGAGAGAGCGCGAGAGAGAGAGAGCGCGAGAGAGAGCGCGAGAGAGAGAGAGCGCGAGAGAGAGAGAGCGCGAGAGAGAGCGCGAGAGAGAGCGCGAGAGAGAGCGCGAGAGAGAGCGAGCGCGAGAGAGAGAGAGAGCGAGCGCGCGAGAGAGAGAGAGCGAGCGCGAGAGAGAGAGCGCGAGAGAGAGAGAGCGCGAGAGAGAGAGAGCGCGAGAGAGAGAGAGCGCGAGAGAGAGAGAGCGCGAGAGAGAGAGAGCGCGAGAGAGAGAGAGAGCGCGAGAGAGAGAGAGCGCGAGAGAGAGAGCGCGAGAGAGAGAGAGCGCGAGAGAGAGAGAGCGCGAGAGAGAGAGAGCGCGAGAGAGAGAGAGCGCGAGAGAGAGAGCGCGAGAGAGAGAGAGCGCGAGAGAGAGAGAGAGCGCAAGAGAGAGAGAGAGAGCGCGAGAGAGAGAGAGCGCGAGAGAGAGAGAGCGCGAGAGAGAGAGAGCGCGAGAGCGCGAGAGAGAGAGCGCGAGAGAGAGAGCGCGAGAGAGAGAGAGCGCGAGAGAGAGAGAGCGCGAGAGAGCGCGCGAGAGAGAGCGCGAGAGAGAGCGCGAGAGAGAGCGCGAGAGAGAGCGAGCGCGAGAGAGAGAGAGAGAGCGCGAGAGAGCGCGAGAGAGAGAGAGCGCGAGAGAGAGAGCGCGAGAGAGAGAGAGCGCGAGAGAGAGAGAGCGCGAGAGAGAGAGCGCGAGAGAGAGAGAGCGCGAGAGAGAGAGAGCGCGAGAGAGAGAGAGAGCGCGAGAGAGAGAGAGCGCGAGAGAGAGAGAGCGCGAGACAGAGAGAGCGCGAGAGAGAGAGAGAGAGCGCGAGAGAGAGAGAGCGCGAGAGAGAGAGCGCGAGAGAGAGAGAGCGCGAGAGAGAGAGAGCGCGAGAGAGAGAGAGCGCGAGAGAGAGAGAGCGCGAGAGAGAGAGAGCGCGAGAGAGAGAGAGCGCGAGAGAGAGAGAGCGCGAGAGAGAGAGAGCGCGAGAGAGAGAGAGCGCGAGAGAGAGCGCGCGAGAGAGAGCGCGAGAGCGAGAGAGCGCGAGAGCGAGAGCGCGAGAGCGAGAGCGCGAGAGAGAGAGAGCGCGAGAGAGAGAGCGCGAGAGAGAGAGCGCGAGAGAGAGAGCGCGAGAGAGAGAGCGCGAGAGAGAGCGCGCGAGAGAGAGAGAGCGCGAGAGAGAGAGAGAGCGCGCGAGAGAGAGCGCGCGAGAGAGAGCGCGCGAGAGAGAGAGAGCGCGAGAGAGAGAGAGCGCGAGAGAGAGAGAGCGCGAGCACGAGAGAGAGCGCGAGAGAGAGAGCACGCGAGAGAGAGAGCGCGAGAGAGAGAGCGCGCGAGAGAGAGCGCGAGAGAGAGCGCGAGAGAGAGCGCGAGAGAGAGCGCGAGAGAGAGCGCGAGAGAGAGCGCGAGAGAGAGCGCGAGAGAGAGCGCGAGAGAGAGCGCGAGAGAGAGCGCGAGAGAGAGCGCGAGAGAGAGCGAGAGAGAGAGCGAGAGAGAGAGCGAGAGAGAGAGCGAGAGAGAGAGAGCGCGAGAGAGAGAGCGCGAGAGAGAGAGCGCGAGAGAGAGAGCGCGAGAGAGAGAGCGCGAGAGAGAGAGCGCGAGAGAGAGAGCGCGAGAGAGAGAGCACGAGAGAGAGAGCGCGAGAGAGAGAGCGCGAGAGAGAGAGCGCGAGAGAGAGAGCGCGAGAGAGAGCGAGAGATCCTTTCACGTCCAAACACTTCTGCCAAGTTCCCTCAGAAAGCATCACGCAGGAACCAATCATTGACTGTTGTCAGGCAGAACCCTGTCCTCGGCCAGCCTACTGTTTGCCAGTTAACCAATTGAACCAAGTCCCTCCAACGCTGGTTCCGAAGATCCACTCAGTGCCGAAGAGTCTGGTTTCTCCTCTCCAAAACACAAAACCTGGGAAAACAGTGTCCTGACAAGCAGGCTGCGTCAACTTGGAATACATCCCAATTATGGGTCCATGGACCAAAATAATAAAAATAAAATTAAAAGAATGGGAACAAAGGAAATACAGGTGAAGGACTCTTACACCATCTCCAACAAGTGAGAATCTAGCCATCTCCTTTTGACATTCAATGTCATCACCACCACTGAATTCCCCCATTATCAACATCCTGGGGCTATCATTGACCAGAAACTGAACTGGACGAGCCACATATATACTGTGGCTAAAAGAGCAAGTCAGAGGCAGGGAATTTTGAAGTGAGTAGCTCCTGACTCCCCAAAGTCTGTTCAACATCTACAAGGCACAAGTCAGGAATGTGAGAGGAAATTCTCGATTTGCCTGGATGAGTGAAGCTCCAACACCATCCAGGTCAAAGCAGCCTGTTTGATTGTCACCCCATTGAACACCTTAAACATTCACTCCTTCCACCACCAGTACAGTGACAGCTGTGTGTACCATCTACAAGATGCACTGCAGGACCTCAGTAGGTTCTTTCTACAGTACCTCCCAAACCCACAAAGTCTACTAGCTAAAAGGACATTGCAGCATATGCACCACCCCTTCAAGATGCCCTCCAAGCTATGTACTATTCTGACTTGGAACTACATCACTGCTCCTTCATGATTGTGGGGTCAAAGTCCTGGAACTCCCTTCCTAACAGTACGGTGTGCTTTTCTACAGCACATGAACTGCTGTGGTTCAAGAAAGCAGCACACCACCAGCTTCTCAAGGGCAATAAATCTTGGTCTAGCTAGCTACGCCCATATCCCGTGAATGAATAAAAAATAATCCAGGTGTGAATTCTCCAGCAAAATTCAGTCAGCAGAGGATAGTTGCATGATACAAAGAATGTGTGCAAAATCAACCCCAGTCACTGATGGTGGGAAATTACCCAAACATCTCCATTTTCACCACCGGCCAGAGAATGCTAGGTTCCTTTTTGCTTAGTGCTGCATTGATGTTACACCCTTTCAAGCTGAATGCACTACCAAGGTGGCCTTCCTAGAGTTGCTTTTCAATGATATTACTAGCCACAGTGGCAATGTAGCCAGAATAAGATTTGCTGCACACACAAGTAGCCATGCTCATTAGCCACTGGTAGGCCATGGCTTAGCTTGCTCACACAGACCAGCAAAGCTGTTCTGTGCTGCTGGGTGTACAGACTTTCCCTAGTTACTGTAAGCTATTAAAGAAAACAATGCATTTATGCAACACCTTGTAACCAATACTCAGAACCACCTACACATGCAATGAATTACGCTGAAATGCAGCAGCCATTGCTGGAGGCAATAGCTGTGGCCACTTTGGACATATTTAATTTCTGTTGGCATGCCTTAATCATCAACCAATGGAAATTAAAACAGAAAATGCTGGAAGCACTCAGGACAGACAGCATTTGTGGGGAAAGAAACTAAGAGTTAATATTTCAATTCAATGAATGGGACGAGCTGAAACATCAATGCTGTAACTCTCTCCAGATGCTGTATAATCTGCCGAATGCTTCGAGCATTTTGTGGTACATCATTTGCAGTTTGTGTCCTTGTTTTTTTTAAACTCAACCAGCTGATCTGCCTTCAATTTCACTGACCCAAGGCAGAATGGACACTAAATGCTGGCCTAGCTAGCAATACTCTGATCCCATGAATGAATTTTTTAAAACCACTTTGAAGGCTCGCTGCTCTTATTACAATGGGATATTTGGCATCCAACTGAATGTCTGGTGTATGCCTTCATTTTTCATCTTGTTCAAATGAACTCCAATTTAATAACTGCTGCAGCTGACACCAGCTCCCTTAATGGTGTATCCCACCTAATTTGTGATTTATTTTTTCAAAGAGAATAATGTGATGCTAGCAGCAGCAGTGGGCCAAGTGGCCTCATTCTGTGCTCAGATCTTTGTAATTGACTGAAGTTAAATGATTCCTCTTAATGTCTTGATTTTTGAATAAAGACGGATGGTGAAATTTGCTGACTACGCATTTTCTCTCCATCTGCAGCTAGTAAAAGTGCTTTGCAGTACAGCACTTTTATTTTAGCCACTGCTCAACAAGGCTGACATTCACTTCTGTTTATTTCTCCAATATTTCACAGCAATGTTGCATAATACTAGATGAGAAAGTCTTCGGTGGGCATAAGAACATAATATTCTATGAAACATCTTTTAATTACTCATTGCTCAACTTGACAATTGAAATACAAGTAGAAGACTGTAAAGGCCTATTTTTCCTTATTCCTGTTAATCTGACCAGTCAGAAAGAGGGAGCCATATTTTTGTATTTATCAAAGTGGGGGTGTCACCGTCAAAGAACTGAACACCTTCCTACTTTACTCATCCAGTATTACTGTCAAGAACTCCCCAGACACGAAAATCATTGGGCACTTCTCCAGTACCTTTGATGTAGCCAAACGACCCAATTTGTTTCACAGAAGCGTTATCAAACATAATTTCACATTGAATCACATATTATCCACAAAGATTAGGGCAGATTACATAATGTTAGAAAGAGGTTGATTTTAAGAAACATCTTAAAGGTGAAAAGGTAGAGAGGTTTAGGGAAATAATTCCAGAGTTTAGGCAGCTGAAGGCACACCATCAATAGTGGAGTGATTAAAATGGGCCAAAATTGGTAGAAAGCAGAGATCATGGAATGTTGCAGGGCTGGAGGAGGTTACAGAGATCGGCTATGAAGTGTTTTGAAAACAAGAAGGAGAATCTTAAATCAAGGTATTACTTGACTGGAAGCTACAACGAGACGGATAAAGAATAAAGCACCCAACGAGTGTCTTGCCACAATAACATGCCTTATTTATGTTATTTCTAACTCGTGCTGAAGATCAGTGTGATCAAGCAATAAGAATTTGGTGGAGATTGGCTACATATATTTCACAAAGTGTCCTGATAGCCAGTTCAAATAACTTTTGATGATGCCACCTTCCACAGCAGTGCTTCTGAGATTTAAAAAAAATAAATTTAGAGTGCCCAATTGATTTTTTCCAATTAAGGGGAAATTTTAGCGTGGCCAATCCACCTACCCTGCACATCTTTGGGTTGTGGGGCAAAACCCACGCAAACACGGGGAGAATTTGCAAATTCCATACGGGCAGTGAACCAGAGCCGGGATCGAACCTGGACCTCGACGCCGTAAAGCAGCAGTGCTAACCACCACCACATGCTGCCTTCAGTGCTTCTGAGTTGACTGTTTTATCCTCAGTCAAGTATTCCTCCCTGTTCCTCGCCCCACTCCACTGTGCTTAACAAGGCTCTCGACCGTGCCCGCCACATTTCCTGCATTTCTGCTTTCCCCTCTTCCCCCAGAACCACGATAAAGCATCCTTGTCCTCACTTTCCACCCCACCAGCTTTAAATGCTGCCATAACCTGCTGAGTGCTTCCAGCATTTCCTGGTTTTATTTCAGATTTCCAGCATCCGCAATGCTCTCCTTTTAAATATTTCACACACTAATTTCATGGAAAATATCACAGAACCTCAGACAACGCTGAACCCGGGTTCAATCCCGGCCCCGGGTCACTCTCCATGTGGAGCTTGCACATTCTATCTGTGTCTGCATGGGTCTCACCCCCGAACCCAAAGATGTGCAGGGTGGATTGGCCGCACTAAATTTCCTCTTAATTTGAATTTTTTTTAAAAAATGAAGAACATCAGCCAGTAGAATCATAAACGTGTTTATTGTAACCTACCAGTGAATCTTTGGACTGTTACTAACTCATTTGGAACGCTAGCTCATGCACTGATTACCCATATTGGCCATGGAATTTATATTACAAAATCAGTAACCAAACGTGTCTGCATCAAACTTGAAACTATGCTAATTTAATGCCGAACATCAGGAATTCCAAAACTTCAAAAGATTTGATGTGTTTTTCCAATCACTAAATAACAAATTGACATTTTCGCAGAAAAACTAGCTCTTCAAAAAGGGCACCCAGTATGCCACGGACCATCTGAGGTTTAAAGCAAACTAGAGGCTGTGAAAAAGAATGGAACACAAAAGTCTCCTGCTCTTATGGTGCACCTTTCTATTCATTACCCACACTTAATCTGCAATCTCCAAGAGATTTGAAAAAGTGGCACTTTGACAAGGCACACCGATGCAAGGTGAACAGACCTTAATCACAGCATAGATATCATGGGGTGGTCTCAGAGTAGGAATACCTTCCCATCAAAGAAGTAGTAAGTAAGCTGAGGATTTTTGTTGATTACTTAGCTCTCAGATTGCTTCAATTCCCTTCTGCTGACTTTATTTTCCCTCTTAATAATGCTGCTGAGCCTTATGGATTCTTTTGCTAGTCTGTATTAAATTGGTGTATTCGGCTGCATTTAAAATGCAACCATAGTGTGGTGCAAAGTGGTTTTATTTCATACAGTCACTACCATTGGGGTCTCGGGCAGTCTTCGATATTCTGAGTTATTTATTCATGTGTGAATATCAAAAAGAAGCTAACCTGCAGAACGGTGCAAGTGTAAAATCTCAATCATTCATTGCCTGATATACTGGATCCAATGTCTTACTGCTTTTTTCATTATTACATGGTGAATAATTATTTATGACTAGCAGAATAGAGCAACTTCATTGCTATGCATCATTGCTGCATGAACAAAAGCAACAATCTACTAACAGACTGTAGTCGCCATTACAGCAGTGGCTTGAGGGATCACTATGAGGCAGTGTTGTGAACAAAGGTCAAACATAGTTATCACGTGGTCAACTGCTGGAGTTTAGTCAAAAGACAGCTCTGTAAATGGTGTCTAAAGGGTCATGCGCATGAGCACACATACACACACACACCAAAGCTAAATATGCACTTGCAATTTTCAGTTAAGCTTAATAATCACTCTTCGTGCACAAAATATAGCCTGAAACAATGATTAAGTTTGCAAAATATACTAATTGCACTTAGCATTTATACTAGCTCTTGGCAATAGTCCCAAATTCCACACAAAGAAAAAATTTGTAAGCTAGTACAGATACCAATTTACCATGCTCTTTGGCAAGGAATGAAGCTAATTTAACCCTGACTCACTCAATGCTAAAACACCTGCAATTGAACAGAGGTTTTACTACTCATGTTTAAAAAAAAATAGAAATGGAAAGCACAGCAAAAATGATTATTTTGGCACAAAAGTAGCACTAAAATGAGAAAGAAAATACACACTGCTGCAAAGCTACCCACCAACCCCTGGCAGAACAACACCCGTCAGAGATAGGCCTGCTTCTTCAAAGCAACAAGAAGTTTAAATTGGCAGCACTCAGGTTGCTAAGCCGGAAGGTTGTCTTCAACTCCCACTCTAGTGACTAGACAAAAATCTAGGCTGAACTCCAGGGCAGCATTGAGAAAGTGCTGTATCGTCAGGTGTCATCTGTCAGATGAGGCGTTTACTGAAGTTGCGTTCCTTGTGCAGCCTCTTGTGCACCCATGACTTGCATCGCTCCACTAATATCTGATGTGGCCTTGTCAAATTTTGTTTGATAATACTCCTGTGAAGTGTTTTGGGGCATTAAAGTCACATCATAAATGCAAGCTTTGCTGGGGGCACAACTCCATAGGCTCTGGGTCACCCACCAACGCCTCATCCAAACAGGTCATTCACCCCTGAAAGCATATGTGCTTAAGGGACAGTTCAATAGAGGTGCAGTGGCAGACATTTAAACGATATTTCGGTATATACAGAATAGACACATTCCAATTAGGAAGAAAAATCCCAAATGGAGGGCCTGGCATCTGCGGTTAATGATAGAAGTTAAAGACAGTATTAAACTTAAAGAAACTTAAAGAAAAAGCATATATTTGCACAAAGATAAGTGGCAGGTCAGATGGTTCGAAAGAATACAAAGGACATCAAAGAATGACAAACTTTAATAAGAAGGGAAAAAGTAGAATATGCGAGAAAGCTAGCTAGTAATATAAAAATGGATTGTAAGACATTTAAATAAGGAGGGTTATGGCGGATGAATTAAACTGGTATTTTGCATCAAATTTCACTATAGTGGACACAAGTAACATCCCAGAAATAGCTATAGATCAGAAAATGGAAGGAAGGGAGGAACTCAGGAAAATCACAATCAGCAGGAAAGTGGTACTGAGCAAAGTGTTGGGTCTGCGGGCTGGCAAATCCCCGGATCTGGACGGACTTCACCCCAAGGTCTTGAAAGAAGTGATAGTGAGATAGTTCAAGCATTGGTTTTCAATTCCCTAGATTTGTGGAATGTTCCCTTAGATTGGAACATAGCAAATGTAACTGCTTTATTCAAAAAGGGAGGGAGACAGAAAGCAGGAAACTATAAGCCAGTTAGTCTAACATCAGTCAGAGGGAAAATGTCAGAAGCTATTATTAAAGATGTTATTGCAGGGCACTTGGAAGACAATCAGGCAGAGTCAAAATGGATTTGTGAAAGGGAAATCATGTTTAACCAATTTACTGGAGATCTTGGAAGGGGTCACATGTGCTGTGGATGAAGGGGAGCCAGTGGATGTACTGTGCTTAGATTTCCAGAACACATTTGATAAGGTGCCACATCAAAGGTTTTTACGGAAAATAAAAGCTCAGCGCGTGGAGGTAACATATTGTCATGGATTGAAGACTGGCTAGCTAGCAGGAACGAGAGTTAGCATAAATGAGATGCGGCGAGTGGAGCGCCACAGGGCTCAGTGCTGGGGCCTCAACTTTTCATAGAGCTTTGCGGTGCACAGGAATCTGGGTGTCCTAATGCATGAATCATAAAAGGCTGGAATACAGGTACAGCAAGAAATTGGGAAAGCTAATAGAATGTTGTTGTTTATTGAGAGGGGAATTAATTACAAAAGTAGTGAGGTCATGCGCAGTTGCATCGGGCGTTGGTGAGGCCACATCTGGAGTATTGTGCATATTATTTGTCTTCTTATTTAAGGAATGATGCAAATGCATTAGCAGTTCAGAGAAGGTTTACTAAACTAACAACAGAAATGGGTGGGTTATGAGGAAAGGTTGGAGAGATCCACTCGAATTTAGAAGAATAAGGGGCAACTTGATAAAAACCTTTAAGATCCTGAGGAGTATTGACAGGGTGGATGTGGAGAGGGTGTTTCTTCTTGTTGGGGAATCTAGAACTAGGGGCCACTGTTTAAAAATAAAGGGGTCGCTCATTTAATACGGAGATGAGGAAAAATGTTTTCTCTCAGAGGGTCGGGAGTCGCTGGGACACACTTTCCCCAAAAGGTAGTGGAAGCAGAATCTTTAACTTTTTTTAGGGCAGAGCTGGATAGATTTTTGATTATCCGTATGTTCATCAGCTGAAGTGATGGGTTTTGGCTAATCGACTACTAGAAGCATCAAAGTCGAGCTGAATCCTATCTTAACCCAGTTGCTTCAAGGAAACTGATACACTGGCTGATTTTTCTTTTCCCACAGTGCTGCGATCAGCTAACAACACAGATTGGGGAACAGACTTGGGACTGTCTGCCCCCAATAGGCAGTTGCACACTGTATGAGTCACTGGGAGAATCTGAAGAATGCCACGCTAACTAAAAATACCATTACTTGAAACGTTAATTGAAAATTTAATATTTCATTTGACAGATTACCACAGGGGCGGGGAGAAAATCATTTGATGCTTGGCTGTTAGAAATAAAATGGCACAACACGTACTGGAATTCTTCAATGGTAAAATATAAAATTCAGCCATCAAGTAGACTTGAATGTGGACACGAGTCTATTCTGAAGCCCATCTGTCTTCTTCCAGTCTGACCTTTTCTAACAACGCAGCCTGGAAAGGCTACAGCTTGAGCAGTGCAGCCTCCTCCCCAGGGCATTCCTGTGAGGTGCGTTGTTTGCCTGGGTTTAGATTAGCCTTGCAACGTCTGACGTCTGTTTAAAATAAATGACAGCCTTTGTCAGGCTAAGCAAATCCTTTGCAAAAGCACATTCAGCCTCCACGACCCTGCAAGGGTATAAAATCAGTTTGATGGCCACAATTACTCCTTGGCTGAGCACAGTTTTGATCTGCATATTTAAGGAAGGAATATCTGCACTGGAGATTGCACAGTGAAGGTTTACTAACTTAGTCCCTGGGATGAGAGGGTTGTCCTATGATGAGAGGCTGAGTAAATGGGCCTTATTCTCTGGATTAGAGATTGTGAGGTGATCTCATTGGAACATACATGATTCAGAAGGGAGTTGATAGGGCAATGCTGAGAGACTATTTCTGATCAGAGAAAGCACGGGGGCACAGTCACAGGATAAGGGGCTGATCATTTAGGATGGAAATGAGGAGAAATTACTTTACTCAAAGGGTTGTGAATCTTTGGACTTCGCCACCCCAGAGGGTTAGATGTTCCGTTGTTTAATATATTTAAGATTGAGATAGACAGATATTTGGTCTCAGGGAATCAAGGGATATGGGGAGTGGGCAGGAAAGTGGACTCAATGCTCAGGATGAGCTATGATACAATTGGATGGGATGAGGCTTGATGGGCCACATGGTCTAATCCTGCCTAATTTCTTCCGTTCTTGTGTCAGGAGATATGCTTTCGAGTCTGTAGCTGCATTCTTCCTCCTAGAGTTTGACTGCCTGTCATTTGATTGTCAAGTCTATACTGATGGGTCTATCCCTTAGTCAGTCTTGCATAAGGTTGGTGCTAACTGAATATCATCACCAGTACCAAACCAGTTATTTAAACCCATATTCAGAACTTGGATGCCAACTTAGCCTTAATTCTTGAAATGTGAGGAATGTAACAACGTTTAAGATCAGCCATGATCTCATTGAATGGCGGAGCAAGCTCGAGGGGCCAGATGGCCTACTCGTGGTTCTTATGTATACAATTCCCCAAATTTACTGCACATAGAACAACCAATGCTGATTGAGGAGCCTTTGGCTGTTGAAAATCAAAGAGGTTGTTTTGACAATTCCAGAGGATTGTTCAAGTTACCTTGGACAGAGTAATGCAACTTTCTGCCTTGATGTATTTGGTGACTTGTTAACACCGGAGTTTCCATTCAGAATAATACTGGAGATAGAGGGTTAGGATCTGTGGATTTACAAATGATTCTTATGCCTGGAGAAAGTTGGACAACTTATTACAGTGCAGGAGGCCATTCGGCCCACAGAGTCTGCACTGACACTGACCCTCTGAACGAGCACCCCATCCAAGCCCACTCCCCCGCCTTATCCCTGTAAACCCACCTAACCGTTGGATACCAAGGAGCAATTATCATGGCCAATCTACCACAGCAGCAGTGGAGCCTCCTCCGCCTGAGTTGTTAAATTGTCCATCACCATTCACGACTGGTGCAGCAGGACTGCAGATCTTAGACCTGATCCATTGGTTCTGAAATTGCGTAACCCTATCACTTGCTACTTCTTGTGTTGTTTGGTACTCAAGTAATCATGTGTTGTAGCTCCACCAGGTTGACACCTCATTTTTAGGTATGCTGGTACTTGTGCACTCATTGAACCGGGGTAAATCCCTGGGCTTCGTGGTAATGGTAGAATGGGGGGAAATACCTGGTCCGGAGGTCACAGATTCTGGTTGAGTCCAACTCTGCTGCTGCTGATGGCCATAGCACCTCATGGTTGCAAGATTTGTTCAAAGTCTATCCCATGTAGCATGGCCACACAACACATAGAGTATCCTCAATATGAAGACGGGACTTTGTCTCCACAAGGACTGTGAGGTTGCCACTTCGACTGATACTGTCATGGACAGATGCATCTTCTGTGAGTGGTGAGGTCAAAAATGTTCTTCCCTCTTGTTGGGTCCCTCACCACCTGCCGCAGTCTAGCAGTTATGTCCTTCAGGACTCGGCAGCATGGTCTGTAATGATGCTTCTGAGAACACTCTGAACCCTTGCCAACCACAGTGCTTCACCAACTGGTGTATAACATGAGTATTGAATCATTGGCTGAGGTCAGGGTGGGAGAGACAGTATGTGGTAATCAGCAGATGGTTTTCTTGCCCATGTTTGACCTGGTGCCATGAGACATCATGGGGTCCAGTGTCCCAGGACAACTTCCTCCCAACTGTATATCACTGTGCCATCACAGTGGTGGTGTCTGGGACATTACCTGTTAGGGATAATACCTGTTAGGGATAATTCTGTAAGCATGACTGTGTCAGGCTGTTGCTTGACGAGTCTGTGAGGCAGCTCTCCCAATTCTGGCACAAGCCGCCAGGAGGACTTTGCAGGGTCGATAGGGTCATCTCTGGTGTCGAGGTCCATACAGTTTCATTCCTTATCAACTTGTTTTTAACGGTTTGATTCAACTAGGCCATTTCAGAGGACTTTTGCTGTAGATCTGGAGTCACATACAGGCAAAACCAGGTAAGGACATCAGATTCCCTTTAGTGAACCAGACATTAGTGAACCAGATGGGTTTTTCTAACAACTCAAGATCAACAGACTTTTTTAATTCCAGATATTATTGGGTTCAAATTCCACCATCAGCTGGGATTCGAACGCAGGCCCCCAGAGCATTAACTTGGGTCTCTGGGTTATGAATCCAGTGACAATACCACTACACCACCACCTCCCCTTATCTCCGGTGTAGAATAAACTGAAGATGACCCAAAGTTTTGCTGCCCACGTCCTAACTCGCACCAAGGGGCTGGTTTAGCACACTGGGCTAAATAGCTGGCTTGTAATGCAGAACAATGCCAGCAGCGCGGGTTCAACTCCCGTACCAGCCTCCCCGAACAGGCGCCGGAATGTGGCGACTAGGGGCTTTTCACAGTAACTTCATTGAAGCCTACTTGTGACAATAAGCGATTATTATTAAGTCATGTTCACCCGTGTTCGCTAACCTACACTGGCATCCGGTAAGCAACACGTTAATTTAAAAATTCTCATCCTTTTTTTAAAATCCCTCCATGGCCTCGCCCTACTCAGCTCTGTAATCTGCTCCAGCCCCACAACCCTGGGAGATACTTATGCTTTTCCAATTCTGGCCACTTGGCCTTCAGCTAAGCTCTGAAATTCCTCCCTAAACCTCCTCACCTATTTCTTTATTTAAGGTTCTCCTTAAAATACTAAAGCTTTTAGTCATCTAACATCTTTTCATGTAGTTCGATCTCAAATTTTATAACGCTCAAGTGATGTGGCTTGGGATGTTTTATTCTGTTAAAGGCTGTTAGCATTGGATAAAAGCAAATTAAGACTGTTAGCATTGTTGTTGGGACACCACAGTATAAACAAGAAGCAAAACCAAGCACAAACCAGATCTCGACAGAGAGGAAGACACTATGTCACTAGCATTAAAAAGAAATTTGCATTTATATAGTCACTACCTTCGGATGTCCTGAAGAAAAATACAGCCACTGAAGCACTTTATTTTGTAAAATTAATCAGTGTGAATGCAGGAGATGTAGAACTCACATTTGTGATGCGTAAAATAGTCATTTTTTTAAAAAAAATTCCAATTAAGGAGCAATTTAGTGTGGCCAATCCATCTACCCTGCACATTTTTGGGTTGTGGGGGCGAGATCCATGCATACACAGGGAGAACATCCAAACTCC
Source organism: Scyliorhinus torazame (assembly GCF_047496885.1). Classification (NCBI taxonomy): domain Eukaryota; kingdom Metazoa; phylum Chordata; class Chondrichthyes; order Carcharhiniformes; family Scyliorhinidae; genus Scyliorhinus; species Scyliorhinus torazame. Next base: position 108,036,841 of record NC_092725.1, read on the forward strand.
ACACAGTCAGTGACCCATGGCCGGGATTGAACCTGGGTCCTCGGCACTGTAAGGGAGCAGTGCTAACCACTGCGCACTGTGCTGCCCAATAGTTATCATTTTGATCTCTTACTTTTGAGCATTTCATTTTAATGTCAAAATACTATCCAGAACATCAGCCATAGTTCAGTTGGTAGCGTCCTCGTCTGAGTCAGACGGTTGGAGATTCAAAAATCTTGAACACAAAAATCCAGTTCAGTACTGAGTCAATAAGTAATGCAACTGTTTGAGGTGCCCGATATCCGATGAGATGTTAAGCCAAGGTCCTGTCAACGTTCTTGGGCTGGATTATATTCCGAAAGCAGATTTCCCCCCACCCCAGTGCAAATGTCTGAGGCAAACCTCCCTATGCTTGGCCCCCCTCCCACTGCAATTTCTCGGGCGAAGGCCATTTAATGAATATAAGACAGGGCATCCATACATCCACTCCAGGATCAGTGACCACTGCTGATATTGCAGGAGGCCCCGGAGGGACAGAAATCATGGAAGCACACCAAGGTCGGATTGGAAAGCCCTGGCAAGGGGGTCATGTTGGACAGGGTTGGGGAATTGGGGGGTACGTGGGGTGGAAAATCTGTGGGGGAGGCCTCAGATTGCCACAGTGGTGCTCCCTTCTTTTCTTTACATCAGTCGCAAAGTTAAACCTGCTGGCTACACGCCGGGCTCAGGCCTCTCCCGCCACCTGTTAAAATCAGTGGCGGTAGAATGAGGCTCTTAACTGGGGCATCAACTGCCCACTTAAGGGTCTCAAGGGACTCACCCAACGCCTTCCCCCAGTGCCCATAAATTCTTGTTGAGGCAGGCACGCCTCTTATGCCACAGCACTTCAATTTATAGGTCCACCCAGCTGTTTTCCAGCCCATGGATGGCCGGTAAAATCTAGCCCCTCAGCTGTATGTAAAAGAGGCCATGGCAGGTTTCGAAGGCAGAGTTATCTTTGGTTTATGGAACAATATGTGTTCATCAAATGACATCATAAAAATGGATTATCTACTCAGTGTTCTATTGTTACATAGAAACATGAAAAATAGGAGCTGGAAACAGCCATTCAGCCCTTCGAGCCTGCTCCACTATTTATCATGGCTGATCATCCAACTTAATAGTCTGATTCCGCCTTCCCCCATATACTTTGATCCCCTTCGTGCCAAGAGTTTGCTGCGTAAAAATTAGCTGCCGCGTTTCGTACATTAAAACATTGGCGACACTTCGTAAGCATATCATTGGCTGTAAAGGTCGTCTGGAGGTCCGAAGGTCATGGAAGGTGCAGTATAAATGCAAGTCTTTTTCTTTAACAACATGACTGCAACGTTAACTAAGGTGCAAGCTGCAAACTAGCTTTAATGAAACTCTATTTCCTTATCAATAACACCATCATGCACTTATATAGCAACGTGCCCTGCACTGCTTGACAGCAACATTATCAAATAAAACAATATTGTCAATAACACCATTCCAACAGTAACAAAGCCCAAACTGATTCATTACTGACTGATACTATACAAGTTTCCCATGTAAGTTCTGAAGTTTTTTGCGGAGCTTGTTAGATCTTCCATGTTTTGTCAATAATGAAAAAGATTAATTTAATATTCTATCCAGGAGCTTTAATAGTACATTGTTACGGCAGTATGCAGAGATTGAGCTCAATGAAAGCAAGCCAACTTTCAGCTGGTTTGGACAAAAAAAACACATCTAATCAGCCAACTTGGGCTGACTCTACTGTTCAGTGTCATCACAATGATAGGTGTTGCAATCAGCTTGAAAGTGTGTGCGAGTCAGTTCACTTTTTGGGTGATCAGAATTATATTTCTATCTGTAAACTGCTCATAACTCAGAATCATAGAAGCTCTACAGTGCACCACCACTGGTGGTCTGCACCAACCATCTGAAAGAGCACCCACCCAGTCCCAAGCACCCACCCCATCCCAGTAATCCCACCAAATCTTTTGGATACTAAGGGGCAATTTAACACAGCCAATCCACCTAACCTGCACATCTTTGGACTGTGGGAGGAAACCGGAGCACCCAGAGGAAACCCACGCAGGCACAGGGAGAAAGTGTAAACTCCACACAGACCGGAATTGAACCCGGGGCCCTGGCACTTTGCCACCATGCCATCCCAGCTGAGTCATGCAACATACTTTTACAGTCAGTGAGATGCATACGGGTACATCACTTCACAAATCAAAAGCTGCCTATACTCCCGACAGAAAAGACAGGAATGCCACTAAAGCAAATTATCCAGAAAATAACCTCTTGTAATGTAGCTGATCCCTTCTATATAGGATCAATGCAGACAGCATTGGGCACTTTACCACAAACACAGAAAGCACCAAATAAGAACTGTGGCCAGAATGCAACTTGCTCGACATTATCTTTTATCCTGTTTCCTAAAATTAAGACAGGAAGAGGCCAGATGACACTTTGCATTTACTCCCTCCAGTCTGCACAGATGCTTGTGTGTCTTATGTCAGTCTAAACACACTTGCAGGTACCAGAAGGGTTTTGTGATTCCCTCTTCCCCATGCTACACAGTGAAGGGGTCAACATCACTCTTAGAGTTACCCTTCCACTGTCAGTCCCTGGCAATTGTGCTGGATTAGACCAAGTCCCCAGAGTAACTGACAGGGGTGTCTTTCTCTCCAGTTGGTGCAGGGATCTCTCGCTCTTTACTTGGGGTGGGGATGCCCTGCTCTCTCCGGATGATCCAGGGGCCTCCCACTCGCTACTCGGTGGTGCTGTTCTCTCTCTGTCTCGCCCCTTTGCTGAGCGGCGGGGATATCGCTCCCGCTCCTTGTGCCGGGGGTCTTGCTTCCCCTCCCTGCGGCGGGTGGGTCTCGCTTCCCCTCCCTGCGGCCGGGGTCTCGCTCCCCCTCCCTGTAGCAGGGGTCTCGCTCCCCCTCCCTGCGGCGGGGGGTCTCGCTCCCCCCTCCCTGCGGCGGGGGGTCTCGCTCCCCCCTCCCTGCGGCGGGGGTCTCGCTCCCCCCTCCCTGCGGCGGGGGTCTCGCTCCCCCTCCCAGCGCCGGGGGGATCTCGCTCCCCCTCCCTGCGCCGGGGGTCTCGCTCCCCCTCCCTGCGCCGGGGGTCTCGCTCCCCCTCCCTGCGGCGAGGGTCTCGCTCCCCCTCCCTGCGGCGAGGGTCTCGCTCCCCCTCCCTGCGGCGAGGGTCTCGCTCCCCCTCCCTGCGGCGGGGGTCTCGCTCCCCCTCCCTGCGGCGGGGGGGTCTCGCTCCCCCTCCCTGCGCCGGGGGTCTCGCTCCCCCTCCCTGCGCCGGGGGTCTCGCTCCCCCTCCCTGCGGCGGGGGTCTCGCTCCCCCTCCCTGCGGCGGGGGTCTCGCTCCCCCTCCCTGCGGCGGGGGGTCTCGCTCCCCCTCCCTGCGGCGGGGGTCTCGCTCCCCCTCCCTGTGGCGGGGGTCTCGCTCCCCCTCCCTGCGGCGGGGGGTCTCGCTCCCTCTCCCTGCGGCGGGGGGTCTCGCTCCCTCTCCCTGCGGCAGGGGTTCTCGCTCCCTCTCCCTGCGGCAGGGGACTCGCTCCCTCTCCCTGCGGCAGGGGTCTCGCTCCCTCTCCCTGCGGCAGGGGTCTCGCTCCCTCTCCCTGCGGCAGGGGTCTCGCTCCCTCTCCCTGCGGCAGGTGTCTCGCTCCCTCTCCCTGGGGCAGGGGTCTCGCTCCTGCTCCCTGGGGCAGGGGCCTCGCTCCCTCTCCCTGCGGCAGGGGCCTCGCTCCCTCTCCCTGCGGCAGGGGCCTCGCTCCCTCTCCCTGCGGCAGGGGCCTCGCTCCCTCTCACTGCGGCAGGGGCCTCGCTCCCTCTCACTGCGGCAGGGGCCTCGCTCCCTCTCACTGCGGCAGGGGCCTCGCTCCCTCTCCCTGCGGCAGGGGTCTCGCTCCCTCTCCCTGCGGCAGGGGTCTCGCTCCCTCTCCCTGCGGCAGGGGTCTCGCTCCCTCTCCCTGCGGCAGGTGTCTCGCTCCTTCTCCCGGCGGCAGGGGTCTCGCTCCCTCTCCCTGCGGCAGGGGTCTCGCTCCCTCTCCCTGCGGCAGGGGTCTCGCTCCCTCTCCCTGTGGCAGGGGTCTCGCTCCCTCTCCCTGCGGCAGGGGTCTCGCTCCCTCTCCCTGCGGCAGGGGTCTCGCTCCCTCTCCCGGCGGCAGGGGTCTCGCTCCCTCTCCCGGCGGCAGGGGTCTCGCCCCCTCTCCCTGCGGCAGGGGTCTCGCTCCCTCTCCCTGCGGCAGGGGTCTCGCTCCCTCTCCCTGCGGCAGGGGTCTCGCTCCCTCTCCCTGCGGCAGGGGTCTCGCTCCCTCTCCCTGCGGCAGGGGTCTCGTTCCCTCTCCCTGCGGCAGGGGTCTCGCTCCCTCTCCCTGCGGCGGGGGAGTCTCGCTGCGTCTCCCAGCGGCGGATGTCTTGCTCCCTCTCCCTACGGTAGGGGTCTCTCTCTCTCTAGTTGCGGTGGGGGTCTCTCTCTGTGTCTCTAGCTGTGGTGGGGGGTCTCTCTCTCTCTCTCTTTAGCTGCGGGGGTGGGTCTCTCTCTAGCTGCAGTGGGGGTCTCTCTCTAGCTGCGATAGGGGTCTCTCTCTAGCTGCGATAGGGGTCTCTCTCTTTCTAGCTGTAGTGGGGGTCTCTCTCTCTCTAGCTGTGGTGGGTTACTCTCTTTCTAGCTGCGATAGGGGTCTCTCTCTTTCTAGCTGCAGTGGGGGTCTCTCTCTAGCTGCGATAGGGGTCTCTCTCTTTCTAGCTGCAGTGGGGGTCTCTCTCTAGCTGCGATAGGGGTCTCTCTCTTTCTAGCTGCGATAGGGGTCTCTCTCTAGCTGCGATAGGGGTCTCTCTCTTTCTAGCTGCAGTGGGGGTCTCTCTCTAGCTGCAGTGGGGGTCTCTCTCTAGCTGTGGTGGGGTCTCTCTCTTTCTAGCTGCGATAGGGGTCTCTCTCTCTTTCTAGTTGCGGTGGGGGGTCTCTCTCTCTCTCTCTCTCTTTAGCTGCGGGGGTGGGTCTCTCTCTAGTTGCGGTGGGGTCTCTCTCTAGCTGCCGTGGGGGTCTGTATTCCCCCCTCTCTCCCCCTCACTCTCTGTTCTCACCTCCTTGACGGGGGGGAATTTCTTCCTGCATTCCAGAGACAAGCTCCTCAGATCGCTCTGCATGTTTTCCAGCAGCTTCTTCACGGCTTCGGGGGACGAGGTGGACATTTTCCTCATTTCGGCCCTGTCGATTGAATCGCCCCCCCCCCCGCGTACAGGAGCCTGCCGCCCCGCCACCAGAGCCCAGGCCGCACCCACAATTCTCTGCGGCCGACACGTCACCCGTACTTCCGTAAACACAAAACGGCCGGAAATTACGTTCGCTGTTTGGTCCTGGTGCCACCCGTGCTGCCCCCTCCAGAGCAGTAGGCCGCCTATAGCGCCCCCTCTCGGGTAGGAGGTCACCACCAGCGCACCCTCCCGGGGAGGAGGTCACTTCCAGCGTCCTCTACCGGGCCGGAGGTCGGGTCCAGCGCCCCCTCCCGGACTGGAGGTCGCCTCCAGCGCCACCTCGTGGACTTGAGATCTCCAGCGCTCCCTCCCGGGCCGGAGGGCGCCTCCTGAGAGGAACAATGCTGGAGAAGAGGAAGCAATTTACAATGTCAGCTCACAGAATGCTGCGAATGGGCACAAGGGAACTGGCGGTGGATTTGACATTTGAACCTGGAGGAAGGCAGTCAAGAAAGAAACTAGAATTCACATGGGTTCAAACCAATAATCTGTCTTCTTAAAGTGAAGATTGTGCTGTTATCTCCCAGTGTTGATGTCTTTATCGGTGATGTGAATATACAGCAGAGCACTGAACAGTTTCAGTGTCTTTTCCTGACATTTGTGGGAAGGATTGTGACAGGTGAATCTCGAAGTCGAATAGATTTACTGGAAGCTGATGAAAAGGTGTTGTCCCTCTGTCCAGACCAACATTTATTACTCAACTACCAAAACAGATAATTTATTCGTTCATTCCATTGCTGTGTGCATATTAGCTGCCATATTTGCCTACATTACAACTGTTACAGCAATTCATTCATCATATGATGCGACCATCAATTCACTCAAAGACACGAGAAGTAAACCGTGGTTTTAATCAGCTTAGAACAGTGCCTGCCTGTGACTGGCACAATACTGGGAACTGCCTGCAGGTCAGCTGCTTTATACTTCCTCTTAAGGGGAGGAGCCATGGGCAGAGCCCGTACCGGCCCCAACATATCCCCCTGTGGGTGAAGCCACTCAATGGCCCATAGGTGGAGCCCACAGGGTTAACAACATAACACAACAGCAGAACATGATACAAATACACTGGTGAATTATTAGCACTATACATTCACCACATCATAGAGCACTTAAGGACTTCCTGAGGATGCAAAAGGTACAGGAGAACTGCAAACAACTAACTACTTCCTTCATTCCTTTTTTTCCACATGATACCGAAAGGTTGGCAAACTCAGCTGCTGATTGGATGCCCTTCACTACTATCTTGGCTAACTAGTAAAATATGACATAGAGATGCTGGTGTTGGACTGCGGTAGGGCACAGTAAGAAGTCTTACAACACCAGGTTCCTTGATGAAGGAGCTATGCTCCGAAAGCTAGTGATTCGAAACAAACCTGTTGGACTTTAACCTGCTGTAGTAGAATATGGTGATAGCTGCACCCAAATGTGGTTCAATGGATATGTATAACTCAAGAAGGGGTCTCAAAGTTCTTTATTGGTAGCTACAAAGGCACATGTCAGTACCTGGTTGGTTTGGTTTCACTTGGGTGCCGTTCATTGGAATGCCACACAAATGGGTTGAAGAGGCACCTTGAATTTATTTTTCCATCTTCCTTCAATAACAGAAAAATTCCAAAATGGATTAGGGTTGTGGCATACAATACATGTCCAAACATTGTGCATTGTCATGAGAATGTTGCTTTAAGAAATGGTTAGCTGCTCATGTTACTGCAGTGATGTCAGAGTGTGGGAGGAGCTGAGCTCTGGTTCTGCTTTTCAGTTTCACTTTGAGAAAAGCTTGGGTGTGTCTCTGTCTTTTTGGTTTTGTTTTGCAGTCTGTTGCAGCTGAAGTCAGGGAAAACAGCTGTACTGTTGATCTCTCTGCCATAAAGGACTATCTCTTGATCATTTGGTGAATTCAGAAATGTATATGTTTTCAGTATTGAATGTAAACCCTGATGTGCTTCTGTTTAAAGGTTGTTAAGTCTTTTGGATGTTAAAAGAACAGCTTAAAGGATTACTTAGTGTTGTATTCTTTGGTGGTTATCTTTGAATTAATGGTTGCTAAGATATTCACTGTTTGTTTTAAAAAGGTTAACTTGAGTTCATAGAATAAACATTGTTTTGCTTTAAAAAAGAACTTTTCCCTTTCTGAAGTACCACACTTGTAGAGTGGGCCGTGTGCTCCCCATACCACAATGTATTAAAAGTTGTGGGTCAGGTGACCTCCATGATACACTTTGGGGTTCTCTAAACCCTGACCCATAACAGCATAATTTCTCAACATACAGTAGAACGGCTTCTCTCTATTCACATGTACCCCTCACTAAAAGCTCCTTTACATGATAGTGTGGTAATATAATCAGGGCCTAGTTTTCAGGCCAATTAAATTGGATATCCTAAATTAAAGAATTGGGCACTTTAAATTAAAACCACCGTCCACTCCAGCAAGAAGCCTGCAGAATCCGAATATAAAGAACTCAGACAGGCTGCCAGAGCATGACTGGATTATAGCCCCTGATAACCCATCAAGCAATCATCGCTCCTCCTAGGGCAAGTTCAGGTGCCCTGTCAACAGGTCATCAACGAGACCATTGGGCGCTGAGACCCTGCCTCCAGAGACTCCATTGGCTCAAGGCCAGGTGGAAAAGGCGGTGGGTGGCGACAGGGGGATAAAAATAGGCATCCGTACATCTAGGAAGCGAAGACTGGGGGCAGGCGGGGGGGGGGGGGGAGGAGAGCCGACCGAGAGCAGACCAGGAAGGAAGGAAGCAAGCAAGCAACAGCCAGCGAGAATCACCTCCGCAAAGTGGAACCAGAGGGACTCAAGGATCGGATCTACAGCATACCAAACCATCTTTGCAGGTAGTACAGTCGATTCCTGGGTTTTTCTTGTATATATAGTGGGTGATTTACAGGTTAATTATATTTAATAAAGTGTGTTGCATTATATCTGTGTCCGTATTTTGTTCTCCTCCTAAATACGACACCTGGATAAACTTTGATTAAGGAGCTGGTTGAAGTATCTGAATTGGACAGATACAACAATAGAATTGCGTGGAATTAATAGTAATATGCTACAGACATAGAAAATAACAGCGCAGTACAGGCCCTTGATGTTGCGCCGACCTGTGAAATCACTCTAAAGCCCATCTACACTATTCCCTTATCGTCCATATGTCTATCCAATGATCATTTGAATGCCCTTAGTCTTGGCGAGTCCACTACTGTTGCAGGCAGGGCATTCCATGCCCTTACTACTCTCCGAGTAAAGACAGTGGATTGAGAATGGGCTAAAAGCACTCAGGTAGAGTACTGTCAATGGATTAGATCTATTTTGAGAATAATCACTCATGGTAGACTGTCTGGATCGATATGGCGATCTTTGCACTAGACTATTTTCAGAGCTGGGTCTGCCTACTCGGGGAAGGGGGTGGAGGCTTGTGGGGACTGTCAGAGAATAATTTATAGCTGTATTTTCCCCATCTGCATCCCAACCCCCATTCCATAATTCGATTTTTAATCTAGATTTTCTTTGCCTCTCCTCAGAGATTAAATGGTTCCAGGGCAGGGAATGTCTATCATCAGTGCACAAGGCATCACAATTGAGAGACAAATTAGATGACCAGCTACATACAAAACTGGAGCGCGATTTCAGCTCCAAAAGACAAGATGAATTTCTCAGGGAAAAAATCACAAGGTACCTTCCCGGAGCCACAAGTTGAAGACTCCAAGTCAAAGGCAGCCAAATTAAGAAAGGTGATGAAAAACTTGGGCATGATAGCAGGTTTAAAGAGCATTTTAAAAAGAGGGAGGTAAGAAGACAAGAGGTTTAAGCTGGGAATTCCAGTATATTGGGTATATCCAGAGATGATTCATTAGGTTGATCCCAGGTATGGAGGGATTTTCTTCTGAGGAAAGGTTGAGTAGATCAGGCCTGTATTCATTTGAATTTAGAAGAATGGAAGGTGACTTTATGGAAACATGTAGGATTCTCAGAGGGCCTGACAGGATAGATACGGAGAGATTTTTTCCCCTTGTGGGAGAGTAGAGGACTAGAGGGCATAATCTCAAGAGTAGTAGGTAGCCTATTTGAGAGATGAGGAAGAATTTCTTCTGAGGGTGGTGAATCTGTGGAATTCTTTACCGCAGAGGGTTGTGGAGGCGGAGTCATCAGGTATGTTCAAGGCTGAGATAGACAGATTTTTAATCAATGAAGGAGTGTCAAGGGTTATGCTGATAAGGCAGAAAAAGTGGAATTGAGGATTATATCAGATAAATCATGATCTCATTGAGTGGCGGAGCAGACTCAATGAGCTGAATGGGCAACTTCTGCTTCTCGGTCTTATGGTCTCATAACAATAATCCCTTGTATATCCAAACACATCTTTATTGTAAACTCAGATACACTAAGCAGCTATAACTGATTACAAGTACATTGCTTTATTATGTATACTCGTAAACCTTAAACTACATGAATCTGAAGACATCCCAAATTTGTTGGTAAATATCACGTATACATTGAAATTAAATCATTCACATTTTCTGGACTGTGCATCAGTAAATATGCAGAATACCTCAAAAGCAGGACACATTTTAAAATGTCTCAGAAACAATTGCGAACCAAGGCCAAAGGATTGGTAATTTTATATTGTGCTAATTAGAACGACGGCTGGCATAGTACGGTTTTGGGCAAACTAATCATGTTCCTCTACACAGAGGTAATTATTTGTTTCTTCACATTAAAAAGCTTTTCCAAAAATTGGCCAACTGACACGGTCAAGATTTTACAGAGCTATTAATAAAGAGGCCAGTACTTCTAACCACAATGCTTAATTTTAATGATGTGATAGATGTACAGGCACACTAAGGCTTTGCAAAGCTAAAAGTCTGATTCTAGCAACTGAAAAATTAGGTTCCTCTACATTGGAGATACCAGATGCTGGTCATGTGATCGGTTTGCTTTAATCTCTGCTCAATCTGCTAACATGATCCTGAGCTTCTGTTTGCTTGTCACTTTAATTTTCCAACCCTTCCTATTCCATGCTGTTCTTCGCCTGTACGTTCCAATGAAACTCAACATAAACTCAAAACATCTTTCTGTTTGGCACTTTACAATCTTCCAGTTTTAACAGGTTCATAGTTTTAGATCTTAACCACATTCTGTTGGTCAGCAGGCAATGGAGGATGGCGCCACCAGAGCTCCTTGGACTGAAGATTTGGGCTGGTATTTGGGGTGGGAACCCCTAGAGTGTTCCACACCCAAGGGTCTACCTGCCCTTTTTTCTGAGCCCAGCCGTCTCCATCCACGTTGCCAGGTTTTCTATGCTTCTCTCTCTGCTGTAGCCAGTTACACCTCCTCTGGACCTAAATTCTGTTTCCAAATTTGTCTGATCACCCCATTTTGCCTTGCACCATCATGTTTTTGGTCCTCCGCCCTAATACTGGCCTTTCCTTTTGTTTATTCCATGCCTTCCTTTTCCCTTGGTATTTATCTGAAAGCTGTTCCTCTCTAACACCCCTCAAATCTGAAATATGAACTGTTTTCCCCCTCAATAGCTGCCAGACCTGCTGAGCATTTCCAACATTGTTGATTTCAGATGTCCAACATCTGTGATTGTTTGCTTCATTTATTTCCCTGAATGAGCATTTAGAAAATCACTGAGCAAAATCAGCTCGCCAAGGAAACTTATCTCCATAGCTCAATGCACTTTGGAGAATGGTTAAAATCCAACTGTATTACCAGAGGATATTGGAATAATAATCTTTATTAGTGTCACAAGTAGGCTTCAATTAACACTGCAATGACGTTACTGTGAAAATCCCTTAGTCACTACACTACAGCACCTGATCGGGTACACTGAGGGAGAATTCAGAATGTCCAATTCACCTCGCAAGCACGTCTTTCGGGACTTGTGGGAGGAAACCAGAGCACCCGGAGGAAACCCACGCAGGCACGGGGAGAACGTGCAGACTCCGCAGTGACCCAAGCCAGGAATCGAACCCAGGTCCCTGGTGCTGTTAAGCAACAGTGCTAACCACTGTGCAACCATGCCGTCAAGAAGATTTTTATTAATATTCAGCTATTTTCTGTCTTTTAAAAAAGGTCTGTCCTGCCATCCATCAGTCAGTAGCTTATCAGGTGAGGGACAGACAGAATATACTGAAAAATATATTTTACAGGAGATGATTGTTCAGCATTCAGGAGAGTAGAACTAAATTGGATCGCACTTTCAGAGAACTGGCAGTTATGTTGGACTGAATGGCCTCTTTCTCTTGTAGGATTAGATAATTGGGGATCATTGCAAATCCAAACAGAAACATTGAATAATTAACAAATATTCTGTAGAAAGGTCATAGACTCAAAACATTATGTTTCTCCCTCCATACACACAGTCAGACCTACTGAGTTTAGCCAACATTTGTTTTTATTTCAGATTTCCAACATCCACAGTATTTTACTTTTATATTGAATAATTATTCAGGTTTGAAGCTTATGTTGTTACTGTTCAATACTAGGGTATTCACTTAGTTGCTTACTGCGATCATTGCTGCATGTATGTAACTCACATAAGGAGGGACGTAATTGCATTGGAAGCAGTTCAGAGAAGGCTCATTAATCTGATTCCTGGGATAAGGGTCTTAAGCAGAGGTTGAGTCGGTTGGGTTAAACGGAGTTGGGACAGTTTTTTGCTTGGGTGGCCAGGGTTATGGGGCAGATTGAACAGAGTTAACACTCCAATCAGATCAGTGTAAGGGTCCGTCCTGTTTATTCCCTTATTTCTTATTTATTTTATTTTGCTGTTGCACTTTTGATCTATGGATGATTAATGGACATGACACTTTAAGACAAACAGCCTGTAAGAAGCCTGTACTTTTAATTGAAACAGAAGAATCTGAAGGCTGTGCTGGTTTAAATAGGTGATTGAAGACTGACTGGCGTCAGTGAGGACTTGGTTTGACTGATTGGCTAATGGCCAATGAATTTGCCCAGAGGCTGTGCTCTGCCCAGTAACAGGTGGTGATTGGATCTGATCCCACTGGTATGTTTTTCAGAGTTCTAAGGCTTGAGAGTTTGGTATCAGTATTGATTCTGGCAGCCCGATGAAGAGATCTAACTAACTCTTTCCAAAAGGATCCAGCTAATTCTCTCCAGAAAGTCACTGAGAGGGCTGATCTTCTCCCTAGCAAGTCTGGGTGCTGTCCTCTTGAGACTGCAGAGGCCTGAAGTCAAACCGTTAGCTGAAAGCTAGTTTATGTGAAATTAAGTGTCTCTCCAGAAAGATGCCTGAATGTGGACCTCGAGGCCCAGTAAGGTGTCTCTCCAGAAAGCTTGCATTTTCTCTGGTTATGGACTCTGGTTATCATGAGTCAGAAGGACATAAATTGTAACGGTTATTCTGGATTAGAAACTTTCCTGCCAATACATCCAATGTGGGAGTCATAACAGCATAAGAAGGCCATTAAGTACTACATTTTCTAAACTACAGGGACCCTGAATGAATGAATCTACAAAGACCATTGCCGGCTGTACACACGATAGTGATAAAAGTGTGCTAAAGGAGCATCATCTGAAGAAGCAAAGACTCTTATCTATTGACCTTTATCCTTATTATTTTCTACCCCTTTCCATCCCTCTGTCTGTCTTGTGTGTCGGGGGGGGGGGGGCGGTAGCGGGGGGGGGGGGGGGCGGTAGGGGGGGGGGGGGGCGGTAGAGGGGGGGGGCAGTTAAATTGGATAGTAGGTATTACCTTCCATTAACAAGCTGTATTTACTGTATGTTTCATGATGGTCCTTGTTATAAATGAACAGTAATCATGTTTACATTTACAAACGTGGTGATTGTAATTAATGGGCAGCCAAGGGCCAAAAATATTTTTATAAGAATTATTGGTTATTTCACTTGTGTTGTGACTCCAACATACGTGGGGCTGCATACTAGCCCAGGGTTACGTAACAATAGCAATGACATGCTCAAGAGGCCAAATTGCCTATTCGTGCTCCTATTTCTTATGCTGTTATGACTCCCGCATTGGATGTATTGGCAGGAAAGTTTCTAATCCAGAATAACCATTACAATTTATGTCCTTCTGACTCATGATAACCAGAGTCCATAACCACAGGACACAGATTTGTGCTAATTGCCAAGAGGGTAAATTGAAATTTTCTAATGTGGGGAATAATGATCAGGAATACACTGCCTGAAAGGATAGTGGAAGAGATCCAACAGTAACTTTCAAAAGCAAATTGAATATGTACCCGAGAAAGATAAGCTTGCAGGGGAAAGAGCAGTGAGTGGATGGCTTGGACTGCTCTTTCCATAGAAAACCTACTGTGCATTGGCCATTCAGTCCATCAAGTCTGCACCGACCTTCATCGTCCCCTATCCCCGTAACCCTGTGCATTGATCATGGCCAATCCACCTAACCTGCACATCTTGTACACTATGGGGCGATTTAGAATGGCCGATTCACCTAACCTGCACATGTTTGGTTGTGGGAGGAAACCAGAGCACCCGCAGACACGGGGAGAACGTGCAAGCGTCACAAAGACAATCACCCAAGGCCAGAATCAAACCTCATTCTCTGGCGCTGTAAGGCAGCAATGCTAACCACTGTTTCCAAGCGAGAGCACAGACACAGTGGGTTGAATGATTTCATCCTGGGTTTGATATTGTCTTTTTGCACCTCTCCCATTATTTGAAATTAATGCACCTACTGTTTCCTATCACCTTTAGCATATACTTTGGATTGCAAAATAAAGCAGTATCCACTGGAAGCATGGTCCTCAAATCATTGCGAGAGACAAGGTACCTTTTCAGAAGGAGAAGGGGTGGGGGAGAAGCAGATTTTACTCATCACTTAGTAGCTGGTTAAGAGGAACACCTATACTCCATTGTCTACAATTACTCATATCCTAGGTGAGGGAGAGAGGAAAGAATACCTGATAACCATCAACCACCTGCATTTATATAGCACTTATAACATAGTAAAGCATCCCAAAATATTTCACAACAGCATCAACAAAAACTGGCATCAAGTCGCAAAGAGATGTTAGGGCAGATGACCAAAAGCCTGCTCAAAGAAATAGGTTTCAAGCAGAAAGAGGTAGAGAAGCAGAGAAGTTTAGGGGGAAGTTACAAAGACAAGCTGCTTACAATGGGATTCTGAAGGGCCTCATTAGAATCTTACTTTTCCTTTTGATGCCAACTGGGCATTTCCAGGTACGAGTATGTGCCACAACTTGTTTCTTAACTGGAGCATGCACATCTCGGGGATGATGATAGGACCTTTCCTATTCTGAAATGGCTAGTGAAGTGACAGTTTGCGACTGATTATATTTCTGCTCATTTTAACAGCTGAAAGAAATACTTTGTGTGGTCACCAAGTTCAAAGGATTTGCTGCTGATGACTTCCACCAACCTTTTGAGATGGAAGATGGTATTTTGAATCTCATGAAAGGTTTATCTTCAAGCCTCAGAATTATGCAATTTATACAGTGACTAACCTTCCTTCTTCCAAGTCACAAATCACAATTTGTGCAAATTTGAACTTTCATAAATCAAATACCCAACATTCATACTGACATAAGCTGTATTAAACAAGATCCACATTCATAAGTTAATACTTTGTGAAACCCCATAAAGTTTCAGTTCATAGCATCCTTCATGGCTTGATGTCTTTTGTTTCTATTTTTATTGATATGCGAGGATTACAATCATTGCATAAACGTGTTACGTAGTTTTATTTTAAAGTTCCCACAAATATATTATAACAATAAATTATCCATTTAAGGACACATGAATTGAGAAAATTGTTTAATGCTAAGTATGAAACTTTGTAAACCTTCATTGAAAAACATTTTGTATTACCACACTAACCTAGTCATACCAGTGCAGTTTATATTTCCCCCCCCCAAGTACCAATGACAACTGAGCTTGCAGTATGCTTTACCCAGTTATCAAGACAGAGTGAAATAGCTAAGGCCTTACAACTTTATTGTAAATTTATATAAACAAACATGCATGCAAGTTTCAAATGTAAAATCAAATGAAATGAAGTGCAATGAAAATATTTACCTCAGACAGACATGCTGGAAGTCCGTGACTTCCATTTTACAAAACAAAGGGGGAATAAAATCAAAAAAGGCAAAGATGGAGAGTAAAACATTGAGAGAAATATCAGCACTAATGTCAAGTTACTGAGCAAAGCCATTCTGGACTCAGACTTAACTCATCCAGGTCTACTATAGTGTTTCTATTTCTTTAACTATAACATTTCAATAAAATAATTTACCAAGTGCGCACTCACAGAGTGAACTTATTTATACAATACACCATTCACATCAGTTTTTAAATCTGTGTTTTTCCTTTGTTTTCATTTAAAAGTGAATAACATAATTTCCTTCATTGGCAATGGGACACAAAAGTGGTCGACTTAGGTAAAGAAGAACAATTCCGTAAGCATTATGTAACATCTGCCAATGACAGTAAGAAACTAAAAAACGCATTCCTTTGACCTACATCAAATGGGAAGCAGCAATTCAGAAAGAAAAATCACACTCTAAGCTGCTGGCATCCTGGCCCCTCAAGTACAGCTCACTAATAAATTCAACAAGATGTACCTAGTAATATGTACAATCCATTACTGCAACATGCAAATGTTTACTATACACAATTTAATATGCGGTAAGGCTATGGTGAATTCCAAAAAGGAATTAAAATAAAATCAACCCACTTGCTCACTTATTCTATCAAATTTTATAATGTAATCCATAGCTCGATTGTAAGTTGTAATATAATAACTTAAACATACGAAGATAGTTAGTTACATTAGGCTCCGTGTCATACACCAAAAATAAAGAGTGCAAACCAAGTTTGTTGAACAAACAAAAATTATCCAGCACGTCAATTTAATCTGTTATGACATTCTATTTTTAACCCTGAGTACTGCAAGCTCGTTTGCAGTTTACAAAATATGTTTTCTGTCACAGAATACCCGCAGAAACAATTCTCCGTTCACTTCTAATGCTGCACCTCACAACTATTTGAAAGTAGGATTGCAGAAAGATGGTGGGACTGCTGAGCATTTCTAAATCTGTCGATTCTTCGAATTAGCATAATTGTAATTTCCTTATTTCGGTGCAGAAATGCCACTGCAGTCCTCAAAGGGTTAAAGTAGATTTTATAAATGTCCACAGCACGCACACAAACTTTATGCACTTCCACAATGTGAGTGCATTGCACTTAGCCTATTTGGAACAGTAACCCATAACACAGGCTAATCTATGATGCTCTATGGGAACTTGAAAGTCATTGCACAGCACGTTCAATCGGCAGTTTTGTCACTACTCCTTCATTTCAATGGGCGTTAGAATGATTGTTTAGACAAACTATGACACTGAATTAGTGAACCAGCTGTCCATTCAGTTTAAGTGCTCACGTTCCCTACTGCTAAAGCAAGGCATGTAAATTGTACACTTTGCTATTTACTCAGAACCTTTACAAAAATAACTGATGTGTATTTTGTTTGGAGATTAACTAGTACATTTTCAAAAACAATAGACAGGAGTGAAGAAGGGGCTCACTTAATTATTCCTGCATATATTTAGTGTAAAGAACCAGCATACATCAGTAAGACAAATAGATTTCATGGATCATATACCGCAATTAGCTTCTAATTGAGTTTCTAATACACTTCAGCTTCAAGTAATTCACTTAAGTCTATCTCAACATGAAAAATCCAAAATGGCTTTTAGCTCAGGCTGATGTAGCACCTTCCAGGTGATCTTTTGCTCTTAATTTGTGGTATGCTTCTGGTTTTCCAGTGTCCGGGACAGGAATCTGCATTGGAGAATTTCAACATGACATCATAGTTGTCAGTTTGTGTGCATGCAGTTTTCATTCTCTACATCATTCTCGTTACAATCCTCATCGCTCTCCCGCGGGATGCCTAAAGAGGCAGAAGCTTCCTTCTTAGCACTATGATCGTGTGCAAAATAGCCGGTGCCACTGATTGTATCTTGTCTCTGGTAGAAGAGGACGTAAGCTGCTTTGGACTGTTGGAATGTAAAGGAACATGGGATCATTTATTAGCGTCTGCTCACATCAAACTCAGTAACCATAATTTACTGACTACGTTTCAGCAGAATTGTTGCTGTTTTGATACTTAACTATTTTATAAAATAAAATAGAACTGTCCCAAATACCACCAACATAGGTACTACAGACTCATTTATGGCCCAAATTTGAATCCAACCATGACAAACATTTAAACACTAATTTTGCTTGACTATTTCTAGCTACCTTTTTTTTTTTAAAGGCAATCCTTACTAATCTCAAAGGTACCCAGCCAGCTCCAACGATCAACCTTCCTTCCAGCTCATCAGCAGGTCATCCACAGACCCAATTATCTTCAATGGGCAAGGGAATTATGGGAAGAGATCAGGGTAAAAAACAACTAGAGCTGAAATATAGACTGGTAGCACAACACATGACACTGAAAGAGCTGCAGGTGTCTTAGAAATCAGAAAATGGTTCAGCGGCAGCACCTTCACTTAACTGTAATAGTCATGGATCCATCTCCAGACCAGACATTAGATTCCTGATTGACACATCATTGCTGTAACAAGAGTTAATTGTACATGAAGTAGGCCATTTTCCAAGATCATATTTTTATCTCATCTCATCAAACATTCTTCATTCATTGGACTGTTTTATTGGACCGATTGGCACCGTTTATAATGTGCCCACAATGCAGAAGGGGACACCCGGATGGACATTTGTTTAAATCCCCTTCTGCACAGCTGAGAGACCTTTTAATTCGAAATTGATGGAAAACCCTTGTTCTGCCCAGCAACAGCACAAGGCTGCATCTTAAAACGGCCCCCTGGCCAGGAGATCGGGATATCTGCGAGTCAAGACCCTGGCAGTGGGATATATGGCACAACTGTATTGCAAAGACTTATGAAAGAATGAAATAATATATTAATAAAATGGCTAAGGCAGGCAAAGAAACCAGAATAGGAGGAATAAAAGAAATGTATAAATTAGATTAGCGTCCCCCACACACACAGCAGGACAAAGATGACATTAACACCTCATCTAGCAAACACAGAAATAAACGCATAGCACAGCCACAGACATCGGAGGTCGATTTAGCTAAGGAGACACATCAGGGGGATAATGGGAAACACATTAAAGAAGGGAAGGACACTCGGAGCAAGCACAGATAATCTCATCAACACGAACACACTCCATACAGATGCAAATTGACAAGGGAGGGACACTTGGAGCAAGCACAGATAATCTCATCAACACGGACACACACCATACAGATGCAAATTGACAAAGATGCATATTCTCAGTTTAAACCTGTCTGAGAGATCTAAATCAAAACTACCCTTTAATTATTATGTATGAGCAAATGTTCCCGCTCGAATTTGGATTCCTATAAAAATCCAGAGCGAATGTGTAATTGCTGAGATCAACGTGGGCCAAGCCACTGGCTGCGTGGGTCTCCCTGAAGGCTTCAGTAATTGTACAATAAAGAACGCTTTGAACCTTGCCTTGAGACTCGGCCTCTTGACTGCACTGGTACAAGGGATTTTTCCCTACAACATACATTAATTGTGTTTAATTGTATGCAGTGCTGGGCATTAATTAGTGATTCACTTGAATCACTATCAACAGATAGACAAACTATTTCTGTTGGTTTAGGAAGTGTATGCTTATAATCTGGAACTGTAAAGAAAGATAAAAGTATGCATTGACTCCAATTGTATCCTTCATCAATTAGCTTTCTGAAATTGGCCTTCTGAAAAGGAGTGCGGTATTATTGGAAGTTAAACCACAGCTATACACTGCTAGATGAATTGGATCCCGTAGAATTATTTGAAGCAAATACATGCGAGTCCTCTTAGTGTCAGGGGAAACATTAATCCCTCAACAATCAGCACCAGCCATCTATCCCACTGTTTGTAGCACCCTGCTGTGCGCAAATGGACATTATATTTGCTTACACTGGGAAAAATCACATCTTTAATTTTCCAGCAAGGTCTGTCCCATTATACCACTGACTGCACTTCACAAGTGCATCATAGGCACGTGGCATGGAATGCCCCAAGAGCATGAAAGATGTCAAATAAATTGAGTTCTTTATTTGTAACAAATAGATCGAAGTATCAAATTTGCATTGTAGGATGAAAGCTTAGGCAAAAAATCATTAACTTTTACATCTGTGTTTGGATATCTTGCATTCCTAAGGCCATTTGTATAGCCAGTTATTAATACAATATTATTATGAGGGATAATATTATTGAAAAATATACTTGCCACTATTTGGTCTTCTATTGCTGAGGAAACACTGGTGTCATCAAAATAGTACCACTTATTGTCATCTTTGTTCTTGGCAAAGGCTGTGTCTTTGGGATAAAGGTAAGTTAGCAGAATGACAATAGGAAATGCAGACTAGAAATATTCTGGAATATTTTCTGTTGTTATAAATTTAACACACTTAATGTCCAAAATGTACGAAGTCATTATTTTTAAATCATTGTATGACTAAAACAAAATCAAAGGACCAGCACAGGAAAAGTGGCCCAGTTAGCTGGCTTGTTATTTTAACACTCCATGTTTGCTATTTAAGGACATTTTGACACAGAAGCATAAACCGTTACCAGTTCAATATCCATCAACGGAGATGTTTAAAGCGGTAATCACACCGCCACCCACCCCGCCCGCCAATTTTTACTTCAGGAGTATTCAAAGACTGTTTTTAAAAAGCAGAAGCTTAGCAGGAGAACTTCCAAAAAAGGAAGTTACTGTGGGAGAAATCTGACTTTGAAATTTTAATCAACAACACATTATAAAGTGGCTTGATATTTTGGAGCGATCAATGGCCTAGATCGCAGATAGAAGTGATCCTTGAGGTGTGGGTGCTTTGCTGCGGAAGCAAATATTCAGTCAGGTCTGTTGAAGCCAAACGATGTTCAAGACCCAGGAGGAAAAGAATTTTCTCAGGTACCAACCTAAACAGAGGTCATCTTTGATGTTACTGCTGTTTGTACAAGACCTTGACAGTAAACGTGGTGTTGCAGTAAACAATATCAAAACTGCTTTGTCTACAGCCAAAAGGAAAGTCAATCACAGCCACCACAGCAAGTTGAAATGTTAACACTAGTCGATTACCATCCAGTATGCTGGTTTCAGCAGAGACCCAACATTTAAACCAGTTTTTTTCAACAGACTCCAAATTAATGCCAGTCAGCGTAAACTTGCATTTATGAAGTGCTTTCAATGTATTAAAGCGTCCCAAGACACATCACAAGCAAAATTTGACACCAAACCAGATGACCAAATGTTTGATCAGAAACATAGATTTTTACAAGTATATTAAAAGAGAAAAGAAAGAGGTAGGGAGGCTTAGGGAATTTCGAAATTAGCATGGTTACCAATAATGGTGTGATTAAAATCAGAGCTCAAGAGGCTGAATAGGGGTGTGCAAATACCTATGAGGAATGTGGGTTGAAGGAAATTACAGTTAGGGAAGGGCAAAGCCATGGAGGGATTTCAAACAAAGAGAATTTTAAAATTGAAGTGTTGCTTAATCAGGAGCCAATGTAGGTCAGTGAGCATAGGGGCGATGGGATGAATTGGACTTCATGCAAGAGCAGCAAAGTTTTAAATGACCTCAATTTTACAGAAGGCAGAATTTAGATGGGGAGGGCAACCCAGAGTGTGTTGGAATAGTCAAGCTCAGAGATGACAAAGACATGGATGAGGATTTCAGCAGCAGAGCAGCTGATACAGCAGTGCAATTGGAGGATGTTTCCGAGATGGAAATAGACAATCTTAGTGATGGTGTGGATGTGTGTTCAGAAACTCATACCAGGGTCAAAAGTGGCACCTGGGATGTGAATGGTCTGATTCAGCCTCACAGAGTTCCAGGCAGAGTGATGAAGTCAGTATCTAGGTCAGTGGTTT
This sequence comes from Scyliorhinus torazame, assembly GCF_047496885.1. Classification (NCBI taxonomy): domain Eukaryota; kingdom Metazoa; phylum Chordata; class Chondrichthyes; order Carcharhiniformes; family Scyliorhinidae; genus Scyliorhinus; species Scyliorhinus torazame. Next base: position 108,058,069 of record NC_092725.1, read on the forward strand.
TAAGCTGATGTGCCTAGGCACCCAAGCGGCAAGTGTGCTGCGGCCGTGGCTGTGGGGCAGACTCCAAGCCCTGGTTGAAGAAATTAAAGGGCTGGTCTGTCATGCTTGCTGTCGTATGCAATCCTCTGTACAAAAGAAAAGCGGTAAAATGTCTGCAAGTCCTACTTGTCCCTTGTTTTCTGTTGTGAAACAGAGGCAACTCTGTAGTAGTTAATATTGTCAATACAGGCCGTTTCTCTTGCTGCGACATCGGCAATAGGAAAAGTGAAGAAAAACAACCACACATTGGCCAGCCTGTTTTTTTCCCCCACCAGGTTAATCCCCCACTTAGTTTTAAACCTAAGCATCCAAGCAACATTCTCCTTGGTTTGTGCAATTGAATTTGCATATTTTCTTTGCAATATATGGAAACTACTTTCCTTTTTAATTGGCCACTGTAAAGTTCATTTGTTGACTGTTTTCACTATTCGGTTTTTACACCAGTTCTAATCATTGTGTCCCAGATGTACACCTACAGCAAACTGCAAATTCTGATTCCTTTTAGAGATTAGGGCTGGTTTAGCACAGTGGGCTAAACAGCTGGCTTGTAATGCAGAACAAAGCCAGCAGCGCGTTTTAATTTCCGTACCGGCCTCCCCGAACAGGCACCGGAATGTGCCGACTAGGATCTTTTCACAGTAACTTCATTGAAGCCTACTTGTGACAATAAGTGATTATTATTTGGCTCCAATGTTCTGTGTGCAGCATTATCACCAGGTGTTTATACACTAAGGATGCAGTAGATTCCCTTCCACATCACCAAACCCTGGGGCCACTATCTCCTCGACTCCTGGTCAGTTGCATGTCCGTGCTAAACCCATCAATGACAATCTTCTTTACTTGAGGAATGTGTAGCACAGATTGTGTGAAATTATGAAGCATCGTAAAGTTTGGGGAAAGTAAGTGAAATCATTTTTGTCAATTTGAGTCATTCAAGTATCAGGCTGAGACTTGGACTATGTTGTGGATGTGTGTTTGCACTCTGGGAACCATGTGCAATCTTTGCCCCACAAGTCGGCGGCCCTTTCTCCATTTGTTTGCTGTAAACTTTGCTGCCGCACTGAAGGGGAAAAGCCGCCTTTCAGTTGCATGTTCTCATGGGGACAGAGCAGAATGTGGCAGATCAGGAAACAGTGCATTTTCAATGCCTGTCAAAAATCCTGACATATCAGAACCCTCTTGCAAGATCGCAAGTTACTGAGGGATCATGATTTTAATGATACAAGAATTGGTTTGTCTGTTCTGACACAGATGAGGGTGCTAGCAATTGAGTCATAACTGTGAATGAGGGGCAGCACGGTGGCGCAGTGGGTTCGCCCTGTTTCCTCACGGCGCCGAGGTCCCAGATTCGATCCCGGCTCTGGGTCACTGTCCGTGTGGAGTTTGCACATTCTCCCCGTGTTTGCGTGGGTTTCGTCCCCACAACCCAAAGATGTGCAAGGTAGGTGGATTGAACACGCTAAATTGGCCCTTAATTGGAAAAAAAAAGAATTGGGTACTCTAAATTTAATTTTTTTAAAAAATAAATAAATAAAAATAACTGAGAGAAGAAAAGCTTCACTATTAAATATAGCCAGAAGGGGAGGAGTGTGAGTGTGTAACTGTTACATGTAGTTGGCACAGCACTCACTAAACAGCACACTCATGAAGTTATATGGGTACACTCAGGAGAGAGCCATTACATTTATAAATGAATGGAGCTACCGGTGGGTGGATATGTTTTTGTGGTTCTTGCTTTCTTAAATATTCATTCTTGAGATGTGAGCACTGTTGGTAAAGCCAGCATTTATCGTCCATCCCTAATTATGCCTGAAAGATTGCCGTAGGCCATCTTCTTGAACCCTGTGGTACACATGGTACAGGTATGCCCACAGTGCTACTCAGTGGAGTGTTACAGGATTTTGACCCAGTGACCACGAAAGGATGGTGGTGTAATTCCAAGTCAGGATAGCACATTACTTGGTGGGGTGCTTCAAAGTGGTAGTGTTCCTATGTCTGCCGCCTTTGCCTTTCTGGGTGATAGAGGTTAAAGCTTTGGAAGGTGCCTTTGAAGGAAGCTTGGTGAGTTCCTGCAATGCATCTCACAAATGTTGCACACTGCTGCCTCTGTGCAATAATGGAAGGAGTGAATGTTTAAAGCAGTGGTTTTCAACTGGTGTGTCCAGTGGCGCCAATGTTCCACCTCCAAGCAGGCGGACACTGGGTGGCCCCGCCCCTTGTATGTGATTGGCCACTGTCAGTTTGCTACTAAATTGTGGGGTGTTTATGAACAATCGCTTCAGCTGAAAAAAAAGTGGGTGCGTCGTGGAATTGTTTGTATCATTGAAGTGTGCCGTGTTACTGAAGTTGGTACCACTGGTCTGGGCTACGGTATTTGTGGCGGGTCCAAAGCCATTGGCATTGGTCTTTTTCATATTTAAGTGGAAGAAATTTCTGCTTATCCAGTCCCCATATCAAAAAAGCAAATTAACAATTTAGAGACAGTCATTTGAGTGGAGACCTAAAATTCATGTCAGTCAGTTACTTCCAGATATACAAGTCTAAGGCCATCAGGGTAATTGCACAACAGTTGGATGGGGCGTATTTACAGGTCACCCACCCCTTCCCACTCCCCCTGCTCCCTCAATCATTCAACCGAGGTAAGAACAAATACAATTCACCAACGACAGGTAATTGAAACCAGGCAATATAGAGGGGGCTGTAAATAGTTGATTCGTAAATTTTAGTCTGAATAAAAATTTAAAACAAATTAATGTCACCACTATGGGTCCAACATTCTGGCACATAAATATAAATAAAGAATTCTGATTCGGAATACTTACAATGTCCTCCACCCATTCCACCGTAGTGATTTGACACAGCAATCAAATTATATTCACAACGACCAGCATTTGGATTGATAAGAAATTCAGACATATCTAAATCACTATTGAAAATGAAGAAGCATTACATTAACACGTACTCGTTCACAACTCTAAAATGCACTACTTGCAGACATTAGCACTAGTGTTTAGACAGAACAGCTTTTCAACATATATGTAACCAGCTCCTCTTATTATCCATCCGTTTTCAACCAGTCCGTGTAAACGTACATATCTTAATGTCCCAAAATAAATGCAATGTTACTCATGTAAATATTATATGTGCAGAATAAATAAAAACAACTGTGGTTTGTAAAGATGCAAAGTGAATTCTGGAGCGGGAGAACTGATGGAACCCCACTTCTGTATTGTTCTATTGAGGTGTTTCAATTTTTAATTTCATGTCTCTATATTGGTCTTGGTCCCCAATACCTTCTTTTGTTAGTGAGCTCTTTCCAGGTTCTCTCTCTCATTTCCCTTGACTAACTTGGACCCTGAATTTGCCTAACACAACTTCTGCTTCCTTGTCTATCTCCTGCCCAAGGTGGCAGTACAGGTCCATTGCCTGACTTCCATCGGAGTTCCCCTGAATGGTCTTCCCTCAGAAACTGAACAAGGTGGTGATCAACGGCACAAACTAAGGCCCATTATTCGGAGAATGTTGTTGGCGCCTTAAGCTTAGGCAGCACAGGGTCAGCATCCTTACAAATGGTATCGTAGCAGTTATGACCTCTGATATTACACAGAAGTAACAGCTGAAGAAACAGGTCATTTGGCCCAACTGGTTTATGCTGGTATTTATGCTCCACAAGCCTCCTTCCACTTCTCTTCATTTCCCCCTGTTCCTTTAGCTTCCCCTTAAATGCTACTGACTTCATTCATTGTGGCAGAGTTCCTCTGGAAAATAAGTTTTTCTTGAATTCATTATTTGATTTATTAGTGACTATTTTATATTTGTGACCCTTAGTTTTGGTCTGCCACATAAGTTGAACCATCTTCACTACGTCTGCCCTAACAAAGCCTTTCATAATTTTTAAGAGCTCTTTTTAAGTAACGCCTCAGCCTTCTCTTTTCTAGAGAAAAGTGTCCTTGCCTGTTCAGTGATTCTTGACACCAGGAACAGGGGTTTCAACTCCAAATTCCCAGACTGGATGAGTCTGCAAATGAATCTGGGGAATTGTCGGATTTCTGGCCATTTCAATTCTTGATTAATCTGTGAGCTTTTTGACATGGTGCATCACTTACTGTACACAAACATTATTTCCTGAAATTACTACAGTTTTCCTTTTGAGTAGTGACACTGCCCTTCAGAAATGAGTGGATTCTTGCGAGCGTAAAAGTTAAGAAGGATCACCCTTCGTAGCTATTTGAAAACCACTAGGTTAAACATTTTCACTGCAGCCCAACACATCCTTTCATTACACTATGTTGCTTCCCCATTACATCAGAGCAACCTCCTTTAAGTGAGTAGATGGTTAACTTCTACAGAACCGTTGTAGTGTGTACCATTGCATGTTTAGGTAACAAGATGACAGTGTTCTGTACCAATATTGGAAAGTGGGCAGATCTTGAATTGGCAGCCTGTTACTCACAGCACAAGGTCTAATCTTCCTTTGAATTTCATAGAACTAGAGTCCAAACACTTTTCAGCGACTCTGTTAGTTTCACTGTCAATCCAACCTAGTTTGCACTTTAAAATCCGAATAATATGTTCCAAGTCAATGGAAAATAAAAATGTGGAGGACTTCCAGTGACAGGGATGTGCTGAGTGGACGCACGAAAGGTGTCTCTCCTCCTGGAAACTCAAATTCAAATTTAGGTACTTTCAGCCCCAAATTGCCCACTAAAACCGGGAGAAAGATACCTTCCCCATCTCCAATACCATCGAGACAAGATATGCCAAGCGGCAGCAACTCCAGGGGCCAAAAAGACAGCAAAGGCAGTAAAAGCTTTGAGAGGACGACTTAGGAGATGGCAAGAAACAAGGTCCCGGCCACACCTAATCGGGAAGGACCGCCAAATCACATGCAGGGCTCCCCCCAATGAACTAATGGAGAGAGTTCCTGAGATAGAAAGCTCAAGAATGCCATTAAAACAGAGATGACGGCAACAGTAAAAGTGGTGGGGCACTGGTCATCCTGCCTGCGGCACTGGAAAAGGTAGAAAGGGGGCTGGAGAAGGTCTCGATCGGATCACCGTACTGAAGACAGAAATGGCAAGGTTGGTGGCGACGCAAGGGACACTAAAAGGGAAGGTCAAGGATCAAGAAAATCGGTCGCACCTCCAGAACCTCCGCATTGTGGGCCTACCGGAGGGAACCGAGAGCAGGAACCATACGGAATAGGTGGCCCAAATGCTAGGCAAACTGGTGGGAAGGGAAAGCTTCCCCAAGCCAGCAGAAGTGGACAGAGCTCACAGGTCACACCGGCCAAAGCCGCGAGCCATCATTGCGAAGCTACACCCGTACCAAGTCGGGAAAGGGTCATAAACTGGGAGGGTCACTCAATCCGATCCGGATGTATTAGGACACCGGGGCAGACCTGGCCAAGGGCCGAGCAGAATTTAACAAAGCCAAGGCGGCCTGGTTCGGAATGCTATACCCAACCAAGCTCTGGCTGAAGTTCCAGGGCAGAAATATTATTTTCCCGCACCAGCGGACACAGATGAATTTGTCCACAAACATGGCCACAGGACAACAATGCAACTAGCATTGAACCAGATACCTCAGCCTATTGAGACACTGAGAGACTGTTTGCGCAGCACTGAACTTCCTCGTTTTAGATTCTGGAGTTAAGTCTCAGAGAGGAGGGTGCGAGGGCAGTAGGGCACAGGAGGTGGTGAGGAGGAGAAAGGGGGAACAGACACGCATCTGTTTGGGGGTGGTATAGGTCGACCCCCGGGGGGGGGGCACACTAGTGGGTAAGATAGCACTAGGAAGAAAGGGGGGTGGGGGTACATCTCCCATCGAGGAGAGAGTGCCTGCCAATGTGCGTGAGAACACTACAGATTGGGGGTAAACGGGAGGAAAGGCGGAGGAGGGGGGAGGGGAAGACACTCGCGGGGACAAGGAGTGGGGGGGGGTGAAGGGCACTAGGCTAGCAACAACACATCGCACAAGGAACACAAAGGCACTGCAAACAGCCACTTTGGAGAGCCCCTAAACAAAGGGAAACCCCGGAGTGCAGGGGCTCACCCACATGGCGTACACATAGATGGCAGCCATCTTGGATGGCCCCTGGAGAAAGGGAAACCCCAGAGTGCAGGGGCCCTGCTCCATGGTGAGTATGGTGACCGCAGCCATTTTGGATAGCCTCCTAACAAAGAGAAACTCTGGAGTGCAGGAGCACATCCACAAGGCAATTATGGTTGTCCCGCAGGAGGGGGCGGGGCGAGAACCTTCGCCCATCTGAAAAGTATGAAAGCCGACACAGTCTTCCTCCAAGAGACCCACCTGAGAGAGAAGGACTGATTGCGGGTAAGAAAGAGCTGGGTGGGACAGATGTACTATTCGTTCTACAGGACACGGGCTAGGCGGGTGGCCATACTGCTCAATAAGAGGACAGCATTGACAGCGATGAGGTCACTTATGGACCAAAGGGGATGGAACGTCATGGTTAGTGGTGTCCTGGAAGGTGCACCAGTGGTTCTTGTAAACGTGTACGCTCCCAACTGGGACAACCCGGATTTCATGAGAAAGACATTGGCGGAAATCACTGATATGGATATACAACGACTCTTCATGGGAGTGGTCGGAAGTGGGCTTCCACAGAACGTGGAAGCCATTCACCAACTTGGTCCAAGACCTGTTCGTAGCCAGCAACCAGTAGAGCAAGGGGGGAGGGAGAGACTCGGATGAGCCACGGAACATGAAGGAAAGGAGCGGGAGGAGGGAAGGGGTTGAGGGGTGGAGGCTCTCAAAAAAAGAACGTGAGGGACAAGAGACAAAGCCGCAGGTGACAGGCCCGAGGGTAAACGGAAAACCAGAGTGAACAACAAGAACTCACCGGTTAATACACGTTCGGGCCACACTGGGGAGTACAGCTGAGGCAGATTGGCCAAAGGGGGGACCACGGCACAAAGGGAAGAGAGACAAGTGTATGTAAATATAGATAATGATCTTTGTTTGTTTCTCTTTTCTTTCTTTGGTTTTTCTCTTTTGTAGTTTTAACTTTTCCTTGGATGTTTTTGCTATGTATTATGCACGGTTATGCAACTTCTAATTTAACTAATTAGGAAATGAAATGTGAAACATAAAATGTGAAAATCAATAAAAACATTTAAAAATTAATAAATAAATAAAATGTGGTGCAGTGTGCAACTGGCTGCTGTTTTGTGCTACCTGAATAAACTAATTTTACCCCAAAATGTCAGCAGTGGATAGGTCGGCAACATTATTCCAGTTCCTCCCTGTCCAACACACATACCATCTAGGCCAGTTTCAAAAACTGCTACGGACAAACTCCACTTATATTGTTGATATTTTAAACTAATGTGACTGCACTATATTATACTATCTTGTCTTCATGTAGTTAAGACAACCCCGGGACTTGAACCTGCAGCTTAACAATGTTAAACCTGGGTATTTAAGATTGTGTGAATTTGATGCAACAGAGACTATTAGTAACTATCGACAGCAACAATTCAGATTTAAAGTTTGTGTCTGAATGTGTACCTATCTAATCAGGAGAGCCATGACCAGATTCAACTCACTCGGAGACATACCTAATTGGAAAATCAACCAGTGTATCCAACTTGTCTCTCCAGTAACGACTATAGGAAAATCGCTTCAAGTGCACCACTAATACAGGAGGTAATGACCACAGGTCCAGTTTTTTGGTGGCTTGCTGATGTTGTTTGCAGTTTGGACAGTACCTGAAGGAAAACAATTGAAAAAAAACTATTTCCCATTTTTTCTCCATCATCAAATAGCAATCCTTCCAAACAATGAGAAAAACTTTTTTTCTAAGTCTGATCGTCAAGTGTACAATTAAAAGAGGTCCGAAGTTTCTCAGTCTCTGACACCAAAGTATTCTGAATATTGAACACTGAGCTTGCTTCTACAGCTGAGACTGGCGCATTTTAGACACAAAATACATGTTGAACTCATTTCACAATGATCAAACCAACTATGATATTATGTTGAAGAAACAAGAATATAGTTGGAAATATCAGGTGCCAAGCCCACACATGTAAGCATTGCAATGAGGTGTAAAATACAGCTACATACATACACACGCACACGCACACATCAAGCAACATAGGGAACCACAAATCTTCACAACCAGAACAAATGACGCAAAACATCAGTGGCAGTAATAGAAGGTTGATGATTTGTGATCTTTAATCTATAAAGCTTCATTCTGACTTCCTTCTGCAGCAGTTCCAATTAACATAGCTTTTCACAGCTCCCAACACTTAACTTTCTTCAAGATGCATTCCTTTATAACATTCTCTCACCTGAACCTGGACATTCCTAGCCTTATATGCAAGCTTCCTATTGATTCTTTTTAAAAGACTTGTTATTCTGGCTGATTGACAATGGTCAAATAAATAATTTGGCCGAATAAATCCAGGACTACATGGATTCTGGCAAGGTTTTTGACAAGGTCTCACCTGACATATTGGTCAGAAAAGCAAAACCACATGAGATCCAAGGGAAAGTGGCAAGTTGGATTCAAATTTGGCTCAGGAGCAACAAATAAATAGTAATGGTCATTGAGTAGTTTTGTGACCAGAAGGTTGTTTTCAGTGGGGTTCCATAAGGCTCAGTACCAGATCCTTACTTTTTGAGGCATATATCAATGATTTAGATTTATATTAAATAACACCAGGTTAAAGTCCAACAGGTTTGTTTCAAATCACTAGCTTTCGGAGCATAGCTCCTTCTTCAGGTGAAGAAGCAGGGCTCCAAAAGCTAGTGATTTGAAACAAACCTGTTGGACTTTAACCTGGTGTTATAAGGCTTGTTACTGTGCTCACCCCAGTCCAACGCCGCCATCTCCACATCTTAGATTTATATGTAGGGGCATAAGGAAGAAGTTTGCAAGTGATGCAAAAATTGGCACTTGATTGATATTGAAGAAAAAAAGCTGTGCTTTGAAGTGAGAAATCAATGGGCTGATCGGAAAAGTAGCAAATGAAATTCAATCTGTGGCGTGAAGTCATTCATTTTGGAGGGCAAAGGAAAACATAATAAATGGTAGGATACTAAGCATTGTGGAGGAAGGTAATGTGGAGGGCAAGTTCACAGCACGCTGAAGGTAGATGGACAAGGAGATATAGTGGTTAAGGTGAGGTACAACATACTTTTCTTCATTAACTAAGGAACTAGAATAAGATCAAGTAAGCAATGCTACAAATGTAAAACACTAGTTAGGCATCAGCTAGAGTACTGCAGTGCTGGTCACTACAGGAAGGATGTAATCGCATTAGAGGGGATACACAGCAGATTTATCAGATGTCTCCTGGACTGGAAATAGGAAGGACCTATTTTCTTTGGCAGAGAGGTCAATATTGAGGGACCATAGATTTAAATTAATTGGTCGAAAGATTAAGGGCAGTTGAGAGAATCTTTCACCCAGGGCACAGTGGGGATCTGAAACTCACTGCCTGAAAATGGGATGAGGCATTGCAGCTCTTTTTCAGCTGACACAGGCAGGACTTGCCAAATGACTGCTTTGTGCTCTGTAGAGTAGTGGCTCCCAACCATTTTAGTAATACACTATGCTTCAATGAGACAAACAATTCCACAACATATCCACTTTTTTTGACCCACTGGCTCCATGAATTCATAGAATCATAGAAACCCTGCACATTCTCCCTGTGTCTGTGTGGGTCTCACCCCTACAACCCAAAAGGGTAGGTGAATTGACCACGCTAAATTGCTCAATTGGAAAAATAAAAACGGTTATTCCTGTTGCTTCACAGCGCCAGGGACCCAGGTTCGATTCCCGGCTTGAGTCACTGTCTGTGCAGAGCCTGCATGTTCTCCCCGTGTCTGCGTGGGTTTCCTCTGGGTGCTCACGGTTTCCTCCCACGGGTCCCAAAAGACGTGCTGTTAGGTAATTTGGACATTCTGAATTCTCCCTCTGTGTACCTGAACAGGCGCCGGAATGTGGCGACTAGGGGATTTTCACAGTAACTTCATTGCAGTGTTAATGTAAGCCTACTTGTGACAATAATAAAGATAATTATTATTTTTTTTTTTTAAATAATATTTTATTGAAAATTTTTGGTCAACCAACACAGTACATTGTGCATCCTTTACACAACATTGTAACAATACAGATAATAATGACCTTTTTTAAATTTAAACAAAAACAACAACAAATAAATAAATATTAAATAACAAAAAAAAAAAAAAAAACTAGCCCTAATTGGCAACTGCCTTGTCTCAGGCCACACCCCCCCCCCATCCCTCCCCCCCCCAAGTCCTGGGCCGCTGCTGCTGCCTTCTTTGTTCTCCCCTATCTATCTTTCCGCAAGATATTCGACGAACGGTTGCCACCGCCTAGTAAACCCTTGAGCCGACCCCCTTAGGACGAACTTAATCCGCTCTAACTTTATGAACCCCGCCATATCATTTATCCAGGTCTCCACCCCCGGGGGCTTGGCTTCTTTCCACATTAGCAATATTCTGCGCCGGGCTACTAGGGACGCAAAGGCCAAAACATCGGCCTCTTTCGCCTCCTGCACTCCCGGCTCTTGTGCAACCCCAAATATAGCCAACCCCCAGCTTGGTTCGACCCGGACTCCTACTACTTTCGAAAGCACCTTTGTCACCCCCATCCAAAACCCCTGTAGTGCCGGGCATGACCAAAACATATGGGTATGATTCGCTGGGCTTCTCGAGCACCTCGCACACCTATCCTCCACCCCAAAATATTTACTGAGCCGTGTTCCAGTCATATGTGCCCTGTGTAATACCTTAAACTGAATCAGGCTTAGCCTGGCGCACGAGGACGACGAGTTTACCCTGTTTAGGGCATCTGCCCACATCCCCTCCTCAATCTCCTCCCCTAGCTCTTCTTCCCATTTCCCTTTTAGTTCGTCCATCATAGTCTCCCCTTCGTCTCTCATTTCCCTATATATATCCGACACCTTACCGTCCCCCACCCATTTCTTTGAGATGACTCTGTCCTGCACCTCTTGTGTCGGGAGCTGCGGGAATTCCCTCACCTGCTGCCTCGCAAAAGCCCTCAATTGCATGTACCTGAATGCATTCCCTTGGGGAAACCCATATTTCTCGGTCAGCGCTCCCAGACTCGCAAACTTCCCATCCACAAATAGATCTTTCAATTGCGTTATACCTGCTCTTTGCCACATTCCATATCCCCCATCCATTCCCCCCGGGGCAAACCTATGGTTGTTTCTTATCGGGGACCCCCCCAGTGCTCCGGTCTTTCCCCTATGTCGTCTCCACTGTCCCCAAATCTTCAGTGTAGCTACCACCACCGGACTCGTGGTATAGTTCCTTGGTGAGAACGGCAATGGGGCTGTCACCATAGCCTGCAGGCTGGTCCCCCTACAGGACGCCCTCTCTAATCTCTTCCACGCCGCTCCTTCCTCCTCTCCCATCCACTTACTCACCATTGAAATATTAGCGGCCCAATAATACTCACTTAGGCTCGGTAGTGCCAGCCCCCCCCTATCCCTACTACGCTGTAAGAATCCCTTCCTCACTCTCGGAGTCTTCCCGGCCCAAACAAAACCCATAATACTCTTTTCTATCCTTTTGAAAAAAGCCTTCGTGATCACCACCGGGAGACACTGAAACACAAAAAGGAATCTCGGGAGGACCACCATCTTAACTGCCTGCACCCTCCCTGCCATTGACAATGCTACCATATCCCATCTCGTGAAATCTTCCTCCATCTGTTCCACCAACCGCGTCAAATTTAGCCTGTGCAATGTGCCCCAATTCTTAGCTATCTGGATCCCCAGGTAACGAAAGTCTCTTGTTACCTTCCTCAACGGTAGGTCTTCTATTTCTCTACTCTGCTCCCCTGGATGCACCACAAACAGCTCACTCTTTCCCATGTTCAATTTATACCCTGAAAAATCCCCAAACTCCCCAAGTATCCGCATTATTTCTGGCATCCCCTCCGCTGGATCCGCCACATATAGTAGCAGATCATCCGCATATAAAGATACCCGGTGTTCTTCTCCTCCCCTAAGTATTCCCCTCCATCCCTTGGAACCTCTCAGCGCTATCGCCAGGGGCTCAATCGCCAGTGCAAACAGTAATGGGGACAGAGGACATCCCTGCCTTGTCCCTCTATGGAGCCGATCCCCATCCATTCGTGACCACACTCGCCACTGGGGCCCTATACAACAGCTGCACCCATCTAACATACCCCTCTCCGAACCCAAATCTCCTCAACACCTCCCACAGATAATCCCACTCCACTCTATCAAATGCTTTCTCGGCATCCATCGCCACTACTATCTCCGTTTCACCCTCTGGTGGGGCCATCATCATTACCCCTAACAACCTCCGTATGTTCGTGTTCAGCTGTCTCCCCTTCACAAACCCAGTTTGGTCCTCATGAACCACCCCCGGGACACATTCCTCTATTCTCATTGCCATTACCTTGGCCAAGACCTTGGCATCTACATTGAGGAGGGAGATTGGTCTGTAGGACCCGCATTGTAGCGGATCCTTTTCCTTCTTTAAGAGAAGCGATATCGTTGCTTCTGACATAGTCGGGGGCAGTTGTCCCCTTTCCTTTGCCTCGTTGAAGGTCCTCGTCAGTAGCGGGGCGAGCAAGTCCAAATATTTTCTGTAAAATTCAACTGGGAATCCGTCCGGTCCCGGGGCCTTTCCCGTCTGCATGTTCCTAATTCCTTTCACCACTTCTTCTACCGTGATCTGTGCTCCCAATCCCATCCTTTCCTGCTCTTCCACCTTGGGAATTTCCAGCCGATCCAAAAACTCCATCATTCTCTCCCTCCCATCCGGGGGTTGAGCTTCATACAATTTTTTATAAAATGTCTTAAAACACTTCATTCACTCTCTCCGCTCCCCGCTCCGTCTCTCCATCTTCGTCTCTCACCCCCCCTATTTCCCTCGCTGCTCCCCTTTTCCTCAATTGGTGTGCCAGCCATCTGCTCGCCTTCTCTCCATATTCATACTGTACACCCTGCACCTTCCTCCATTGTGCCTCTGCAGTGCCTGTGGTCAGCAAGTCAAATTCCACATGCAGCCTTTGCCTTTCCCTATACAGTCCCTCCTCCGGTGCTTCCGCATACTGTCTGTCCACCCTCAAAAGTTCTTGCAACAACCGCTCCCGTTCCTTACTCTCCTGCTTCCCTTTATGTGTCCTTATTGATATCAGCTCCCCCCTAACCACCGCCTTCAACGCCTCCCAGACCACTCCCACCTGAACCTCCCCATTGTCATTGAGTTCCAAGTACTTTTCAATGCATCCCCTCACCCTTAAGCACACCCCCTCATCCGCCATTAGTCCCATATCCATTCTCCAGGGTGGACGCCCTCTTGTTTCCTCCCCTATCTCCAAGTCTACCCAGTGTGGGGCATGGTCCGAAATGGCTATAGCCGTATATTCCGTTCCCCTCACCCTCGGGATCAATGCCCTACCCAACACAAAAAAGTCTATGCGTGAATAGACTTTATGGACATAGGAGAAAAACGAGAACTCCTTACTCCTAGGTCTACTGAATCTCCACGGGTCCACCCCTCCCATCTGCTCCATAAAATCCTTAAGCACCTTGGCTGCTGCCGGCCTCCTACCAGTCCTGGACTTCGACCTATCCAGCCTTGGTTCCAACACCGTGTTAAAGTCTCCCCCCATTATCAGCTTTCCGGTCTCTAGGTCTGGGATGCGTCCTAGCATTCGCCTCATAAAATTGGCATCGTCCCAATTCGGGGCATACACGTTTACCAACACCACCATCTCTCCCTGTAATTTGCCACTCACCATCACGTATCTGCCCCCGTTATCCGCCACTATAGTCTTTGCCTCGAACATTACCCGCTTCCCCACTAATATAGCCACCCCCCTGTTTTTCGCATCCAGCCCCGAATGGAACACCTGCCCTACCCATCCTTTGCGCAACCTAACCTGATCTATCAGTTTCAGGTGCGTTTCCTGTAACATGACCACATCTGCTTTAAGTTTCTTAAGGTGTGCGAGTACTCGTGCCCTCTTTATCGGCCCGTTAAGCCTCCTCACGTTCCACGTGATCAGCCGAGTTGGGGGGCTTCCCACCCCCCCCCCCTTGCCGGTTAGCCATCATCTTTTTCCAGCTTCTCGCCCAGTTCCCACGCGGCTGTATTTCTCCCAGACGGTGCCCCCCCGCCCATCCTTTCCCGCACCCACTCCCCCCTTTCCCCAGCAGCAGCAACCCAGTAATTCCCCCCTCCCCCCCCCCCCCCCGCTAGACCCCCCGCTAGCGTAATTACTCCCCCCATGTTGCTCCCAGAAGTCAGCAGACTCTGGCTGACCTCGGCTTCCCCCCGTGATCACGGCTCGCCCCGTGCGGCGCCCCCTCCTTCCTGCTTCTCTATTCCCGCCATAATTATCATAGCGCGGGAACCAAGCCCGCGCCTCTCCCTCGGCCCCGCCTCCCATGGCCAACGCCCCATCTCCTCTCCCTCCCCACCTCCCCCCATCACCACCTGTGGGAGAAAGAAAAGTTACCATACCGCAGGATTAATCATACAATCCCTCTTCGCCCCCCCCCCCCACTTGTCCCACCACTTTGTCCAAACGTTCATTTTCGTAGTCCAATCATTCCAATTTTTCTTCTACAATAAAAGTCCACGCTTCATCCGCCGTCTCAAAGTAGTGGTGCCTCCCTTGATATGTGACCCACAGTCTTGCCGGTTGCAGCATTCCAAACTTTATCTTTTTTTTGTGAAGTACCGCTTTGGCCCGATTAAAGCTCGCCCTCCTTCTCGCCACCTCCGCACTCCAATCTTGATAGACGCGGATCACCGCGTTCTCCCATTTACTACACCGAGTTTTCTTCGCCCATCTAAGGACCATTTCTCTATCCTTAAAACGGAGAAATCTCACCACTATGGCTCTGGGAGCTTCTCCTGCTCTCGGTCCTCGCACCATAACTCGGTATGCTCCCTCCACCTCCAACGGACCCGTCGGGGCCTCCACTCCCATTAACGAGTGCAGCATCGTGCTCACATATGCCCCGACGTCCGCCCCCTCCACACCTTCAGGAAGGCCAAGAATCCTCAAGTTGTTCCTCCTTGCGTTATTTTCCAGTGCCTCCAACCTCTCCACAGATCGTTTCTGGTGTGCCTCCTGTATCTCCGACTTCACCACCAGGCCCTGTATGTCGTTTTCATTCTCTGCTGCTTTCGCCTTCACGACCCGAAGCTCCTGCTCCTGGGTCTTTTGTTCCTCTTTCAGCCCTTCAATCGCCTGTAATATCGGGGCCAACAACTCTTTCTTCATTTCCTTTTTTATCTCCTCCACGCAGCGTTTCAAAAACTCTTGTTGTTCAGGGCCCCATATGAAACTGCCACCTTCCGACGCCATCTTGGTTTCTGCTTGCCTTCCTTGCCGTTGTTCCAAAGGATCCGCTGCAATCCGGCCACTTTCCTCTCCTTTTTCCATCCGTGTCCAGGGGGAACACCCTTCTGGTTTACCGCACGGTGTTTTCAGCCGTTAAAATTGCCGTTGGGGCTCCTATCAAGAGCCCAAAAGTCCGTTTCACAGGGAGCTGCCGAAACGTGCGACTCAGCTGGTCATCGCCGCACCCGGAAGCCCTCAAGATAATTATTATTAAGTTTATTTTTAAAAAATAGAATCATAGAAACCCTATAGTGCAGGAGGCCATTCGGCCCATCGAGTCTGCACTGACCCTCTGAAAGAGCAACCTACCTAGGCCCACTCCCCCGCAACGCCATCTAACCGTTGGACCGTAAAGGGCAGTTTAGCATGGCCAATCCATCTACCCTGCACATCTTTGGACTGTGTGAGGAAACTCCGGAGCACCTAGAGAAAACCCACGCAGACATGGGGAGAACGAATAAACTCCACACTGTTATGGGCCAGAGTTTAGAGAACCCCAAAGTGTATCATGGAGTTCACCTGACACACAACTTTTAATAGATTGCGGTATGGGGGGCACACGGCCCACTCTGCAGGTGTGGTACAGCAGAAATGGAAAAGTATGTTTTAAAGCAAAACAATGTTTATTCTATGAACTCAAGTTAACCTTTTTAAAAAAACATACAGTGAACATCTTAGCAACCATTAATTCAAATACAACCTCCAAAGAATACAACACTAAGTAATCTTTTAAGTTTTCCTTTTAACATCCATACGGCTTAAAAACAAAACCTTTAACAGAAGCACATCAGGTTAAAGTCACTAATGAAAATATTTATAATTCTGAATTCACCAAATGATCAAGATATAGTTGTTTGATGGCAGAGAGAACAGCAGTACACCTGCTTGGTCTGGCTTCAGCTCCAACACTGAAAAAGAAACTAAAACACACCCTGCAGCAAACAGCTTAAAAATAAAGTAAAAAGCTGACAGACAGCCCACCTCCACTCACACTCTGACATCACTGATAAACACCCATTTCTTAAAGGTACATTTCTGAAGCACTCATTTCTTAAAGGTACTATCACATGACAACACAGTCACCCGAGGTCAGAATTAAACCCGAGTCCCTGCCGCTGTGAGGCATCCATTGTGCCAACATCCCGCCCTATACAGCTGCCCTATTCATGGTTTTGAGCACTTCATGGGCTTTTTTTATTGGGAACTGGGAGAAAAAAACCGTAGAGACAAAATAGTTAACCAGTTTGAAAGCTTCAGAAATTTGCAATTGTAGAAACCTTCATGGCACACTCTGCAACAAATTCACTGAAGCAGAATCACTGTACTTTTCCTGAACCCTGCCAGTTAATGAGGAAGCTCCACAGAACAACATTCAATTGATAACATTTGCTCATGCTAAGTGAACAATAGTAACACTTTTCTGTGGAATATATGTAAAAAGACACTAAAACATCTAGGTTAGTTTTTAAAAAAAAATATTTTTTATTCTCCTCCATTTTCACATTTTCTCCCAAATTTACACCCACCAACAATAAACAATAATCAGTAACAAATATGTCAATCCCCATATCAATAACAACGATCCCATCCTCCCACCAAACCCCAAACATCAGCCCGCATGTTCACATAAACAAATGACAAAAAGGAATCAGGAATCACCCATAGTCACCATTAACACACACCGCCCCCTTCCCCCAATCCGCCCATCCACCGCCCCCCCCAACTAATGTTCGATGTTAGCCAGTTCTTGAAAGTACATGATGAATAATGCCCATGAATTGTAGAACCCCTCCATCCTTCCCCTCAGTTCAAACTTAACATTCTCAAGAGTCAAGAATTCCAACAGGTCCCTCCACCACGTCAGGGCACAGGGTGGAGAGATTGCCCTCCATCCCATCAGGATCCGCCTTTGGGCGATCAACGAGGCGAAGGCTACAACATCTGCCTCCGCACCCGTTTCCAACCCTGGCTGGTCCGACACCCAGAATATGCCCTCCCGGGGCCCCGAGTCCAGTTTCACGTGCACCACTTTAGAAATTACCCTAAAAACCTCCTTCCAGCAATCCTCTAGCTTTGGACAGGACCAAAACATATGAACGTGATTAGCGGCCCCACCCCCGCAACGCTCACACACATCTTCTACTCCTTCAAAGAATCGGCTCATCCTCGCCCTCGTGAGGTGTGCTCTGTATACCACCATCAGCTGTATCAGCCCCAACCTCGCGCACGTGGAGGCATTCACTCTCCAGAGCACCTCGCACCAGAACCCCTCCTCCATATCCTCTCCCAACTCTTCCTCCCACTTTGCTTTGATCCCTTCCGGTGGTGCCTTGTCCTCTTCCAAATTGGCTCCGTAAACCGCTGACACTACCCCCTTCTCCAGTCTCCCTGTCTTCAGCAGCTCCTCCAGCAATGTGGAGGCTGGCACCACCGGGAAGCTCTGTATCTCCTTTCTGGCAAAATGCGAACCTGTATGTATCTAAACATTTCCCCCTGCTCCAGCCCATACTTTGCTTCCAGCTCCTTCAGCCCTGCAAACCAACCCCATAGAAACAAATCTTTTAGTGTCTTAATCCCCTTCTCCTCCCATTTCTGAAAATTTCCATCCCACCTCCCTGGCTCAAATCTGTGGTTCCCCCGAATCGGCATTTCACTTGACCCTGCCCCCAACCCGAAGTGTTGGCAAAACTGCCTCCAAATTCTCAATGAAGCTATTATTACCGGACTCCCCAAGTATTTCCCCGGGGCCATCGGGAGCGGCGCTGTTACTAGTGCTTTCAATCTCGACCCCCTGCACAAATTCTCCTCCATTCTGACCCACTGGGAATCAACCCCTCTTACCCAGCTCCGCACCTTCTCCACATTCGCCAGCCCTTTTTAAATCTCACCTGGTCCTTCACCCTCAAGTGAGTCTCCTGCAGCATTGCTACATCGGCTTTCAAACTTTTAAGATGAGCAAGCACCCTTGACCTCTTGACCGGACCTCCTAACCCGCTCATGTTCCACGTGACTATCCTAACTGGGGGTCGCTCACCGCCCCCCCCCCCCCCTCTTCTGATCCACCATCATACCACCACCGGGCCCTGCCCCATGAGCCGGACCCGCCCCTATCCATTATTAACATCGAACCCCTTCCCCCCTCCCAAACCCCCCCCCCCCCCCCCCCCCACATTCCGTCTCAACAAAACATCTCCCAGCATCAATCCCTTACCCCCGCTCACCTCGTAGGCCCATCGAAACCTGCTAACCAGGCTCCAATGTCCGCAGCCCTCCTCTCACCTCACCTCCTTCACTAGCCGACTGTAGTTAGCTAGCGCGGGTGGCTCCCCCCGCCAAGATATACCGTCCCCTCCCACCCAGTCCCAGAGAAAGAAAAAACAAAAACAACAATCCAACCCATACAATTCACTAAAATAAGATATAACCGTCGCAACACAGAACGCCAATCAACCCAACCAATAATTTGAACTCTGTAACAATGTGAAGAGAAGTAAATTACAATACACGTCAGTAAAAAGAAAGTTATAACATTTATACATTTTCCAGCTCCCCAATCACAGTCCAGTCTCTCTTCCAGCTCCGCTCCTCACGTCTGTACGTCTGTCCCAAGTCTTCCGCCCTCACGAACGCTTCAGCCGCCTCCACTGTCTCAAAATAAAAGTCTTTGGCATCATATGTCACCCTCAGCTTCGCCGGGTATACCATACCAAATCGCACCCCCTTTTTGTACAGTGCCGCCTTCACTCGCCCGAACGCCGCTCGTCTTTTTGCCAACTCCACCGTCAAGTGCTGATAGATCCGAACTACAGCACCATCCCGCTGCACCTCACGCTTCTGCTTCGCCCAGCTTAACACCTTCTCCTTCATGCAGTACTTCTGGAAGCAGATAATTACTACTCTACCGGGAGGGGTTCTCACCCTCCCCAATCAGCTCCGCCAACTTCTTAGTGAAGTATTCTGTTGGCCTCCTCCACCAATGATTTCAATGTGACCACCGTCTCCTTCCTCAAAGCCTCCATGTGCCTCACAAACTGCTTTTCCAGCTCCACCGCCATCACCTCGGTCATCCCGTCCACCGTAAGTAGTGCGGCCCCACCATACGGTCTGGCATCCGCCATCTTGTCAGCGCTTTTACTGGCCTTCTCATTCAACGGCAAACCCGGGTTTTCTTCCTTCTTCCTAGCTGCTTTTCGCATCCTCTAACGACTGATCCTTCTTCAATCCGAAAATAAATAAATAAATATTTTCAAAAAGAATTTCCAAAAATTTCCAAATCACAAAATCTCTTCCCCCAGGATCGGACTTCAAACTCCTCAAAGATCCATTTTCAGTGGGAGCTACCCAATGTGCTCTTCTCCCACTCTACATCGCGTTCTGGACTTGGGCCTGCCACCTCGACTGCCTTGCCTCATGTCAAGCTCCGCCCACGCATCTGACTTCTGGATCGATGTCCCCCCCCGCTCCGGCCGCCGGACACCCCTCCGGGGCTCCTCACCGGCTCCAACCCGGACCGACCCGACGCCCGTCCCTCAGGCCCCAAGGCCGAAGAAACTCGGGAAGAACAACGGGGAAACCCCCGAAAAGGTCTGAAACATCGCGGACCGACAGGAGCCTCTTCTCGACGCTGCCACTCCACTCGAGAGCATCACCGGAAGTCAAACATCTAGGTTAGTTAAAAGGTGGTCAGATGAGAAGGGCCCCCTTGCTCTGCTATTCGCAAAATCTTTCCATTTCAATCTTTCATCTTTTTGAGAACTTGGGCTCTTCTGAGAACTTTCTGAAGGGGAACAACTTTCCCATTTATTGGAAAAAAAACTTTTATCAAGACCTTGATCTTGAAGGGCTTCTTTAAATTGGGAATCTGGACTTGGACATCATAAGAGTGACGGACTGACTTCTCAGAATATGAAGGAGAATGGGACCGGGATCAGTGATCGCGGCTGCTGCTTCAGGATCTGGTGTAACAAAGCCCCCTTTATCTGGATCTCTGCTGAGTGTTCTGTCAGTAACATGTCTCCCCTAAGCTGTAAGGTACAATCATTGATATGAGCAGGGAGTTTGCATCCCGTCTGCCAACTCGGCTGGGCACAAGGTAATCACACAACCCAATCCCCACACCCCAAACAAACTTAATCGAACACTGATTTTAATTGAAAAACTGGAACAAAAGTAAAAACAGGAATATGCTGGAAATGACAGCAAGGATAGAGAGAAACAGAATTAACATTACAGTTTAATGGCATGTCATTGTGTTCCAATGGAAGTGCCATTAACTTGAAACGTTATCTCTGTTTCTCCATCTCCACAGATGCTGTCTGGCCTGCTACATACTTTTTCTGGTTTTATTTTGGATGCCCAGCATCTGCAGTATCTTCCTTTCACTGTTAAAATGCCAGACTGCCCCATATTATTCATCGTTTTCACAGTGAGAAAGCTGAACGCCTTGGCGGCACTCCCATCCCCACCCAAAAAACACTCCAGCAGCCCAGTGGTGGTCGCCACCCTCCAGACCTGGAACAAATTACGGCAGCAATTCGACCTG
This sequence comes from Scyliorhinus torazame, assembly GCF_047496885.1. Taxonomy (NCBI): domain Eukaryota; kingdom Metazoa; phylum Chordata; class Chondrichthyes; order Carcharhiniformes; family Scyliorhinidae; genus Scyliorhinus; species Scyliorhinus torazame. Next base: position 108,079,068 of record NC_092725.1, read on the forward strand.
ACCGAAATGTCTGACAAAGCCCCCAACTGCAACAACCATAGGTTTGTGCTAGCGCTCACTGTCGCCACCTTTAAAAGGTGGAGACAGGACAGGGGGACACTGACAGTCAGGGACCTATACACTGACAGCAGGGTCACAACGCTGGACGAAGTTACGTAGAGATTTCAGCTAGCTAAGGCCTATCTGCAGCTTAAAAACGTCCTACAGGACCTCCGGTTGCAGCTATGCCTAGGTAGGTCGCATGTTCGGCAGCTCCCACCGGGAACGGACTTTTGGGCTCTTCAGAGGGGCCCCAACGGCAATTGTTCGACGGCTTCCAGTGTGGGAAGGTGACAGTAAGGTCCCCCTGACATTATATGGATTGGACCAGGAGTGGAGCAGTTAAAAAAGTGATCCTGGTGCAGCGGAAAGTGCGAGGGAGAAAAAGCAAGATGGCGGCGGGTGGAGACCAAGCAGCGTGGGTGTAGTGGTCGCAAGAGCAGCAGGAGTTTCTCAAACACTGCTTTGAGGAGCTGAGGACAGAAATGCTGGCGCCAATGAAGGCGGCGATTGAGAAGCTTGTGGAGACCCAGAATGCCCAAGGGGCGATGATCCGGGAGGTGCGGCAAAAAGCCTCGGAGAACAAGGACGAGATCTTGGGCCTAATGGTGAAGGTGGAGGCGCACGAGGCGCTGCACAAGAGGTGGCAGGAAAAATTTGAGGACCTGGAGAATAGGTCGAGGAGGAAGAATCTTCGGATTCTGGGTCTCCCTGAAGGAGTGGAGGGGCCCGATGCCGGGGCATAAATGAGCACGATGCTCAATTCGCTGATGGGCGCGGGAGTTTTCCCGAGGCCCCTGGAGCTGGATGGGGCTCATCGGGTCCTGGCAAGGAGACCCAAAGCCAACGAGCCACCAAGGGCTGTAGTGGTGAGGTTCCACCGCTTTGTGGACAGAGAGTGTGTCCTGAGATGGGCCAAAAAAGTGCGGAGCAGCAGGTGGGAGAACACGGAGATCTGAATTTACCAGGACTGGAGTGCGGAGGTGGCTAAGAGGAGGGCTGGTTTTAACCGGGCTAAGGCGGTGCTCCATCGGAAGAGGGTGAAGTTCGGGATGTTGCAGCCAGCGCGATTGTGGGTCACGTTCCAAGATCGGCACCACTATTTTGAAATGTCTGATGAGGCATGGAACTTTATCCAGACTGAAAAGTTGGACTCAAACTGAGGGTTTGTCGTGGGGGGATGTTTACTGTGTTTACTGCGTTTGGGCAATGTTCTTTTTGTTTTGGTGCTGGGTGGGGATGGGTGAATGGATTTGATGTGGGAGCTGTGGGAGAGTGTGGGCGCGGTGTTGGAGGGGCAAGGCCCCGCGGAGGAAGAGAAGGGGAGTGGAGGCCCGGGGATGGGGAGTTGGGGTAAGGTCGCAAAAAGGAGCTGCGCCAGAGGGGGCGGGGCCGGCTTAGGAAAGCGCAGGCTTTTTCCCATGTTAGGGAAGGAGGAAGGATGGGGGCGGGGCAGGGGGGGGGGGGGGGGGGAGGCGGTGCTGGAGAGGAACGCACACTGACTGCCAAGGGGTGGGGGGATTTTCACACTGGGGGGTCGATGGAATGGCGGGAGAGGCCGGGGTCAGCAAGAGTCAGCTGACTTACGGGAGTGTCATGGGGGGAGCAAAATGGCTAGATGAGGATCTAGCAGGGGGAGGGGGGGACTGGGTTGCTGCTGCATTGGCCAAAGGGGAGCTGGAAGTAGGAGAGGTAGTCGGGGCGGGAGTCCGCAACATGGGGGACTGGAGGGTGCGGGAGGCACGGGCACGTGGCTGGCCTAGAAAAGGAGATGGCTAGTCGGCAGGGTGGGGGGTAGCCCCCCCGATCCGGCTGATAACTTGGAATGTGAGGGGCCTGAACGTGCCGGTCAAGAGGGCCCGGGTGTTCGCGCACTTAAAGGGACTGAAGGCAGACGTGGTTATGCTCCAGGAGACACATCTGAAGGTGGCAGATCAGGTTAGGCTGAGAAAGGGATGGGTAGGGTAGGTATTTCATTCAGGGCTGGAGGGGGGAGACGACTTCAACACAGTGCTGGACCCAGCACTGGACCGTTCTAGGTCCAGGGCGGGTAAGAGGCTGGGTGCGGCCAAGGTGCTCAGGGGGTTTGTGGACCAGATGGGGGAAGTGGATCCATGGAGGTTTGCCAGGCCGCTGGCCAGGGAATTTTCCTTCTTTCCCACGTCCATAGAGCCTACTCCCAGATAGATTTTTTCATTTTGAGTAGGGCGCTAATCCCGAAAGTGGAGGGAACGGAATATTCGGTCATAGTCATCTCGGACCACGCCTCGCATTGGGTGGAGCTGGAGTTGGGGGAGGAGAGGGACCAGCGCCCGCTGTGGCGCCTTGATGTGGGACTGTTGGCGGATGAGGGGGTGTGCGGGCGGGTGCGGGGGTGAATTGAAAGATACTTGGAGGCCAACGACAACGGGGAGGTGCAGATGGGGGTAGTCTGGGAGGCGTTGAAGGCGGTGGTCAGGGGAGAGCTAATCTCCATTAGGGCCCACAGGAAGAAGAGGGGGGGGGGGGGGGGAGAGGGAGAGGCTTGTGGGGGAGATTTTAAGGGTGGACAGGAGGTATGCAGAGGCCCCCGAGGAGGGGCTACTTAGGGAGCGACGGAACCTCCAGACGGAATTCGACCTGTAGACCACGGGGAAAGCAGAGGCACAGTGGAGGAAAGTTCAGGGGGCGGCGTACGAGTATGGGGAGAAGGTGAGTCGGATGCTGGCACATCAGCTTCGTAAGAGGGAGGCAGCGAGGGAGATTGGTGGAGTCAAGGATAGAGGGGGGAATACGGTGCGGATTTCGGTGAGAATAAACAAGGTATTTCGGGACTTCTATGGGGATCTGTACAGGTCTGAGCCCCCAGCAGAGGGGGGGGGGCGGGGGTGCGACAATTCCTGGATCAGCTGAGATTCCCGAGGGTGGAGGAGGAGCAGGTGGCTGGTTTGGGGGCGCCGATTGGGCTGGTTAAAGGATTGCAGGCAGGGAAGGCCCCGGGGCCGGATGGGTTTGTTACAGGAAATACGTGGACCTGCTGGGCCCGTTGCTAGTGAGGACTTTTAATAAGGCGAGGGAGGGGGGGACCTTGCCCCCGACAATGTCCAGGGCTTTGATCTCTTTGATCTTGAAGCGGGACAAGGATCCATTGCAATGTGGGTCGTATAGACCGATCTCGCTCTTCAATGTTGACGCTAAGTTGCTGGCGAAGGTGCTGGCTACGAGAATTGAGGACTGTGTCCTGGGGGTGGTTCTTGAGGACCAGACGGGATTTGTGAAGGGTAGGCGGAGGCTCCTCAATGTGAATATGATGCCCTCAGTGGAGGGGGAAGCGGAGGTAGTGGCAGCTATGGACGCGGAGAAGGCCTTTGGTCGGGTGGAGTGGGAGTATCTTTGGGAAGTGTTGCGGAGGTTTGGGTTCGGGGAGGGGTTCATCAGTTGGGTCAGGCTGCTATATAGAGCCCTGGTGGCGAGTGTGGCTAGTGGAGGAGATGGCGGAGGTCATGCGGATCCTTAGGGAGTTTGGGGACTTTTCGGGGTATGAGTGAGGGAAGAGTGAGCTCTTTGTGGTGCATGGTGCATTCAGGGGATCAGGGAAGGGGGATAGACGAGCTACCGCTGAAGGGGCGGAAAGGAACTTTCGGTACCTAGGGATCCAAGTAGCTAGGAGTTGGGGAGCCCTGCGCAAGCTTAATTTGACGTGGTTGGTGGAGCAGATGGAGGAGGATTTTAAAAGATGGGATATGCTGCCACTCTCACTAGCAGGTAGGGTGCAGTCGGTCAAAATGATGGTCCTCCTGAGGTTTTTCTCTTTGTGTTCCAGTGCCTTCCCATTTTGATCCCCAAGGCCTTTTTCAAACGGGTAAGCAGGAGCATCATGGGATTTGTGTGGACGAATAAGACCCCAAGGGTGAAGAGAGTGTTTCTGGAGCGTAGCAGGGACAGGGGGGGGGGGGGCTGGTGCTGCTGAATTTGTGTGGCTATTATTGGGCAGCCAATGTGGCGATGATCCGTAAAGTGGGTAATGGAGGGAGGGGGCGGCGTGGAATAGGCTAGAGATGGCGTCCTGTGTGGGCACGAGCCTGAGGGCGCTGGTGACGGCACCACTGCCGCTCTCGCCGACAAGGTACACCACGAGTCCGGTGGTGGCGGCGAGATCTGGGGGCAGTGGAGGCGACACAGGGGCGAGGTGGGAGCCTCGGTTTGGTCCCCGATTCGGGAGAACCATCGGTTCGTCCCGGGAAGGATGGATGGGCGGAGCTGGCATCGGGCAGGGATTAGAAGAATGGGGGACCTGTTCTTCGATGGGACGTTTGCGAGCCTGGGGGCGCTGGAGGAGAAGTTTGGCTACCCCCGAGAAACGCTTTCAGGTACATGCAAGTGAGGGCATTTGTGAGGCGGTAGGTGAGGGAATTCCTGCTGCTTCCGGCACGTAGGATTCAGGATAGGGTGATTCCGGATGTATGGGTTGAAGAAGGCAAGGTTTCGGCGATTTACCAGGAGCTGAAGGAAGAGGAGGCGGCCTCGGTGGAGGAGTTAAAGGGCAAGTGGGAGGAGGAGCTTGGGGAGGAGATAGATGCGGGTCTGTGGGCTGAAGCCCTGAGTAGGATTAATTCTTCCTCCTCTTGCACCAGGCTCAGCCTAATACAGTTCAAAGTTACTCACAGAGCGCATATGACCAGGGCGAGGTTGAGTAGGTTCTTTGGGGTGGAGGACAGATGTGGGAGGTGCTCGGGGAGCCCGGCAAACCACGTCCATATGTTCTGGTCGTGCCCGGCGCTAGATGGGTTTTGGAGGGGTTTAGCGAGGACTATGTCCAAGGTGGTGAACGCCCGGGTCAAGCCGATCTGGGGATTAGCATTATTTGGGGCATCGGACGATCCGGGAGTGCAGGAGGCGAAAGAGGCCGGTATTCTGGCCTTTGCGTCCCTGGAAGCCCGGCGGAGGATTTTGCTACTCTGGAAAGATGCGAAGCTCCCTAGTGTGGAAGCTTGGATCAATGACTGGCAGGGTTCATCAAGCTGGAGAGGATAAAGTTTGCCTTGCGAGGGTCTGTGCAGGGGTTCCTCAGGCGGTGTCAACCGTTCCTAGACTATCTTGCAGAGCGTTAGGGGGAGGTCAGCTGCAGCAACCCGGGGCGGGGGGGGGGGGGGGGGGTCTTTTGGGGTGGCGTTTGGGTGAAGGTGTTTTTTTTCCCCTCTTTGTGTTTTTAAATGTTATAGGGGGGGTTATTGTATATGGGGGAAATCCAATGTATAGTTTCTGATTGTTGTCTTCTTGTTTCTTTCTTCTTGTTGGGGGGGGGGGGGGGAGTTTGTTGAAAATTTGTTGAGAAATTTGAATAAAAATATATATATTTTTTAAAAACGTCCAATGGAAGGAGACAAGGATGTACCCCCGACCACCACAACAGACCCTACTAGAGGAGTTACTGGACGCAAACATTCTAGGTAAAGGAAACTGTAGCGACATGTACGAACGACTGATAGAGAGGGCCGACACTGTACTGGACGCGAGGAGGAAGAAATAGGAGGAAGACCTGGGGCTCAAAATAGGAAGGGGCTCTGGAGCAAAGAACTACATAGGGTCAACTCCACCTCCATGTGCGCAAGACTCAACCTAATGCAACTAAAGGTGGTACATAGAGCCCACTTACCAAGAACCCGAATGAGAGGTTCTTCCGGGAGGTGGAAGACAGATGTGAACGGTCCCAAGGAGGCCTGGCCAACCATGCCCATATGTTCTGGTCTTGCCCCAGACTTGCTAGATACTGGACAGCCTTCTTCGAGGCAATGTCCAAAATGGTGGAGATGAAGGTGGAGCCGTGCCGGGGTATCAGACCAGCTAGATTTCTATAGGGGGAGGAGGGGGAGAGAAGACACAGTGCAAGAGGAGGTAGCCAAATACAACAGAAAAGAAAGGGGAGCTGCAGAGAGGGAGGGTAGGGAAAAGGGGGGGGGCAGGAAAGGGGAGCAGGGAAGGGGGGGAAGGGGGTGGGGGAGGAGGGAGAAAGGAAAGACAGGGGGAAAAGAATAATAGAGGGGAGCCAGGAGGGTGGAAAGACGAGGGAACACAAACTGGAAAAGTGCATGGGAAATGACAATGACTATAACGAACACAGCAGGGCAACAGAGAGTAAGAAAGTACAGGAGGAAGGAACGACAGTCGGCTGAAGCCGAGGCAAACACACAACAGCAGCGAAAACCGACCAGGAGAAGCAAGCAACATCAGGGACACCGCCCAGGCGTCCCCCCACCCAGTTTTAATTTGTATTGCTTGTGCTGTATGTATTTTCTTTTTTAAAAAAACAAAAGATAAAAAAGAAAGCTGAAATGCTGCTGGCTTAAATGTACAGTTACTATCAACGCAACTGGGGTCTACGGAATTAATTATTCAATCAAGCTCTCCTGAAATAATTTTAAAATGGTGGTTCGAAAAATGTGGCAAGGGGTTCAGGGGACATCATGAGCTCATTCTAGCTCTGGGTATGTTCTGTAAATCTGATTGCGCAGTACCTGTCTGCTGAGTTATCAGTTGGTGCTTTGTATATGCCAACAAAAGCTCAGGTGAATCACAACCAAAATTAACTGACACAAAAGATGATATCAAATTGGGCCCCTTGAGTGCTTTCAGCCCCCATCATGATTTTGTTTTGACTCTGGCACCTTTAGGATGACAAATTATTTCCATAAACACGAGGTACACAACTCCTGTTTTAACAGGTAGGATTGGAACTCTTCATAGTACAGGAAGATTTGAAATAAATGAAGGAAACGTGCGCAATCCACAAAACCAGAAAAAAGCAAAGAACCCCACAGTCATCCCAAATAAGCCCAGAATTTCTCAAAATGAAGAGTCACAATCAAATCACTAGCCTGTCTTATTATTCAATGTTGCTGCTTACTTCCAGCATCATGTTTTAAAGCAAAAAAAAAAATATTACATCTCAATAGAAAACAGTAATTTTAAAAAAAACCTCGAATGCCAGAACCACTGATATCGATAATGCCCCCCTGCACCATTTCCTCTCTCAATCGTGCCATCCATCCCATGCACAGCATCCTCTGCATCTCAAGGGTCTTCAAACTGCACACAAAGCAAAGCCAGGAGGGTTTTGTGCTACCCACACATTCCTCAAAGAGCCATCGTAGCTGAAAACCTGTTCTTGCTCTCCTTGGCAGCTCCCGTTCCCAAATCACCAACGTAGACCTTACAGCCAGAAGCTCTGGAGTAATAGGACATACGTCAGCTCCGTTGTCTTTCCTTCCGGCCCACTCTGCCTGGTTAAGAATTGTTGCTTGTGTTAATTGGCTAATAGCCATCGCTGTTATAGTGGCACTCGAGCGAGAGCCAAGCCTATGGGAATTGAGGGAGAAAAAAAAGTAGGGCTCGGAGTCTGCCCCACAGCCACGGCGCGTTTGTCCGCTTCGCGCAGCACAAACTGCTGCTGTAGATTTCCAGGAACAGAATTAGGCCACTCGGTCCATCGAGTCTGCTCCGTCATTCAATCATGGCTGATATTTTTCTCATCCCCATTCTCCTGCCTTCTCCCCATAACCACTGATTGATCAAAAACCTCTCTATCTCGATTTTAAAGACACTCCGTGATTTGGACTCCACAGCCTTCTGCGGCAAAGAGTTCCACAGATTCACCGCCCTCTGGCAAGAAATTCCTCCTCATCCCTTTAGTCTGAGATTGTGCCCTCTGCTTCTAGTTTTTCCTCCAAGTGGAAACATCCTCTCCACGTCCACTCTATCCAGGCCACGCAATATCCTGTAAGTTTCACAAAGATCCCCCCTCATCCTTCTAAACTCCGAGTACAGACCCAGAGTCCTCAACCGTTCCTCATACGACAAGCTCTTCATTCCAGGGATTATTCTTGTGAACCTCCTCTGGACCCTTTCCAAGGCCAGCACATCCTTCCTTAGATACGGGGCCCAAAACTGTTCACAATACTCCAAATGGGGTCTGACCAGAGCCTTATATAGCCTCAGAAGTACATACCTGGTCTTGTATTCCAGCCCTCTCGATGTGAATGCTAACATTGCATTTCTCTTCCTAACTGCCAACTGAACCTGCATGTTGACCTTAAGTGAATAGTGAACAAGGACTCCCAAGTCCCTTTGTGCTTCTGATTTCCTTAGTATCTTCCCATTTAGAAAATAGTCTATGCCTCCATTTCTCCTTCCAAAGTGCCTAACCTCACACTTTTCCATTGTATTCCATCTGCCACTTCTTTGAACACTCTCCTAGATTGTCCAAGTCCTTCTGCAGCCCGCCTGCTTCCTCAATACTACCTGCCCCTCTACAGATCTTTGTATCATCTGCAAACTTAGCAACAGTGCCTTCAGTTCCTTTCTCCAGATCATTAATGTATATTGTGAAAAGCTGTGGTCCCAGCACCGACCCCTGAGGTACACCACTAGTCACCGGCTGCCATCCTGAAAATAACCCCTTTATCCACACTCTCGGTCTTCTGCCAGTCAGCTAATCCTCTATCCATGCCAGGATCTTACCCTTAACACCATGGGCTCTTAACTTTTTTAACAGTCTCCTATGCAGCACCTTGTCAAAGGCCTTCTGGAAATCGAAATAAATCACATCCACTGGTTCTCCTTTGTCTAACTTCCTTGTTCCTTCCTCAATAAACTCTCAACAGATTTGTCAGACATGACCTCCCCTTGATGAAGCCGTGCTGGACTTCCGGGTGCGGCGATGACCAGCTGAGTCGCACGTTTCGGCAGCTCCCGGTGAAACGGACTTTTGGGCTCTTGATAGGAGCCCCAACGGCAATTTTGACGGCTAAAAACACTGTGCGGTAAACCAGAAGGGAATCCCCCCTGGATACGGATGAAAAAAGGAGGAGAAAGTGGCCGGATTGCAGTGGATCCTTTAGAACAGCGGCAAGGAAGGCAAGCAAAAACCAAGATGGCGTCGGAAGGTGGCAGTTTAACATGGGGCCCTGAACAACAAGAGTTCTTGAAATGCTGTGTGGAAGAGCTCAAAAAGAAAATGAAGGAAGAGCTGTTGTTCCCGATACTACAGGCGATCGAAGGGCTAAAGGAGGAACAAAAGACCCAGGAGCGGGAGCTTCGGGTCGTGAAGGCAAAGGCAGCCGAGAATGAGGACGGCATACAGGGCCTGGTGGTGAAGACGGAGACGCATGAGGCACATCAGAAACGATGTGTGGAAAGGTTGGAGGCACTGGAGAACAACGCAAGGAGGAACAACCTGAGGATTCTTGGTCTTCCTGAAGGTGCGGAGGGAGCAGACGTCGGGGCATATGTGAGCACGATGCTGCACTCGTTAATGGGAGCGGAGGCCCCGGCGGGTCCGTTGGAGGTGGAGGGAGCATGCCGAGTGATGGCGCGAGGACCGAGAGCAGGAGAAATTCCCAGAGCCATAGTGGTGAGATTCCTCCGTTTTAAGGATAGAGAAATGGGGCGTCATTCTCCGACCCCCCGCCGGGTCGGAGAATGGCCGTTGGCCGCCGTGAATCCCGCCCCCGCCCCCGCCGAAGTCTCCGCTCCCGGAGATTGGGCGGGGGCGGGAATCCAGCCGCGCCGGTTGGCGGGACCCCCCGCTGGATTCTCCGGCCCGGATGGGCCGAAGTCCCGCCCAGAAACTGCCTGTCCCGCCGACGTAAATCAAACCTGGTATTTACCGGCGGGACCAGGCAGCGTGGGCGGGCTCCGGGGTCCTGGGGGGGGGCGCGGGGCGATCTGACCCCGGGGGGTGCCCCCACGGTGGCCTGGCCCGCGATCGGGGCCCACCGATCCGCGGGCGGGCCTGTGCCGTGGGGGCACTCTTTCCCTTCCGCCTCCGCTACGGCCTCCACCATGGCGGAGGCGGAAGAGACTCTCCCCACTGCGCATGCGCGGGAAACTTTCGGCGGCCGCTGACGCTCCCGCGCATGCGCGGGGAAACTGACAGCGGCCGCTGACGCTCCCGCGCATGCGCCGCATTTCCGCGCCAGCTGGCGGGGCAACAAACGCCATTTCCGCCAGCTGGCGGGGCGGAAATCCCTCCGGCGTCGGCCTAGCCCCTCAATGTTGGGGCTAGGCCGCCAAAGATGCGGAGCCTTCCGCACCTTTTTGCCGGCGCGATGCCCGTCTGATTTGCGCCGGCTTTGGCGCCAGTCGGCGGCATCCCGCCGTTGGGGGAGAATTTCGCCCATGGTCCTTAGATGGGCAAAGAAACTCGGAGCAGTAAATGGGAGAACACGGTGATCCGCGTTTATCAAGACTGGAGTGCGGAGGTGGCGCGAAGGAGGGCGAGCTTTAATCGGGCCAAGGCGGTGCTTCATAAAAAGAAGATAAAATTTGGAATGCTGCAACCGGCAAGACTGTGGGTCACATATCGAGGGAGGCACCACTACTTTGAGACGGCAGATGAAGCGTGGACTTTTATTGTGGAAGAAAAACTGGAATGAGCGGGTTATTAAAAAGAACGTTTGAACAAAGTGGTGGGGCGAATGTGGGGGGCGAAGAGGGGGGTTAAAAGGGGGGGAAAGAGGAGTTTTATGTACTAATCCTGCGATGTGGTAACTTTTCTCTCTTCCACCTGTGGTGATGGGGGAGGAGGGGAGGTGGAGGAGATGGGGCGTTGGCCATTGGGGGCGGGGCCAAGGGAGAAGCACGGGCTTGGTTCCCGCGCTATGATAATCATGGCGGGATAGAGAAGCAGGAAGGAGGGGGCATCGCATGGTGCGAGCCGAGGTTACGGGGGGAAGCCGAGGTCGGCCAGAGTTTGCTGAGTTCTGGGAGCAACATGGGGGGAGTAATTACGCTAGCGGGGGATCTAGCGGGGGAGGGGTGGGAGGGGGGAATTACTGGGTTGCTGCTGCTGGGGAGAGGGGGGAGCTGGTATGGGAGGGGATGGGCGGGGGGGCACCGCCTGGGGGAAATACAGCTGCGTGGGAACCGGGTGAGGAGCTGGAAAAAGGGTATGGCTAATCGACAAGGGGGGGGGCCCCCCAACCCTGCTGATCACGTGGAACGTGAGAGGGCTGAACGGGCCGATAAAGAGGGCACGGGTACTCGCACACCTTAAGAAACTTAAGGCAGATGTGGTTATGTTACAGGAAACGCACCTGAAACTGATAGACCAGGTTAGGCTACGCAAAGGATGGGTGGGGCAGGTGATCCACTCGGGGCTAGATGCGAAAAACAGGGGGGTGGCTATATTAGTGGGGAAGCGGGTAATGTTCGAGGCAAAGACTATAGTGGCGGATAACGGGGGCAGATACGTGATGGTGAGTGGCTACAGGGGGAGACGGTGGTTTTGGTAAACGTATATGCCCCGAACTGGGATGATGCCAATTTTATGAGGCGGATGCTAGGACGCATTCCGGACCTAGAGATGGGAAAGCTTATAATGGGGGGAGATTTTAATACGGTGTTGGAACCAGGGCTGGATAGGTCGAAGTCCAGGACTGGAAGGAGGCCGGCAGCAGCCAAGGTACTTAAAGATTTTATGGAGCAGATGGGAGGTGTAGACCCGTGGAGATTTAGCAGACCTAGGAGTAAGGAGTTCTCGTTTTTCTCCTATGTCCATAAAGTCTACTCGCGAATAGACTGTTTTGTGCTGGGAAGGGCGTTGATCCCGAAGGTGAGGGGAACGGAGTATACGGCTATAGCCATTTCAGATCACGCTCCACACTGGGAAGATTTGGAGATAGGGGAGGAAACAGGAGGGCGCCCACCCTGGAGAATGGACATGGGACTAATGGCAGATGAGGGGGTGTGTCTAAGTGTGAGGGGGTGCATTGAAAAGTACTTGGAACTCAATGATAATGGGGAGGTCCAGGTGGGAGTGGTCTGGGAGGCGCTGAAGGCGGTGGTTAGAGGGGAGCTGATATCAATAAGGGCACATAAAGGGAAGCAGGAGAGTAAGGAACGGGAGTGGTTGCTGCAAGAACTTTTGAGGGTGGACAGACAATATGCGGAAGCACCGGAGGAGGGACTGTACAGGGAAAGGCAAAGGCTACATGTAGAATTTGACTTGCTGACTACGGGCACTGCAGAGGCACAATGGAGGAAGGCACAGGGTGTACAGTACGAATATGGGGAGAAGGCGAGCAGGTTGCTGGCACACCAATTGAGGAAAAGGGGAACAGCGAGGGAAATAGGGGGAGTGAGGGATGAGGAAGGAGAGATGGAGTGGGGAGCGGAGAGAGTGAATGGAGTGTTCAAGACATTTTATAAAAGATTATATGAAGCTCAACCCCCGGATGGGAGGAAGAGAATGATGGGCTTCTTGGATCGGCTGGAATTTCCCAAGGTGGAAGAGCAGGAAAGGGTGGGACTGGGAGCACAGATCGAGGTAGAAGAAGTGGTGAAAGGAATTAGGAGCATGCAGGCGGGAAAGGCCCCGGGACCGGATGGATTCCCAGTCGAATTCTATAGAAAATATGTGGACTTGCTCGCCCCGGTATTGACGAGGACCTTCAATGAGGCAAAGGAAAGGGGACAACTGCCCCCGACTATGTCTGAAGCAACGATATCGCTTCTCTTAAAGAAGGAAAAGGACCCGCTACAATGCGGGTCCTATAGACCTATTTCCCTCCTAAATGTAGATGCCAAGATCCTGGCCAAGGTAATGGCAATGAGAATAGAGGAATGTGTCCCGGGGGTGGTCCACGAGGACCAAACTGGGTTTGTGAAGGGGAGACAGCTGAACACGAATATACGGAGGCTGTTAGGGGTAATGATGATGGCCCCACCAGAGGGGGAAACGGAGATAGTAGTGGTGATGGATGCCGAGAAAGCATTTGATAGAGTGGAGTGGGATTATTTGTGGGAGGTGTTGAGATTTGGTTTTGGAGAGGGGTATGTTAGATGGGTGCAGCTGTTGTATAGGGCCCCGATGGCGAGCGTGGTCACGAATGGACGGGGATCTGCATATTTTCGGCTCCATAGAGGGACAAGGCAGGGATGCCCTCTGTCCCCATTATTGTTTGCACTGGCGATTGAGCCCCTGGCGATAGCGTTGAGGGGTTCCAAGAAGTGGAGGGGAGTACTTAGAGGAGGAGAAGAACACCGGGTATCTTTGTATACGGACGATTTGCTACTATACGTGGCAGACCCGGCGGAGGGGATGCCAGAAATAATGCGGATACTTGGGGAGTTTGGGGATTTTTCAGGGTATAAATTGAACATGGGAAAAAGTGAGTTGTTTGTGGTGCATCCAGGGGAGCAGAGTAGAGAAATAGAGGACCTACCGTTGAGGAAGGTAACAAGGGACTTTCGTTACCTGGGGATCCAGATAGCCAAGAATTGGGGCACATTGCATAGGTTAAATTTAACGCGGTTGGTGGAACAAATGGAGGAGGATTTCAAGAGATGGGGTCTGGTATCCCTGTCACTGGCAGGGAGGGTGCAGGCGGTTAAGATGGTGGTCCTCCCGAGGTTCCTCTTTGTGTTTCAGTGCCTCCCGGTGGTGATCACGAAGGCTTTTTAAAAAAAGATTGAAAAGAGCATCATGGGTTTTGTGTGGGCCGGGAAGACCCCGAGAGTGAGGAAGGGATTCTTACAGCGTAGCAGGGATAGGGGGGGGGGGGGGGGGGGGGGGGGGGGCTGGCACTACCGAGCCTAAGTTAGTATTATTGGGCCGCTAATATTTCAATGGTGAGTAAGTGGATGGGAGATTAGAGAGGGCGTCCTGTAGGGGGACTAGACTACAGGCTATGGTGACAGCCCCATTGCCGTTCTCACCGAGGAACTACACCACAAGCCCGGTGGTGGTGGCTACACTGAAGATTTGGGGACAGTGGAGACGGCATAGGGGAAAGACTGGAGCCTTGGGGGGTCCCCGATAAGAAACAACCATAGGTTTGCCCCGGGGGGAATGGATGGGGGATATGGAATGTGGCAAAGAGCAGGAATAACGCAACTGAAAGATCTGTTTGTGGATGGGAAGTTCGCGAGTCTGGGAGCGCTGACCGAGAAATATGGGTTGCCCCAAGGGAATGCATTCAGGTATATGCAACTGAGGGCTTTTGCGAGGCAACAGGTGAGGGAATTCCCGCAGCTCCCGACACAAGAGGTGCAGGACAGAGTGATCTCAAAGACATGGGTGGGGGAATGGTAAGGTGTCAGATATATATAAGGAAATGAGGGACGAAGGGGAGACTATGGTAGATGAACTAAAAGGGAAATGGGAAGAAGAGCTGGGGGAGGAGATCGAGGAGGGGCTGTGGGCAGATGCCCTAAGCAGGGTAAACTCGCCGTCCTCGTGTGCCAGGCTAAGCCTGATTCAGTTTAAGGTATTACACAGGGCGCATATGACTGGAGCACGGCTCAGTAAATTTTTTGGGGTGGAGGATAGGTGTGCGAGGTGCTCGAGAAGCCCAGCGAATCATACCCATATGTTTTGGTCATGCCCGGCACTACAGGGGTTTTGGATGGGGGTGACAAAGGTGCTTTCAAAAGTAGTGGGGGTCCGGGTTGAACCAAGCTGGGGGTTGGCTATATTTGGGGTTGCACAAGAGCCGGGAGTGCAGGAGGCGAGAGAGGCCGATGTTTTGGCCTTTGCGTCCCTAGTAGCCCGGCGCAGGATATTGTTAATGTGGAAAGAAGCCAAGCCCCCGGGGGTGGAGACCTGGATAAATGACATGGCAGGGTTTATAAAGCTAGAGCGGATTAAGTTCGTTCTAAGGGGGTCGGCTCAAGGGTTCACCAGGCGGTGGCAACCGTTCGTCGAATACCTCGCAGAAAGATAGATGGAATGGAAAAAAGAAGGCGGCAGCAGCAGCCCAGGATCGGGGGGGGGGGGGGGGGGGGGGGGGAGGAGGAACCAGAAGGACTCTCAGGGTTGTTGATATATACTGTGTGATATGTATAGGTCGTTGCGACAGATGATTATATATTGGACTGTTAAATTATATTTTTGGAGAGTGTTACTTGTGATAAGGCAGTTGCCAATTAGGGTTAGTTTTCATTTTTGTTATTTATTATTTATTCATTTTTTGTTTATAAAATAGGTCATTGTTCTTTGTGTTGGTATAATATTGTGTAAAGGATGCACAATGTAATGTGTTGGTTGACCAAAAATTTTCAATAAAATATTTATTTTAAAAAAATGAAGCCGTGCTGATTCAGTCCTATTTTATCATGCATAATGGATTCTAAAATCTTACCAATGACCGAAGTCAGGCTAACCAGCCTATAATTTCCCATCTTCTGCCTCCCTCCCTTTTTAAACAGTGGTGTTACATGAGCCACCTTTCAGTCCTCTGGGACCCTTCCTGCCTCCAGTGATTCCTGAAAGATCATCACCAATGCCTCCACAATCTCCTGAGCTAGCTCTTTTAGAACCCTGGGGTGTAGTTCATCCGGTCCAGGTGATTTATCCACCTTCAGACCTTTCAGTTTTCCTAAAACCTTCTCCTTAGTAACGGTCATTGCACTCACCTCTGCCCCATGGTTCTCCTGGAGTTCTGGCATCCACTGGTGCCTTCCACCATGAAGACTGATGCACAGTAACTATTCAGTTCATCTGCCATTTCTTTGTTTCCTAGTATTATTTCTCCAGCCACATTTTCCAGTGGTCCAATGTCTATTTTTGCCTCTCTCTTACCTTTTATATATTGAAAAAAACTCTTCCTATCTTCCTTTATATTACTAGCTAGCTTGCACTCATACTTCATCTTCTCCCCCTTCTGGCTTTTTTAGTTGTCCTCTGCTCGCTTTTAAAGGCTTCCCACTAATCCTCGCCACTTTGTATGGTTTTTCTTTCGCTTTTATGGTGGCCTTGGCTTCCCTCGTCAGCCATGGATGTTTTGTCCTCCCCTTAGCATGTTTCCTCCTCCTTGGGATGAATTTCTGTTGTGCCTCCCGAACAACTCCCCAAAACTCCTGCCATTGCTGTTCCACTGTCTTTCCTGCTGGGCTCCTTTTCCAATCAATTCTATGATGACCTGACAATCATTGTTCATAGAATTTAACAATATCCTTAATCAATTACATTGATTTACAGTTTTAATTCTATCCAAAATAACTTAAAATTACTTACCAGGGGTCCTCTGCACCTAGTTTCTCTTTAGTTGTAAAAAGTTCAATACAGTCTTTTAACTTTACAAACATTTTTTTCTGAGGCCTATATTCCATGCTTTCATGCTTCTCAAAATCCTACATTAAAAAAAACAAGCATCTGTTAATTCAGTTTGCAAAATTATAACAGAAAAGGATTTTGATTATCCACTACAGTATTCTCACTATATACATAGAAAATAGAAGCAGGAGGAGGCCATTCAGCCCTTGGAGCCTGCTCCGCATATATGCTTATGTTTCCTAAATGATTGCTGCAATTTAGGAATTATCAGTGAATTATTTCTGAAAAGTACCAGTGATCTCCCATATCATGCCTCCCATTAAAGTATTATTTTTAAATGAAAAGGATGGACAGTTACATCACAACATGTACCATATATGTTATTTCATGGGATGTGGGTGTCACTGGCATTTGCTGCTCAACACTAATGACCCTTGTTGATTGCTAGGCCATTTGAGGGCAGTTAAGAGTAAATCATGTTGCTGTGGGTCCAGAGTCATATGTTGACCAGGGTAAGGATGGTAAATTTCCTTCCCGAAAGGGCATTCACGAACCAGATGAGTTTTTTTACTATACCATCACTGGGACTGTTTTCACTGAAATGAACTTAAATTCCACCTTGGTGGGATTTGAACCCATGTCCTCAGTGCACTCTGGATTACTAGTCCGGTGACACAACCACTCTGCCACCAACTCCCCACCATTCGCCTGCTACGATGCAAGTTGCTCTAGCAACTTCTATTAATTTAGGGCCTTAAACATCATAAAATGTTCACGAATGTTATAAAGCAAAATTTGAAACTAAGCAACATAAGATCAAATTTGGACAGATCCCAAAAGCTTGGTCAGAGACAGGATTTATGGAGAGAGGCAGAAAGGGATAGGGAAAGAATCTGAAAGAAGCTTTAGGGCCTTAGGCGATTAAGGCATGGTCGCCCATGGTGGTGTGTTTAAAATCAGGAATGCCCCTATGAGGAGCGTAGATACTTCACTGAGTTGTGTGGCTGGAGGAGATTCCAGAGGTAGGGAGGGTCAAGGCCATGGAAAGATTCGAAAACAAAGATGAGAAATCTAAAATTGAGGCATTGCTTTGACCAGGAGCCAATGTAAGTCAATGAATTGTTAAGCAAACACATTGATTGCAGATGGAATGATGATCAATAATTTCAGGATCCAGGTCAATGACGGATTTATTTTGAAAAAATATTATTTTGCATCAGGAACAGTGTGAGACAGCTGATAAGGACAGCTTTCTAAATAACAATTAACCTCATAAAATGGATCTGAATAGGTCACAAAAAAGTAGCTGTTCTTGACATGTAGCTTGCGTGCAACCTTTTCTAAAGTCATTATCTTGAAGATTGGTTCTGACAGAAAAACTTCAATGTGATTTGCATATACAAGAAAAGTTAACTGCGGCCGGCACGTTGGTGCAGTGGTAAGCACTGCTGCCTATGGCGCTGAGGTCCCGGGTTCCATCCTGGACCAGGGTCACTGTCCGTGTGGTGTTTGGACATTTTCCCCTGTCTGCATGGGTCTCACCCCACAACCCAAAGATGTGCAGGGTAGGTGAATTGGCCAAACTAAATTGCCCCTTAATTGGAAAAAAAATAATTGGGTCCTCTAAATTTTTTTTTTTTTTTTTAAAGTTAACTACATTTAAATATGGAACAGTTCTTATTTGAAAAAACATGGATATGAGAGTCATTCTAGGTATCTCTACTTTTAGTCATGCTAATTGTTTTTTACCAAGTTAAAACTTAGACCATTTATCAACTTAGCCAATTGTAACCATCTTTCTTCTTACATGCTTGGTACATATTTTACCTCTGCTGCATTGTCATCAAAGCATCGCTTCTTTATTTCAGGATCCCAGTCTAGTGCCAGATATGTCCGCTCTGCAGATGAGAACAGAAATGCTCTGAAAATCAACTCTTAGACACTACTCGCTTGTAATATAAATGGAAGGTATTTCTTAAGTCAAATCAGCTGAGGTGGCCTCACTTGGTTCAGGCAGCGTGTGACTCAGAAACTGAAATTCTTAGGTTTGAATCCTGGCCGTGCTGGTAGCTTATCTCAGCTTGGCTGCATCTAGGTGCAATTCTTTGATCAAAGCACTTAAAATTTGGACTTTCATCAAATTAGTCGATAAGCACCAAATCATTTATTTGTAGCACGTAGGACTCCACATATACAGATTTAGGCAGTGGCAAATTAGCAGGCTACGGTCAATCTAATAACTCAGATGTAGCTCTTAAAGCAACATGTCACCTTGCAAGTAATATTCATTTCAATTTTAGACAGTCGTCATTTATTTAATCTTGAAAGCTCTTCCATGCTCAACCGTTGGGCGCTTTGTTAATAATCACAGAATCCCTACAGGAGGCAGCGATCTGACCCATCATGTCTGCACCGACCCTCTGAAGTGCACCCTACCTAGGCCCACTCCCCAACCTATCCCCATAACTTAGTAACCCCACCTAACCTTTTGGACACTAAGGGGCAATTTAACATGGCCAATCCAACTAACCTGCACATCTTTTGGACTTTAGGAGGAATTCCCGGAGGAAACCCACGCAGATACGGGGAGAACGTGCAAACTCCACAGACAGTCACCCAAGGCCGGAACTTAACCCGGGTCCCTGGCACCGTGAGGCAGCAGTGCTAACCACTGTGGCACCGTACCACCCCAATAATGGGGAATCCATTTCATTGTACATCTATTTCTTCAAATTAGGTTTAAACATCAGTCAATAAATTTGAATTTAGCATTTATTGCTATAAAGTGATTACTTGACATGTACCATGTACAATTACACCTGTCCAAAACATATATGAAGATGGCGAATCAGAAACCTTTGTTAGGGATAAGAGGCTTCTCAAAGAGCGCACTCTGCAAGGATATCGACATTGCCAATGTGAAAGGCATTTTCCAAAAACATGTGATTTTTATGTTAATGGTTTAACCCAGAGAAGCTCTTCACATGCATGAGTTAGATGCTGAAACTAGCTCTTAGACGCAAAGCAGGCAAAGGTACATTTTCCAGTTCACAATTTCATTGTGCCAATTCATTCATGAGAGCAAGTGGTCCTCCAATTAAAACCAATTTGATTCCAACATTCTTTCATGGCCTTTTTGGTGCAGATAGCATCACAACAGTGAAATTAGTTCAGGCAGACAACCCTGTTCAGTAATCTTTCAGTCTAACCCAAATTAGGTTGTGATCATGGATAAGTGAGTGAGTCACAGGTTTGATTTCTGGCGCTCAGGAAAGTTCCCCACAGAATCCCATGGCATGGGAAGGATAAAAACAACAGTATTCGGCAACTCCTGATCGCAGTTCAGTGGGCTTTGCTAGAAACTGGCTGTGATGTTGCAGCCACTGTTTAATATGATTGAAACATTAAAAATGGCTATTTAGGCCAAGCATTAGATGGCTAATGGCTCAGTGGAACATGATCTATCAAAAAAAAATCAACTTGGATATAAACAGAAATGAATTTCTATACATTCATCACACTTCCTGCTGCCCTTCTAAATTACATTGCATTACAAATCTTACTGCAGCTGCTGGAGCTAGGGTGGGGGAATGTAAGATGGTTTGCTTCACAAATATCTCAGTGCTGCGGTCAATGCCGCTACAGAGCATAGCAGAGGCAGGCATTGCTAGGGTGCAATTCTTCCTGACTTCATGCTTCTCCAACTACGGATCTCATTGACAATTGTCACAAGCAAGGAGGCTCCCGGGTAACAGCCAGCTGAGCTGAGAGATTTCAAGCAGTGCGCAGGCTTAATGCAGTTTTATCACTGACAGCAACAACCAACTGAGCTTCCAGGCGTTATATTGATTCAAAGAGGAAGAGTTTCAACGATAATACTTACCATCAAGTCTGATTTGTCTGCTATCTTCAAATCGAATTTGCCTGTCATCCTTGACATAATTGATATCTGTATTTCCCAAATTATTGAACTGGAACGTAAAGAGCTGTTTCTTTTGTCCCTGGAACAGCTGGCCTTTACAAGGGTCTTCAGTGCAGATGCCATTTTCAGAATCCTCATTATCTCCCCCAACAGAGTCCTCTGATTGACTGTTCTCATTCTCAGAAGGAAGTTCTTGATCCTGACTAGACTCATCGTCTTGCTCATCTGTCTCCATTTCACCTGCTCAGAGGAAGAATTGATTGCAAACATGACCACCAGTCACCAAGCTTTCATTGCAATGATCTGCCTTTTGCTTAAGAGCTTTATGTCGAATCACCCCTCACCGCAGATAAGCTATGACGTATTGTATTGCACAGTGGACCTCTCGACTATCAATGTTGAAGAAAAAGCCACACTTTGCGGAGGTGAAATTTAAAAAGGCTCCGAAATTTTAAAAATCCTTTTTCCCCTAAGGTGCGTTTTAAACGAAATAGAGATGGCGGTGAAGGTATTGAAGGTGGTAGAATTTTCCATTGCTGAATTCAGAAACAGCAAGGTTAGATCAGCAACCTGGGGGATTGCAATATTCCTCACTGTTCTGACTATCAACAATTAATTTTCACAAAAGCTCCATTATAGTCTGCTCAGGAGTTTAACCAATATGATTAACCCCCATTTAGACAAATTACTTAGCTTGTTCCAACATTTTTTTTAAAACAGTGCAAGTCAGTTCAGTTAAATATCACGGATGCAAATTAGTATAATAAGGTAATGGTTTTGAGGAAATTAATGGGATTGAAAGCGAACAAATCTCCAGGGCCTGATAATCTTCATCCCAGAGCATTTAAGGAAGTGGCCCTAGAAATAGTAGATCCATTGGTGATAGGTTTACAAAATTCTTTGGGCCCTGGAATGGTTATTACAGATTGGAGGGTAGCGATCGTAACCCCGCTATTCAAAAAGGGAGGTAGAGAGAATGCATGGAACAAGAGACCAGTGAGACTAACGTCGGTAATAGGGAAGTTGTTGGAGTCAACTATCAAGGATTTCATAGCACAGCATTTGGAAAGCAGTAGTGCAATCAGTCAGCAAAGATTTACAAAAGGAAAATCATGCTTGCAAAATCTACTAAAACTCTTTGAAAATGTAACGTACACTGCTGCCTCACGGCGCCGAGGTCCCAGGTTCGATCCCGGCTCTGGGTCACTGACCGTGTGGGGTTTGCACATTCTCCCAATATTTGCGTGGGTTTCGCCCCCACAACCCAAATATGTGCAGTGTAGGTGGATTGGCCACGTTAAATTGCCCCTTAATTGGGGAAACAAATGAATTGGGTACTCTAAATTTAAAAAAAAAAAGAAAAAAAAGAAAATGTAATGTAGAGGTGGCCAGGGAGAACCGGTAAATATGGTTTAGTTAAGACTTTCAGATGGCTTTTGATATGGTTTCACATAGCAGATTAATATGTAAAGTTAAAGTGCATGGGATTACGCGCTTGAGATGGATAGAAAGCTGGTATGCAGACAGGAAGCAAAAAGTTGGAATAAATGGGTCTTTTACTGATTGGCAGGCAGTGACTAGTGGGGTACCGTAGGGATCTGTGCTAGGACCCCAACTGTTCACATTATATATTAATGATTTGGACGAGGTAACTAAATGTATTATCTCCAAATTTGCAGATGATACAAAGTTGGGTGATCTGTGAGGAGGATGCTGAGATACTTCAGTGTGATTTTGACAGGCTGAGAGAGGTGGATACTCAGCGAGATCTTGGTGTCCTTGTACATCAGTCGCTGAAGGTAAGTGCGCAGGTACAGCAGGCTTAAGGCAAATGATATATTCATAGGGCAGCACGGTAGCACAGTGGTTAGCACTGTTGCTTCACAGCTCCAGGGTCCCAGGTTCGATTCCCAGCTTGGGTCCCTGTGTGTGTGGAGTCTGCTCGTTTTCCGTGTGTCTGCGTGGGTTTCCTCCGGGTGTTCCGGTTTCCTCCCACAAGTCCCGAAAGACGTGCTGTCAGATAATTTGGACATTCTGAATTCTCCCTGTGTACCCGCACATGCGTTGGAATGTGGCCTAGGGGATTTTCACAGTAACTTCATTGCAGTGTTAATGAAGTCTACAGGTGACAATAAAGATTATTATTATTAGCGAGAGGCTTTGAGAATAGTAACAGAGAGGTTTTACTGCAATTGTATAGGACATTGGTGAGGCGTATTGTGTATATTTTATAATGTCCTTATCTGAGGAAAGATGTTCTTGCTATGGAGAGAGGCTGATTCCTGGGATGGCGGGACTGCCATATGAGGAGAGACTAAATTGGTTAGGATTATTTCATTGGGGTTTAGAAGAGTAAGAAGCGATTTCATAGAAACTTACAAAATTCTAACAGGATTAGACAGGGTATATTCAGAAAGAATGTTCCCAATGGTGGGGGAGTCCAGAACTCGGGGTCATAGTTCAAGGATAAAGGGTAAACCTTTTAGGACTGAGGCGAGGAGAAATTTCATCACCCAAAGAGTGGTGAGTCTGTGAAATTCGCTGCCACAGAACGAATTGATGCCAAAATGTTATGTAATTTCAAGAAGGAATTAGAGACAGCTCTTTGGGCTATAGGGATCAATGGGTATGGGCAGGAAGGCAGGATCTAGGTATTGAAGATGATTAGCTATGATCAATGAATGGCGGAGCAGGCTTGAAGGGTCAAACGGCCTTCTCCTGCTCTAATTTATATATGTCTATGACATAGCCAAGTCAAATCATAAACCTTCATCTCACAATTTGTCAGATGCTAATAAACATTTTCCCCCTCTCTAGATGGAAAGGGGGAACTCATTTGATATAAAGTTCTTCAGTGGCCATTTGTAGGAAGCTTGATACATGGAAGTCGATTAGAAATCTGTGGTTCATTCGGGTAAATTTGTTCTTTTTAAAGTACACGTTGTTGGAACTTCTAAATGAAAGCTAATAAAATGATTTTCTGATAGTGCACTAAAAAAAACTAAATGAAAGGATGTGTTATCCATTCGTCACTCTTTTTAAAGATAAAGTTAATCATAATCTGTTGTAAAGATTTTTGTTTAAACATGGGGCACCAGTGATATCAGGTAGAGGCAGCATACAAAGGTAAATAATATAACTACTATGTGAGGTGCTGAATTAACCTACACAATGCAATAATGTGACTACCTAATGTGTATCTCGCGATATTATTCAGCTTCTAGACACAGGCTGTTGAAATACACTAAACAAAAATATTGCTTTTTAGAATGCACACAAAATACAATGCGAGGGAGAGAGAGTAACACCGATGCTATCTTACCACGTATAAAGAAACAAGAGCAGATAAATCAATTTAAATTCCTTTGCTTTCAATTTATTTGATGTGTTTAATTCATTCTAAATGCTTACAGGTGTAATTCATATAAAACCAAACCATTTCAGTGTCTCCTGGAAACACCTCACTCATTAATGAACTATTACTTGTATAGATAAAGTAAAAATAGTCTGACCAACGTCTCCATTTGATTTTAATTATCCAGATATAGGCAGCATCCAGGATTGGAAATGCTTTTAAGTTCCTACAAGATGCTGTCGAGGAATATTTATCATTGATGAGTACATAGATTTCCAATCCCACCGAGGTTGTTAAAAATAGGAGGGGAGAGGGTATGCCAAAGGGGAGGGTGCGCCACAGGGGGGAGGGTGCGCCACAGGGGGGAGGGTGCGCCACAGGGGGGAGGGTGCGCCACAGGGGGGAGGGTGCGCCACAGGGGGGAGGGTGCGCCACAGGGGGGAGGGTGCGCCACAGGGGGGAGGGTGCGCCACAGGGGGGAGGGTGCGCCACAGGGGGGAGGGTGCGCCACAGGGGGGAGGGTGCGCCACAGGGGGAGGGTGCGCCACAGGGGGGAGGGTGCGCCACAGGGGGGAGGGTGCGCCACAGGGGGGAGGGTGCGCCACAGGGGGGAGGGTGCGCCACAGGGGGGAGGGTGCGCCACAGGGGGGAGGGTGCGCCACAGGGGGGAGGGTGCGCCACAGGGGGGAGGGTGCGCCACAGGGGGGAGGGTGCGCCACAGTGGGGAGGGTGCGCCACAGGGGGGAGGGTGCGCCACAGGGGGGAGGGTGCGCCACAGGGGGAGGGTGCGCCACAGGGGGGAGGGTGCGCCACAGGGGGGAGGGTGCGCCACAGGGGGGAGGGTGCGCCACAGGGGGGAGGGTGCGCCACAGGGGGGAGGGTGCGCCACAGGGGGGAGGGTGCGCCACAGGGGGGAGGGTGCGCCACAGGGGGGACGGTGCGCCAAAGGGGGGAGGGTGCGCCATAGGGGGGAGGGTGCGCCACAGGGGGGAGGGTGCGCCACAGAGGGGAGGGTGCGCCACAGCGGGGTGGGTGCGCCACAACAGGGAGGGTGCGCCACAACGGAGAGATGCGCCACAGGTGGAGGGGGTGCCACACACAGGGGGTGGGGGCACCACAGGGGGAGGGGGCGCCAAAGGGGGAGGGGGCGCCAAAGGGGGAGGGGGTGCCAAAGGGGGAGGGGGCGCCAAAGGGGAAGGGAGCGCCAAAGGGGAAGGGTGCGCCAAAGGGGAAGGGTGCGCCAAAGGGGGAGGGTGTGCCAAAGGGGGAGGGTGCGCCAAAGGGGGGGGGGGGCGCAAAAGGGGGGGGGGGGGCGCCAAAGGGCGGGGGCGCCAAAGGAGGATGGGGCGCCAAAGGGGGAGGGGGCGCCAAAGGGGGAGGGGGTGCCAAAGGGGGAGGGGGCGCCAAAGGGGGAGGGGGCGCCAAAGGGGGAGGGGGCGCCAAAGGGGGAGGGGGCGCCAAAGGGGGAGGGCCGCCAAAGGGGGAGGGGGCGCCAAAGGGGGAGGGGGCGCCAAAGGGGGAGGGGGCGCCAAAGGGGGAGGGGGCGCCAAAGGGGGAGGGGGCGCCAAAGGGGGAGGGGGCGCCAAAGGGGGAGGGGGCGCCAAAGGGGGAGGGGGCGCCAAAGGGGGAGGGGGCGCCAAAGGGGGAGGGGGCGCCAAAGGGGTGGGGGCGCCAAAGGGGGAGGGGGCGCCAAAGGGGGAGGGGGCGCCAAAGGGGGAGGGGGCGCCAAAGGGGGAGGGGGCGCCAAAGGGGGAGGGGGCGCCAAAGGGGGAGGGGGCGCCAAAGGGGGAGGGGGTGCCAAAGGGGGAGGGTGCGCCAAAGGGGGAGGGTGCGCAAAAGAGGGAGGGTACGCAAAAGGGGTTTGGATGAAACTGGTGAACTTAAGAGGTCTCTTCGGTTCTTCCCTCACCACGATAGTCAATTCAGGAACAAGAAGTTATCCGATTGGAAAGGAAACAGGTGTAAATAGTCTTGGACTGGTGTCCATTTAAGGGACAGAATAAAGTAGAACCGTGGCAGTGGAAGCTTTGGTTGCTCTCAGAGTTAAAGTCAGGATCACTCACTTCCATAGTTTTGAGTATAAATTACCTGCTGAAATAATATTTAGTCAATGTTGTTTTTAAGTTTGTTAGTTACATAAAAGTCTTAAAACATGTGATATTTCAATCATTCACTGGAAATTCAGATTTCTTTAAAAAAGTTAGCGGTTTCTATGGGGACAGATACAACCTGCTCAGGGAGCTAACATAAGCTCACGCACCAAAAATCTTCAAGGTGCACTGTAAAGTTCTATGGTTTGGAACTGAAGCAGAGAACTTAACCGGTAATAAAGTATCCCAGCAATTACCAAAGAAACTTAACATATTTCCATCTGTGCGGAAACTAATGAGATGAAACTCTGTACGTACAACTCGGAAATAAATAGCAAAATGGCACAGCCCTGTTCTCAAGCCCCCATCATGAACTTGAAACTTTACTCAGAATGAACCAAAACAAGATTCATTCATCTTTTTTTTTTTAAATGTGTTTATTCAAATTTTCAAACAAAATTTTTAACAAAACCCCCCCCCCATAACAAAAAGAAAGAAACGCAAACACAACAGTCAAACATTATACAAAACTTTTACATTGGGTTTCCTCATATACAGTAACCCCTCCATATGACACTCAAAGGTACCCGTAGGGAAGACCCCCGCCCACTCGAATTCCCCCCCCCCCCCCGACAGAGACCCCCCTCCCCCTCCCACCCTTGGGTTGCTGCTGACCTCCTCCTAATGCTCCGCGAGATAGTCTAGGAACGGTTGCCACCGCCTGAAGAACCCCTGCACAGACCCTCGTAAGGTAAACTTTATCCTCTCCAGCTTAATGAACCCTGCCATGTCATTTATCCAGGCTTCCACACTGGGGGGCTTCACGTCCTTCCATAATAGCAAGATCCTCCGCCGGGCTACCAGGGACGCAAAGGCCAGGATACCGGCCTCTTTCGCCTCCTGCACTCCCGGCTCGTCTGTTACCCCAAATAGTGCCAACCCCCAACTCGGCTTGACCTGGACTTTCACCACCTTGGACATAGTCCTCGCGAAACCCCTCCAAAACCCATCCAATGCCGGGCACGACCAGAACATGTGGACATGATTCGCCGGGCTTCCCGAGCACCTCCCACATCTATCCTCCACCCCAAAGAACCTACTCAACCTCGCCCCTGTCATATGCGCTCTGTGAATAACCTTGAATTGTATTAGGCTGAGCCTGGCGAAAGAGGAGAAAGAATTAACCCTACTCAGGGCATCAGCCCACAGACCCTCACCTATCTCCTCCCCAAGCTCCTCCTCCCACTTGCCCTCTAACTCCTCTACCGAGGCCTCCTCCTCTTCTTTCAGCTCCTGGTAGATCGCCGAAACCCTGCCTTCTCCAACCCATACACCCAAAATCACCCTGAGTCCCCTGTGCCAGGAGCAGCAGGAATTCCCTCACCTGCCGCCTCGCAAACGCCCTCACTTGCATATCCCTGAAAGCATTTCCCGGGAGCAACCCAAACTTCTACTCCAGCGCCCCCAGGCTCGCAAACGTCCCATCTATAAACAGGTCCCCCATTCTTCTAATCCCTGCCCGATGCCAGCTCCAAAATCCCCATCCATCCTTCCCGAGACGAACCGATGGTTCTCCCGAATCGGGGACCAAACCGAGGCTCCCACCTCACCCCTGTGTTGTCTCCACTGCCGCCAGATCTTCAACGTCGCCGCCACCACCGGACACGTGGTGTACCTTGTCGGCGAGAGCGGCAGCGGTGCCGTCGCCAGCGCCCTCAGGCTCGTGCCCACAGGACGCCATCTCTAACCTCTTCCACGCCACCTCCTCTCCCTCCATTACCCACTTACGGATCATCGCCACATTGGCTGCCCAATAATAGTCGCACAAATTCGGCAGTGCCAGCCCTCCCCTGTCCCGACTACACTCCAGAAACACCCTCTTTACCCTCGGGGTCTTATTTGCCCACACGAAACCCATGATACTCCTACCTACCCGCTTGAAAAAGGCCTTGGGAATCATAATGGGAAGGCACTGGAACACAAAGAGAAACATCGGGAGGACCATCGTTTTAATCGACTGCACCCTGCCCGCTAGCGAGAGTGGCAACACATCCCATCTTTTGAAATCCTCCTCCATCTGCTCCACCAACCGCGTCAAATTGAGTTTGTGCAGGGCCCCCCAACTCCCAGCCGAAGTATCGAAAGCTCCTTTCCGCCCACTTCAACGGCAGGTCATCTATCTCCCTTCCCTGGTTCCCTGGATACACCACAAAGAGCTCACTTTTCTCTACATTAAGCTTATACACCGAGAAGTCCCCAAACTCCCTTAAGATCCGCATGACCACCGCCATCCCCTCCACTGGATCTGTCACATACAGCAACAGGTCGTCAGCATACAGCGACACCCGATGTTCCTCTCCCCCTCGGACCAGTCTCCTCCATTTCCTGGACTCCCTTAGTGCCATGGCCAGAGGCTCAACTGCCAATGCAAACAGCAGGGGGAACAGGGGGCACCCCTGCCTCGTCCCTCGGTACAGCCAAAAGTACTCCGACCTCCGCCGATTCGTAGCCACACTCGCCACCGGGGCTCTATATAGCAATCTGACCCAGCTGATGAACCCCTCCCCGAGTCCAAACCTCCGCAACACTTCCCAAAGATACTCCCACTCCACCCGGTCGAAGGCCTTCTCCGCGTCCATAGCTGCCACTACCTCCGCTTCTCCCTCCACCGAGGGCATCATAATCACATTGAGGAGCCTCCGCACATTAGTGTTTAGCTGCCTGCCCTTTACAAATCCCGTCTGGTCCTCATGAATCACCCCCGGGACACAGTCCTCAATTCTCGTAGCCAGCACTTTTGACAGCAACTGAGCATCCACATTGAGGAGCGAGATCGGTCTATACGACCCCACACTGCAGTGGGTCCTTGTCCTGCTTCAGGATCAGAGAGATCAGCACCGCGGACAGTGTCAGGGGCAAGGCCCCCCCCTCCCTTGCCTTATTGAAAGTCCTCACTAGCAACGGGCATAGCAGGTCCACGTATTTCCTGTAAAACTCGACCGGGAACCCATCTGGCCCCGGGGCCTTCCCCGCCTGCATCCTTTAACCAGCTCCTCCAGCCCAATTGGCGCCCCTAAACCAGCCACCTCCTGCTCCTCCACCCTCGGGAACCTCAGCTGATCCAAAAATCGTCGCATCCCCTCTTCCCCCGCTGGGGGCTCAGATCTGTACAGATCCCCATAGAAGTCCCTAAATACCTCGTTTATCCTCACCGCACTCCGCACCGTATTTCCCCCGCTATCCTTAACTCCACCTATCTCCCTCCCTGCCTCCCTCTTACGAAGCTGGTGTGCCAGCATCCGACTCGCCTTCTCCCCATACTCATACGTCGCCCCCTGCGCTTTCCTCCACTGTGCCACTGCTTTCTCTGTGGTCAACAGGTCGAACTCCGTCTGGAGGTTCCGCCGCTCCCCGAGTAGTCCCTCCTCGGGGGCCTCTGCATATCTTCTGTCCACCCTTAAGATCTCCCCCACCAGCCTCTTCCTCTCCCTGCCCTCTCTCTTCTCCCTGTGGGCCCTGATGGAGATTAACTCTCCCCTGACCATCGCCTTCAGCGCCTCCCAGACTACCCCCACCTGCACCTCACCGTTGTCGTTGGCCACCAAATATCTTTCAATGCACCGTTATACTCCGTTCCCTCCACTTTCGGGATTAGCGCCCTACTCAAAATTTAAAAATCTATCCGGGAGTAGGCTCTATGGACGTGGGAAAAGAATGAAAATTCCCTGGCCTGGGGCCTGACAAACCTCCATGGATCCACTCCCCCCATCTGGTCCATAGACCCCCTGAGCACCTTGGCCGCAGCCGGCCTCTTACCCATCCTGGACCTAGAGCGATCCAGTGCTGGGTCCAGCACCGTGTTGAAATCCCCCCCCCCATTATCAAGCTTCCTACCTCCTGGTCTGGAATCCGACCCAGCATGCGTTTCATAAATCCGGCATCATCCCAGTTCGGGGCATATACGTTTACCAGTACCACCCTCACCCCCTGCAACCTATCGCTCACCATCACATATCGACCTCCATTATCTACGACAATATTCATTGCCTCAAACGACACCCGCTTCCCCACCAGTATTGCAACCCCTCTGTTCTCCGCATCCAACCCTGAATGGAATACCTGTCCTACCCATCCCTTTCTCAGCCTAACCTGATCTGCCACCTTCAAATGTGTCTCCTGGAGCATAACCACGTCTGCCTTCAGTCCCTTTAAGTGCACGAACACCCAGGCCCTCTTGACCGGCTCGTTCAGGCCCCTCACATTCCAAGTTATCAGCCGGATTGGGGGGCTGCTCCCCCCCCGCCCCGCCGCCGCCGACTAGCCATCTCCTTTTCTAGGCCAGCCACGTGTCCGCGTCTCCCGCACCCCCCAGTCCCCCAGACGGCGGACCCCCGGCCCGACCACCTCTCCTACTTCCAGCTCCCCTTTGGCCAATGCAGCAGCAACCCTATACCCCCCCTGAAGTAGGCCATTTTCCAAGACCGTATTTTTATCTCATCTCATCAAACATTCTTCATTTATGAAACTGTTTTATCGGACTGATTGGCACCGTTTATAATGTGCCCACAATGCAGAAGGGGACACCCGGATGGACATTCATTTAAATCCCTTTCTGCACAGCTGGGAGACCTTTAATTTGAAATTGGTAGAAGACACTTGTTCTGCCCAGCAACTGCACAAAGCTGCATCTTAATGATGGAAGACACTTGTTCTGCCCAGGAACAGCACGAAGCTGCATCTTAATGATGGAAGACACGTGTTATGCCCAGCGACAGCACGAAGCTGCATCTTAATGATGGAAGACACTTGTTCTGCCCAGCAACAGCACGAAGCTGCATCTTAAAACGGCCCCATGGCCAGATCGGGATATCTGTGAGTCAAGACCCTGGCAGTGGGATATATGGCACAACTGTATTACAAAGACTTATGAAAGAATGAAATAATATATTAATAAAATGGCCAAGGCAGGCAACGAAACCAGAATAGAAGGAATAAAAGAAATGTATAGATTAGATTAGCGTCCCCTACACACACAGCAGGACAAAGATGACATTAACACCTCATCTAGCAAACACAGAAACAAAAGCATAGCACAGCCACCGGAGGTCGATTTAGTTAAGGAGACACATCAGGGAGATAATGGAAAACACATTAGAGAAGGGAGGGACACCAGAGCGAGCACAGATAATCTCATCAACATGGACACACACCATACAGATGCAAATTGACAAAGATGCATATTCTCAGTTTAAACCTGTCTGAGAGATCTAAAGCAAAACTACCCTTCAACTATTATGTATGAGCAAATGTTCCCGCTCAAATTTGGATTCCTATAAAAATCCAGAGCGAATGCGTAATTGTCGAGATCAACGTGGACCAAGCCACTGTTTCTGAGCTGGCTGCGTGGGTCTCCCTGAAGGCTTCAGTAATTGTACAATAAAGAACAACGCTTTTGAACCTTGCCTTGAGACTCGGCCTCTTGAATGCACTGGTGCAAGGGATTTTTCCCTACAACACCCCCCTCCCCTCCCCCTCCCCCCGCTAGATCCACATCTAGCCCTTTTGCTCCCCCCATAACACTCCCGTAAGTCAGCTGACTCCTGCTGACCCCGGCCTCTCCCGCCACTCCATCGACCCCCTCCAGTGTGAGAATCCCCCCTCCCCCTCCCTGGCAGTCAGTGTGCACTCCTCTCCTGCACCGCCCACCCCCCCGGCCCCCACCCCCGTCCTTCCCTAGCGCGGGAAAAAGCCTGTGCTTTCCTGATGCCGGCCCCGCCCCCTCTGGCGCAGCTCCTTTTGCGGCCTTACCCCAATTCCCCATCCCCAGGCCTCCACTCCCCCTCTTCCTTCGTGGGGATCTGCCCCTCCAACATCGACACCCGCACTCTCCCACAGTCTCCCCGTCCAATCCCTTCACACATCCCCATCCAGCACCCAAACCAGAGGAACATTCCCTAAACGTAACAAACACTATATACACAGTAAACATCCCCCCACAACAAACCCTCAATTTGAGTCCAACTTTTCAATCAGTATTAAACTCCATGCCTCATCAGGCGTTTCGAAATAGTGGTGCCGATCCTGGAATGTGACCCACAATCGCGCTGGCTGCAGCACACCGAACTTCACCCCCTTTCGATGGAGCACCGCCTTAGCCCAATTAAAACCCGCTCTCTTCTTAGCCACCTCTGCACTCCAGTCCTGGTAAATTCGGATCTCCGTGTTCTCCCACCTGCTGCTCCGCTCTTTCTTGGCCCATCTCAGGACACACTCTCTGTCCATAAAGCGGTGAAACCTCACCACTACAGCCCTTGGCGGCTCGTTGGCCTTGGGTCTCCTGGCTAGGACCCGGTGAGCCCCATCTAGCTCCAGAGGCCTCGGGAAGGCTCCCGCGCCCATCAGCGAATTGAGCATTATATGCCCCAGCATCGGGCCCCTCCACTCCTTCGGGGAGACCCAGAATCCGAAGATTCTTCCTCCTCGACCTATTCTCCAGGTCCTCAAATCTTTCCGCCCACCTCTTGTGCAGCGCCTCGTGCGCCTCCACCTTCACCGCCAGGCCCAAGATCTCGTCCTCGTTCTCCGAGGCTTTTTGTCGCACCTCCCGGATCGCCGCCCCTTGGGCCTTCTGGGTCTCCACTCGCTTCTCAATCACCGCCTTCATTGGCGCCAGCATTTCGGTTTTCAGCTCCTCAAAGCAGCGTCTAAGGAACCCCTGCTGCTCCTGTGACCACTGCGCCAATGCTCCTTGGTCTCCACCCGCCGCCATCTTGTTTTTTCTCCCTCTCACTTTTCGCTGCTCCAAGATCACTTTTTTCACCGCTCCACTCCTGGTCCAATCCATATAATGTCAGGGGGACCTTGCTGTCACCTTCCCACACTGGAAACCGTTGAACAATTGCCGTTGGGGCCCCTCTAGAGAGCCCAAAACTCCGTTCCCGGCGGGAGCTGAAGAACGTGCGACCTACCTAGGCATAGCCGCAACCGGAAGTCCCAAGATTCATTCATCTTACCTACAATTATGAATATGGCAAAATTGCCTTTTCTAAATGTGTTAGTCAATGCCAATAACTTAATTCTGTGTCTAAATTGTAGCCATCTGGGCTAGCCACTTACAAAGGGAAACATGGTTACATGCAAAGAATCACGGGATCCAGACGAACTCAGAGCTTAAG
This sequence comes from Scyliorhinus torazame, assembly GCF_047496885.1. Lineage (NCBI taxonomy): Eukaryota > Metazoa > Chordata > Chondrichthyes > Carcharhiniformes > Scyliorhinidae > Scyliorhinus > Scyliorhinus torazame. The sequence continues at coordinate 108,111,682 of NC_092725.1, forward strand.
TGTATATTTGCTCCTAGATAACCAGACACTATCGAAATCCCCAGCCGATTTGCATTCTAATGGCCCATTTCCCCAGAACAAAAGACTTGTACTCAGGTATCAGATACAGATCCAGACTCATTGGCACCACTCCCTTCACCCAGGAAGCCAAAACAGCCAAGGTCAATGACTGATCAGGACATGCCCAGCCATCAAGGCACCCACCCCTTCATTGGCTAAAATCGAAGGCAGTAATCGAAGCCTGACGAATGATTGGGTCCAAAGCTAGGGACCGCCCAAAAGAGCGCAAAACCCCCGAAGGATAAAGAGAGACCCTGCCATGTGTTCAGTCTCTTTTGGCCCCGGCGCACCGGCACTCTTTTGGCCCAGGCTCACGCCTAAAACCAATTGCAGTATCACGACCAGAAGCAAGTTCAAGACCAAAGATCGCTACCAGACGATGAGCCTAGCAGAAACAAAGTCACTTTTCCAGACCCAACCACGCAAGATCCAAACAAAGGTCTAGTTCCTCTGCATAAAGCCGGGTGCCTGAAGTTACGTACAGGTTGTTGTAGTGTTAGGTGTAATTTAGCTTGTCGTGTTTTATGTTGCATGTCAAAGTAGTTCTTGTGTGTAAATAAACTATCATTGAACTTGAACTAACTAACTGGTTGTTTGGTCTTTGATCGATATCCGGTAAAACCTTGTGGTGGTATCATTTGATACCTGGCGACTCTGAAGAGCATCATTATTAATTGGCGACATTACTTTTTGGTGCCAATTGGCAACATTATTGGCGACTCTGGCGGGACTCGATTTAGAAGTGACTTTGTCACTCCGAGAGAACCCACAACACGTTGAATTAGAAACCCAATTGTGAAAAGTGAAAAAAAATCACAAGTTTAAGGCCCGTATTGATCAAATCTCCAAGATTCGGAAGTGTGTATTAACTTGCATACGTACTATTAGGGATACAAGGTAAACTCGTTATGTTTTGTTGCGTAAAACTATCGGGTGTATTGTGAACCGGAAAATAGCTTAGGCCATCCCCGCTGTTCGAATCGCCGCCTTATTCTTCCTGTCCCAAATTTACGGTAGAGAAACAGAGATTACGGTAGGAAATGAGATACTAGTAGCAATGGCAGCAAAGGCAATGGAACGCCTAATGAATCCGCAGGAACCCGAGGTCGCAGCGACCAGTAGAGCAGAGAAGTGCCCCATATGGGAAGAGGAATTGAGAAAGTACTTGAAGGGGAAAGGATGGCCCCTCTGGTCCGAGTTTTGTTCGAATGAAGAGTCATGTCCAGGTAGTATAGGACAAACCTGGTGGGATAACCTAACCGAGATACATAAAAAGAATGCAGGAAAAGTTCGTAAGCCGATGGCAATCGTGTCGTTTGGCACAATTGCGAGGCACAGATGAGGTCGTGAGGACACTCCGCAGACAGCTTGTAGAGAAAGAGGAGAAGAGTGAGGGAAATTTTAGTGAATGTAAGAAAGTTAATGAGCAACTCCGAGAGCAGCTAGCAGCTAAAGACAAGGAGATGTCTGATGTCAAACGGGAACACCAATCTTGTTTAGTTCACCGAAGCAGCTTTCAGACACAATACGATAAGGCCTACCAAGATACACAACGCGCAGTTAGAACAGGTAGAACAGTTAAAGAAACAATGCGCAGATTTGAAGGCAGCGACTTCCGGTGGCGTATGCGAGCGGGGAGGCGGCATCAAGAATAGCTCCCGCCGGTGGCCACGATTTGCGGCGCTTTCCCCAATTTTTTGATCACCTCCCCGACTATCATTGGCCTTTGGGGCCGTCAAAGGCAGCTAGCAGGGCTGGGTTGAAAACCGGCGAGGAACCCCGCGCTGGTGTCGGGGGCTGAGGCACTGGGCCCAGCGTGCTCGAAGGCCAGAGCAGCGGGGGCGGAGCCAAACGGAGGCCGAGGCGGCAGGCCCGAGGCCAGGGCGCGATGTAGGTGGGATTTCCCACATCGGATGGCTCCCACCTTGAATGTAATGAGGAGGCTGAAGTCCGGTCCCAGGGGAACTCTGGAGGAATGTAGAAAGGAAGAGAAAGAAGTTTTAAAGGAGATTGGTGAAAGGTTTTTTTTCACCCCTTTTTTTTGTGTGAAGGAAGAAAAATTGTTTTTAATCAACAAAAAAAACCCAGATTGATGAAGGACAGAAGGGTGAAAAAAGGAAAAAAAGAAAGGAAAAACAATAAGCCGCTAAGGGATGCGAAGAGCAGCGTCGAAGAAAGGAGGAAACGTGGGTTCGCTGCTGAATGAGAGGACGAGCAAAAGTGCTGACAAGATGGCGGAAGCCGAACCGCATGGTGGGGCCGCACTACTTACGGTGGAGAAGATGACCGAGGTGATGGCAGTGGAGCTGGAAAAACAGTTTGTGAGGCACATGGAGGCCTTGAGGAAGGAGACGGCGGTCGCATTGAAGTCATTGGTGGAGGAGGCAATCACCCCGGTGAGAGTAGCTGTGGCAAAGACATCGGCCGAGGAGAGAGAGTAGGGCGAGAAGATGAAAGAAGTGGAGGAGGCCGCGTCACAGCACAGCGACCAGTTCACCTCGATGGGGGACGAGCTGCGGAGGGTGGTGGAGGTCAACAGAGGATTCTGACCAAAGCTCGAGGACTTGGAGAACCGATCAAGGAGGAATTATGGGCTTGCCCGTAGGGATAGAGGGTCCAAGGTCAACAGAATACTTCGCTAAGAAGTTTGCGGAGCTGATGGGGGAGGGTGAGAACCCCTCCCGGTACGAGCGAGACCGAGCTCATCGGTAATTAAGGCCGAAGCCCAAAGTGAACGAGCCGCCAAGAGCAATAATTATCTGCTTCCATAAGTACTGCATGAAGGAGAAGGTATTAAGCTGGGCGAAGCAGAAGCACGAGGTGCAGCGGGATGGTGCTGTAGTTCGGATCTACCAGGACTTGACGGTGGAGTTTACAAAAAGACGAGCGGCATTCGGGCGAGTGAAGGCGGCAGTGTACAAAAAGGGGGTGCGATGTGGTATGGTGTACCCGGCGAAGCTGAGGGTAACGTATCATGCCAAAGACTTTTATTTTGAGACAGCGGAGGCGGCTGAGGCGTTCGTGAGGGCAGAAGGCTTGGGACAGACGTGAGGAGCGGAGCTGGAAGAGAGTCTGTGGACTGTGTTTGGGCAGCTGGAAAATGTATCAATGCTACAACTTTCTTTTTACTGATGTGTATTGTAATTTACTTCCCTTTGCATTGTAAGAGTTCAAGTTATTGGTTGGGTTGATTGGCGTTCTGTGTTGCGACGGTTATATCTTACTTTAGTGAATTGTATGGGTTGGAGTGTTGTTTTTGTTTTTTCTTTCTCTAGGACTGGGTGGGAGGGGGCAATATATCTTGGCGGGGGAGCCACCCGTGCTAATTAACTACAGTCGGCTAGTGAAGGAGGTGAGGTGAGAGGAGGGCTGCGGACATTGGAGCCTGGATAGCAGGTTTCAATGTGCCTACGAGGCGAGCGAGAGGAGGTTGAAGGGATTGATGCTGGGAGATGTTTTTTCAAGGGGAAATGTAGGGGGGTTATTTTGGGGGGGGGGGGGGGTTCGATGTTAATAATGGACAGGGGCGGGTCAGGCTTATGGCCCGGTGGTATGATGATTATCATAGAATTTACAGTGCAGAAGGAGGCCATTCGGCCCATCGAGTCTGCACCGGCTCTTGGAAAGAGCATCCTACCCAAGGTCAGCACCTCCACCCTATCCCCATAACCCAGTAACCCCACCCAACACTAAGGGCAATTTATCATAGCCAATCCACCTAACCTGCACATCTTTGGACTGTGGGAGGAAACCGGAGCACCCGGAGGAAACCCACGCACACACGGGGAGGATGTGCAGACTCCGCACAGACAGTGACCCAAGCCGGAATCGAACCTGGGACCCTGGAGCTGTGAAGCAATTGTGCTATCCACAATGCTACCGTGCTGCCCCAAATGATGATGGTGGATAAGAAGGGTGGGGAGTGGGGGGGGGGGGGGGAAGAGACCCCCAGTTAGGATAGTCACGAGAAACGTGAGAGGGTTAGGAGGTCCGGTCAAGAGGTCAAGGGTGCTTGCGCATCTTAAAAGTTTGAAAGCCGATGTGGCAATGCTGCAGGAGACTCACTTGAGGGTGAAGGACCAGGTGAGACTTAAAAAGGGCTGGGTTAGTCAAGTGTTTAACTCTGGATTTGACGGAAGGGCTCGAGGGGTGACGGTACTGGTCAGCAAAAGGGTACACTTCCAGATGGAGAAGGTGGTGGCAGATCAGGGGGAAGATATGTGATGTGACAGGGGCGCTGGAGGGGAGATTAGTGGCGCTGTTAAGTGTATACGGTCCCAATTGGGATGATGTGGGATTCTCGAAGAAGGTGTTTGGGGCCATCCCCGACTTGGACACACACGCACTGATTGTGGGGGGTGACTGGAACTTGGTGCAGGAGCCAAGGTTGGACAGATCACGGCCGCGCTCACTGGTCCCATCAGGGGGGGGGGGGGGGGGGGCGAAGGCGTTGGCTGGGCTAATTGTGGAAATGGGAGGGGTGGACCCTTGGAGGTTTCTGCACCCAAGGGGACGGGAGTACACGTTTTTCTCAGCAGTCCATAAGGTATACTCACGCATCGACTTTTTTATGGTGGGGAAGGCTTTGCTGACTGGGGTTAAGAGGTCGGAATACTCGGCAATTGCAGTGTCAGAGTGTCAGATCATGCTCCGCACTGGGTGGATATGGTACTGGAGAAGGGGGTAGCGCAGAGGCCGGGGTGGAAATTGGATGTAGGACTTTTGGGGAACCAAGTGTTCTGTGAGAAAATTGAAACGGTAATTAAGGAATATGTAGGTTTCAACTGTACGGGTGAGGTGTCAAAGACAGTTGTCTGGGAGGCACTAAAGGCGGTGGTGAGGGGTGAGGTAATTTTGTTTAAGGCCAGGGTGAACAAAGAGGAGAGGTTGGAGCGGCAGAGGGTAATAGATGAGATGTTGGAGGTAGATAGGAGTTATGCAGAAGATGGGGACCCAGCAAAGCTGGAAAAGGGGAAGGAACTACAGGCGAGTTTCGACCGACCAGGAAGGCGGTGCGCCAACTGAGGTGAGCAAGGGGTGCAGTTTATGAACATGGAGATAAGGCAGGTCAGCTCCGGAGGGAAGCAGTGGCAAGTGGGAAATTCTTCAGGTGAGGGATAGGACAGGGAAGTTGGTGGTGGCTCCGGATCTGATTAACAAGGTTTTTGAGGAATTTTATGAGAGGTTGTACAGGTCAGAGCCACCTGGAGGAGACCGTGAGATGCAGGAATTTCTAGATGGGTTGGAGTACCCGAGGTTACGGGAGGGGGACAGGGCTACATTAGAAGGTGCTATAGTGGAGCAGGAGATAAAGGATGCGATTGGGAGGATGCAGTCGGGGAAGGTGGCAGGGCCGGATGGGTTTCCGGTGGTACATTATAAAAAGTTCAAGGATACGCTGGCACCCCTGATGGTGGGGATGTTTGAAGAGGCGATAGGGAAGGGGGTGTTGCCACAAACTTTGGTGAAAAAAGATAAGGATCCGACGGAGTGTGGGTCGTATCGGCCCATATCACTTTGAATGTGGATGCAAAAGTATTGGCGAAGGTACTGGCGGGCAGGCTGGAGGAGTGCCTCCCGAAGGTGATAGGTGAAGATCAGACTGGGTTTGTGAGAGGGAGGCAGCTCTTTTCGAACATTAGAATGGTATTGAACGTCGTTATGGCACTGGCGGAGGGGAAGGAAACAGACGTGGTGGTGGCATTGGACGCCGAGAAGGCGTTTGACCGGGTAGAATGGAGGTACTTGATGGCAGTTCTGGAGCGGTTTGGGATTGGACCAAGATTTGTGAACTAGGTAAAGCGACTATATAAGGAACCGAGGGCAAGTGTCCGCACAAACAACATCAGCTCGAGATACTTTTCTCTCCACCGTGGGACTAGGCAGGGATGTCCTATGTCCCAACTGCTGTTTGCACTTGCGATTGAGCCGTTGGCCATCGCATTAAGAAGATCGGGAGCATGGAAAGGAATACTGCTGGGGGGGGATAGGGCATAGGGTGTCCTTATATGCTGAAGACTTGCTGTTATACGTGTCGGAACCGAGTGTGTTGATAGGGGGAATATTGGAGTTACTTCGAGTATTTGGGTCTTTCTTGGGGTACAAACTAAATCAAGACAAGAGTAAGTATTTTGTGGTGTCTCGGCCGGGGGTGGGGGGGGGGGGGGCTGCCATTCCATAGGGCAGAGACTCACTTTAGGTATCTGGGGGTGCAGGTTGCCTGGGAGTGGGAGAGGCTTCGCAGGTACAACATCTCTAGTTTGGTGGGGAGAGTGAAAGCCGACCTGGCAAGGTGGGATGGTCTCCCTCTATCACTGGCGGGTCAGGTACAGGCAGTTAAAATTAATGTGTTGTCGCGATTTCTGTATATTTTTCAATGCCTGCCAATTTTCCTGCCAAAGGCTTTTTTCAGAGAGAGTGAGGGAAGGATTACCTCGTTCATGTGGGGAGGGAAGGTGGCCAGAGTGAGAAAGGTGCTGCTACAGAGGGGGAGGAAGGCAAGGGGTTTGGGTCTTCCGAACCTGGTATACTACTACTGGGCGGCAAATGTGGAGAAGGTGCAGAGCTGGGTCAGAGGGGTTGATTCCAGTGGGTCAGAATGGAGGATTCCAGTGGGTCATGGGGTCGGGACTGAAAGCACTAGCAACGGCACTGCTCCCGATAGCTCCGGGGAAATACTCGGAGTCCGGTAATAATAGCTTCATTGAGAATTTGGAGGCAGTTTCGCCAACACTTCAGGTTGGGGGCAGGGTCAAGGGAAATGCCGATTCGGGGGAACCACAGATCTGAGCCAGGGAAGTGGGATGGAAATTTTCAGAAATGAGAGAAGAAGGGGATTAAGATGTTAAAGATTTGTTTCTTAGGAGCATCCCGGAGGAACCGGCCTCCACATTGCTGGAGGAGGTGCTGACGACAGGGGGACTGGAGAAGGGGGTAGTGTCAGCGGTTTACGGAGCTATTTTGAAAGAGGATAAGGCACCACTGGAAGGGATCAAAGCAAAGTGGGAGGAAGAGTTTGGAGAGGTTATAGAGGAAGGGTTCTGGTGTGAGGTGCTCCGGAGAGTAAATGCCTCCGCCTCGTGTGAGAGGTTGGGGCTGATACAGCTGAAGGTGGTATACAGAGCACACCTCACGAGGGTGAGGATGAGCCGATTCTTTGAAGGAGTAGAAGATGCGTGTGAACGTTGCGGGGGGGTGGGGGTGGTGTCCCACTAATCACGTTCATATGTTTTGGTCCTGTCCAAAGCTAGAGGATTACTGGAAGGAGGTTTTAGGGTAATTTCCATGGTGGTGCATGTGAAACTGGACCCGGGTCCTCGGGAGGCCATATTCGGGGTGTCGGACTAGCCAGGGTTGGAAACGGGGGCGGAGGCAGATGTCGTAGCCTTCGCCTCGTTGGTCGCCTGAAGGCGGATCCTGTTGGAATGGAGAGCAGCCTCTCTACCCTGTGTCCTGGCATGGCGGGGGACCTGTTGGAATTCTTGACTCTTGAGAAGGTGAAGTTTGAACTGAGGGGAAGGACCGAGGGGTTCAACAATTCATGGGCATTATTCATTATGCACTTTCAAGAACTGGATAACATTGAACATTAGTTGGGGGGATGGGTGGGAGGGTTGGGGGGAGGGGGTTATGTGTATTAAGGGGTGACTATGGGTGATCCCGGATTCCTTTTTGGCATTTGTTTATGTAAACATGCAGGCTAATGTTTGGGGTTTGGTGGGAGGATGGGATTGTTATGGGGATTGACATTTGTTGCTGATCATTGTTTATTGTTGGTGGGTGTAAATTTGGCAGAAAATTTGAAAAAGGAGAATAAAAATATATATTTTTTAAATTTGAAGGCAGCTTTACGAGCACTCCATAGTTCCACAACGGAACAAAGGCAGAGTTCAGTAGATCACGCCAAATGTAGACGACAAATAAGAGAAATTGCAGTCACTGCTATCAGTGCAAAACGGATTCAGAGACACCTTTGGACCGAATTTAGACCAGGAAAATGGCCCCAATTGGCAGGAACTCAATGAAATTGCCCATAGATATGTAGAAGACACTGAGAATCAGAATAGAGCCCCCCAGGCCCCGAAAAGGAAAGCACCCGCACCACCGACTGCACAGGCAGCACACAACCCCATGAATCCAGTTTCCACGCAGCGCAAGTCACCGATTGACGATGAGCCCGATTTCGTGTACACCACCCCACTAACCATCATACAATTGAGAGAGGCGTGCGACAAAACAGAACTATTCCAACCCACAGCAGTCCCACATCATTTCTTTGAGCGAGTAACAGACAGTTATGTACGGTCTGGACGAACCAGAGGAAGTGAAGCTTATAGTAATGAGCCTTGGCCCATCCGTTAGCTCAGCATTACCAGACCCACACAATGTAGGAGGAGGAAGCCTCCAGGAGATGAAGGCAGCTATTTTAGATGCAATTGGTTACACAGAGGAGACCCCATAGAAGGTCTAAACCGTTGTAGACAAAAGAAGGGAGAGCCCGTGGAGCAAGGATTTTGAGCCTGCGAACGGCACTTGCATGCAGTCTTTTGGGCAGTTCAATACTTCGCATATATCACAGGCCTCAACCCCGTAACGAATTTAACCGAGCACACCCCAACGCAGCTACTGTTAGATGGTAGGTTAAAGGACGGTTCAGTTAGCCAGATCAGAGAAGCTCCTACAAGGAAGGGATATCACAGTTAAACGGACAAAGACCCACACATTTTTAGCGGACAATTTACAGTTTGAAAGAACCCCACGAGTGCCAGATCATTGCAGCCAAACACCACACAGGACTCTTTATTCCAAAATCGCTACACCCATGTGTAGGTAGTAAAGATCAGAATTCCCCGACCACGGATAACTCTTAAAAAATCTATGTAGATGGTTCTTCTACATAAATACCACATCCTGTTATTCTTTTTCCATTATCAATGGTGCAGGGGCACGCATTAGAGGAAATATCGCTAAAATTGTCAGGTCACTTAGGATCGCAGGCAGCCGAATTAGCCGCAATTGCATATGTTGTGCAGCACCCAGATTCTTTCCCGATCCTCGCAGATATATATTCGGACAGTTTATATGCCAGTCACGGAATTCCTGCCCCTGTGGGAATCGAGAGGATTTATATCCGCTGACGGTAAACCCCTAACCTCAGCCCCATTATTGAAGCACATTCTTGAAACAGCTAAAGACCGCACATGTTGTATGATAAAAGTCAGAAGCCATCATCGTTCGACCCCACCCGGTAACGTAAAGGCAGACGCCCTAGCAAAGGCAGGATCACGACATGGTCACTTTTGGCAACCCCCCCCGCCCCCCCGAGAGTGAGCTGATACACACAGTCCAGGTCTCACAGACAAATATCGAAGATTTAGCCCAGGCCCAAAAGGTAGACGACACTCTTCGGCAAATTTTAGGCGGTACCTTCCCAGCCCCCTACGACAAATTCAAGGACACACTGACGGTACAGGACGGAATAATTTTAAAGAATGGAATTTATGTGGTCCCCACCCAGGACAGGAACCAGGAAATTTGCTAATTTCCCGATGGACACGGATATCAGGGGATAGAAACCACCATTGCCCATTTAAAACCTTTGTGCTGGTGGCCCGATTTAAAAATAGATGTCACACATTATGTTGACGACTGTTCAATCTGCGCACAGAATAATCCAGAAAGGTACTCCAGGAAAGGACAATTAAGACACACCCAACCTGTTAATGGCTCATGGACGAATTTACAACTCGATTACATTGGTCCCCTCCCCCCCTGCAGAAATGGTTTTAAATATGTGTTGGTAGTGATCGACAACCTTCACAAAATGGGTGGCAGCATTTCCCTCCAGGACAAACACAACAGCCAAGATTTTAACGCAGCAGATATTTACACGAGGGGGACTCCCCCACAGCATTGAATCAGACCAAGGTTCTTATTTTACAGGCAGAGTTATGCAGAATGTCCTGGCAATTTTCAGCATAAAACAGAAGTTCCATATTGCTTATCACCCACAATCCAACGGCATTGTGGAACTTATGAATCGGACCCTGAAAGCTACTATTAGGAAAATGGTGCAACAGCACAACACCACATGGGACACGGTTCTCTCATTCTCCCTTATGTTTATTAGGAACACAGTATCAAGTTCCACAGGATTCACGCCCCCACACCCTCATGACCGGACGACCCATGAAAGGAACAGAATATTTATTAGGACTTGATTTGGCCAGCCCCACAGTCACCGCTCTCACCCACGAAAAAGCAGTTCAACAGGTCATGGAAAATATTAAAGCAGCCCAGCTCGCTGCAGCTGTCCGACTAGGCGCTAGGAAAAAGCAGAGTAAGGCCTGCTTTGATAAAACAGTCCACCCAGTAGAGTATACAGTCGGTCAGCAAGTGATGGTTTCCCTGTACAACCCAAGTTTGTTCCTCTCCCCCAAATTTGCAGGACCCTACTCCATTTTGGATAAAGTGAGCCCCTCTGTATACAAAATAACAAACCCTAATGGAAAATCAGGTTGGTTCCATATCAACCAGCTTAAAGTTTATGGAACCCAATGCAGCCACGCACACCATGTCTCCCTGGCAATGGCAGATGAGTACGCCCCGCCCACTGACAACCTAGACCGTCCCTCCCCCAGCCAGGATAGCACGCCCACAGACCCAACCTTGTCCCCGCCCACAGGAACGACTTTCCACCTTGAACTTGATTCAGACGCTAGCGACAGCACTATTTGAAATCAACGACCAATGGCACAACCGCCCAGGATCCAGTCGCTCCGGCCTCTGGAACCACGACCAAGACATGTTTGGTTCCCTATACTAAAGGGGGTTTCACTGCCACAGCCAGAGCCACCGCCACCGCCCGCCAAAAGAAATTTGCCATTTGCAGCTACCACCCCTCATGACCAAAGAATTCCCCATTGGCACCGCGATAACTCTTGTTGATTAATACGGAACGATGATTCGGATCCCACAACAGCCCACGCGGCCACGGCACGAAAACACCAGACATGAGTTTGGCAACCGGGAGATGGTGATGACTCAGTGTCTGACTCCCGTTAAGGTAACCCTTTCGCGACGCTTTTTGATACTGAACCCTGATGTGTCCAGATTATGAGAAAAAGGAACCGGCTGAGATTTTCGGTGTACTATTTCCTGATGGAGCCTGCCCGCTTTCTTTCTTTCTGATCTTACATGGTTTTAGCTAACGTCACTTCGATATGGAATTTCTTGATACACGTTATTCTTCCGGTCTCACATGTTTTAATTAATGTCGCCCATTCACTACATTTCTTGATGAAGTCATGATTACTCTTCTGCACATTGTCGGAGTCCATATGTTACAAATTCTTTCCGTTCGTGTAAGGTCACCCAGGCAGTGGAGTAACGGCACTAATCCCTGCCCTGTCTGTGGACCCCCTATGTATTCGATCAGCCAAGCTCGGGGAATGGAGCAACGGCACTGATCATCAGCCTACCCGAGGAAGTCCACCCATTCTTGCCCTGCCGCGGCTCACACGCACCCCATGTTCCCGTCATTGCGAGTAATTTGGAAAACGTCTTAACACTCCTTACTGTCCTTGGCAGGTCTTTGTTTCCCCTTATCTGCTCTTTCGTGTGGTTTAAAGAATGCTTTTTGTCACAGTCTCTGCACTCAACTCTTTACTTTCAGCGACTTTTTGGTTGCTACCCCAATTGCTATTTACATGTTCAACACACTTGGTTATAACAAAATTTGCTGCTAAATGCATCGACCACAAGCTGCGAGACTCCTTGCACTTTAACACAATATTTTTTTTCCTGGATGTCTTATCTCCAAAATGGTTATTTCAAAAAAGGAGATGAGGGAGTCACACACGGTGACGATTCTAATGGGTAATTGAAGTTCAGAAGAGAAAGACAAACAAAACAAGATATTAATCAGGGGTAATAACACATATTATGCTTGCACACCCAGGAATATACGAAGAACGAAGAACAAAAAGACACGATGAAGACAGAACTGATGACCTCCATTATGATCATAGTCGGATCCCGACAGTTGCGTGCGTTGACAGCCTTTGTACCCCACACCACACCGGCCCCGAACATGACCACACAACATGATACCCCTAGCCCGGACACCACACCACACATAGATACACACTGATAGCCCCACATGGTGCGAAAACATTGTAAAGTGGTATCCCCTCTCCAATATAGTAGAAGCTCTTTTGGTAATAGCAATACTCTGCAGTGTCGTTCAGACACTTAGGCTCCGCAAATAATGAAGGAGAGCCTCCCGCTCCCCAATATATACATTCCGAGCCCCTTTTCTTGGAATTCAACAGACCCCACAAACATTTTGAACCCCTTTTTCTGATGAATAAAGTTTGTGTTTTCTGTAAATGTAATGAGTTAAGTAGAAATGTGATGCTGCTGTTGTTTAAATTTTTGTATTGTAATATAAGTTCCTTTTTGTTAATTGCCAGCAGCATGAGTGTAATTTAGGTAATGACAGTTCGAGGTTCCCCTTGTGTAAAGCATGTTAAATGTATGATTAAATGTTCATAGTGGCCCCTTGTAATTTATGAATGTGTGATGTATTAAAAACTTAGGTTAATGCTCCAAAAACATAGGACAGAGTAGTATAGAATCTGTCCTTAACCAAGGGTAGCCGGCACACCGAAGACGGATGAAGGACCAATAGTGTGATCCACCACGCTTCGCGTTTGGGATCAAAAGGACGGGATGTAGCCATTGGGATGGCCACTTACAAAGGGAAACATGGCCACTTGCAAAGAATCACTTTCAAAGGGTAATATGGCCAATGCAGGATCCATACGAACTCAGAGCTTAAGTGTATATTTGCCCCTAGATAACCAGACACTATCGAAACCCCCAGCCGATTTGCATTCTAATGGCCCATTTCCCCAGAACAAAGATTGTACTCGGGTATCAGATACAGATCCAGACTCATTGGCACCACTCCCTTCACCCAGGAAGCCAAAACAGCCAAGGTCAATGACCGATCAGGACATGCCCAGCCATCAAGGCACCCACCCCTGCATTGGCTAAAATCGAAGGCAGTAATCGAAGCCTGACGAATGATTGGGTCCAAAGCTAAGGACCGCCCAAAAGAGCGCAAAACCCCCGAAGGATAAAGAGAGACACTACCATGTGTTCAGTCTCTTTTGGCCCCGGCGCACCGGCACTCTTTTGGCCCAGGCTCACGCCTAAAACCAATTGCAGCTTCATGACCAGAAGCAAGTTCAAGACCAACGATCGCTACCAGACGGATGAGCCCAGCAGAAATAAAGTCACTTCTCCAGACCCAGCCACGCAAGATTCGAACAAAGGCCTTGTTCCTCTGCATAAAGCCGGGTGCCTGAAGTTAAGTCCAGGTTGTTGTCGTGTTAGGTGTAATTTAGCTTGTAGTGTTTTATGTTGCATGTCAAAGTAGTTTTTGTGTGTAAATAAACTATCATTGAACTTGAACTAACTATCTGGTTGTTTGGTCTTTGATCGATATCCGGTAAAACCTTGTGGTGGTATCATTTGATACCTGGCGACTCTAAAGAGCATCATTATTAATTGGTGACATTACTCCGATGCCGATTGGCAACAAAATTATTTCACTTGCCTGTACATCTAATCAGCCTAAATAATCAGTCAGGATTACACCATTTGAAAGCCTGAATGGTACATGGACAGAAACAGAACAGTATCAAACATGGGTAAAAGTTGTTGTCTATTGTTGTCACATTTATTGGAACATTGGGTGCTGTAAACTTCGCTATCTAACGCAGATTATAAAGTAAAATCATACCAGGATTCTAAATTATTCTTCATCTGAGCAAAAGTACTGCAAAACTTGACTATTCCAAGACAATCCTTGCCAATCCCCTATCTTCCACCCTGGTTAAAATTAAGGTCATCCAAAACTCTGCTGCCCACATCCTATCTTGTACGAAGTCGCATTCACCTATCACCCCTCTGCTTGCTGATCTATATTGGCTCCTGGCGAAGTTTTGCCTTAATTTGCAAACTTTCATCCTGATTTTCAATTCCCTCCATGGTCTTGTCCCTCTCCTATTCTAATCTCTTTTGGCCCTGCCACAAGATCTCTGTGTTCCTCCAATTCTTCTCTCCTGTGCATACTGAATTAGCATTGCTTCACCATTGACAGGCATGCCTTCAGCTGCCAAGGCCCTAAGCTCTGGAAACCCCATCCAGATCCTCTTAATCTGCCTCTCTTTCCTCTTGTAAAGCGTTCCTAAAAATCTCTCTTTTTTCTGACCATCTTTTGGTCAGCTGTCCTAGTATCACCTATGAAAAACCTCAATGTTTTACCATGTTAAAGGCACTACATGAATGCAAGTTACTCTTATTTAAGCACAAATATATGTTTTTTAAAATATAAATTTAGAGTACCCAATTAATTTTTTCCAATTAAGGGGCAATTTAGTGTGGCCAATCCACCTAACCTGCACATCTTTGGGTTGTGGGGGCGAAACCCACGCAAACACGGGGAGAATGTGCAAACTCCACACGGACACAAATATATTTCTTGCGTGCAAGTAATATGACTAAATATTGGCATTACCAAGTTAGAAACACTCGAGTCTTACTTGGAGATCCCTCCTCATGTACACCATTTTGCCCATTGCCATTAATACCAAGGTCTTTGGAAAAATGAAGGCTTTCTTCTTCATCTTCATTGTAGGTTCTAACATATCGGCTGGAATCAAAAAACAGGAACCAAAAAATATATATTTCAGGAAGATTTTATTCACCGATTGATATGAACTTGAAAGAAAGGTAAAGAAAATCTCAAGACTTGAACTTAAGATTTGTTGCTGTATGATTCTCAGGGAGATGTCCCTCTTCAATTGCATTAACTCTTGAATTAACACCAATGCAACAATGTTTACAATAATCATTCAAATAGAATGGGAATACATTTGGTTAATTTATGCTGGGCGGTGGCAGTTGAGGTGCAGGTGAAATACTCACTAGAGAGGAAGACTGTGATGACCCAAATTCATTTCACATAACACACAAAATGAAAAAAACAAATTGCTGGAAATTTGAAAAAAAGTCACCAAATGCAGGAAAAGCTTTTTCTTCACCCCACCCCCACGGATGCTGACTGGTCGGCTGAGTGTTTCTGGCACTTCTATTTCTGAAAAACACCCATTTCCCAGAGGTGGATCGAAGATCTGCCCAAATCCAGTCCTTAAAGTGAAGGACTGCAAGCTCCTACAAGTATACATACTCTGATAATCAAATGCCCTATTCATGTGTTCTACATTCGTTTATTGTTTGAGAAGGAGATCCACCTTTAACCCATTTACATTAACATGGGGGAGTCGGGAATGACAATTTCACGAGTGCAAAACCAGCAACTGGAACACAGATGGTAGAGGATACATATTGATGCTTGCCAAAATTAAGTTTTACTACACTGCAACAGTGACGAACTTCAAAAGTACTTCACTTGCTCTAGTGTGCTTTGGAATGTCCTGAAGTTGTGAAAGGCACGACAGGAATGCATATCATTCTTCCTTTTTTGTAAAACTTCCTAGAAGTTATATTGGGTGACTTATCTAGCAAGGCGAATGAATGCATTAGCTGGCAGCATATGAAACAATGTTCTGTGCATGCCTGAGAGTTCATATCTGGCCAGTGTTCTTGAGTATTAAAAGTCTCCTCCAGCCAGAAACTCATGTTTACTTTTAGATTCAATCGAGCCCATCACACCTCTCTGACAAAGGATAAACATGGTAAAGTAAGACCATAGACTGCTTTCCCCTTTGAGGGGGAGAGCTGACTCGTGGTGATTTAATCTGAGGATCACCACACCTCAAACGAGGGGTTAGGTTGAAAAGGCGGACCTTCATGATTAACCTCAGCCACTTTGGGAATTGAACAGGCCTCGATCTACACCATCCGTCCAGCCAACTGAGCTAAATCGCCCCCCCAGACACGCAAAGTAGCCTATAGGTCAATCAGTGCTCTCATCTTTAATTAATTGGAAGACACAAACCATTAAAGATCATGTGTTCCGACAGGATGAACTAAAAATACTTCAGAGTAAAGATAATAATGAATGACCAGATACTTACCACATTTTCATCAGTAATAGGTTATAAAGCTTTTCTTCAGTTATGTTTCTGGGCACAGATATCATAAAGGGTTGGCCAAACAAACACATGTTGCTATGGTGGCCATAGCTGGGCTGCCGATACTTCTCACGCAAATACACTGGAATCACAACATTGTCTGTATCTTCTGTTCTACTGCCAGTTACTTCAAAACTGCAATAACAAAAACATGTTTTACTACATTGTGCATTATCTTTCTCCAAAGTTCTGATCTCAATCACTGGACAGGCTGAAGAACTGAAAAGGCCCATATCATTCTCAATCACGGCATGTGGTTAAACAAATGAACTGTTTATTACTTGACAAAGTTGAATTACTTTAAATAAGATTAAATTAGTGAACAGAATAAACTATTAACTCATCAAAATAATTGGAAATGACATCATTAAAGTACCCAAAAAGAGGAACTGAAGCGAAAGTGGGAGGAGGAGCTGGGGGAGAGATAGAGGAGGGCCTTTGGGCAGACGCACTGAGTAGAGTCAACGCGACCGCAACCTGTGCCAGGCTCAGCCTGATTCAATTCAAGGTCGTTCACCGGGCTCACATGACAGTGGCCCGGATGAGCAGATTCTTTGAGGTGGAGGACAGGTGTGCAAAATGTGCGGGAGGGCCAGCGAACCATGTCCACATGTTCTGGGCATGTCCAAACCTTAGGGGATTTTGGCAGGGGTTTGCTGACGTCATGTCCAAGGTGTTAAAAACAAGGGTGGCAATGAGTCCTGACATGGTGATTTTTGGGGTGTTGCAGGATCTGGGAATCCAGGAGGAGAAAGAGGCAGACATTCTGGCCTTTGCTTCCCTGGTAGCCCGGAGGCTGATACTATTAGCTTGGAGGGGCTCAAAGCCCCCGAAGTCGGGGACCTGGCTGTTGGACATGGCTAGCTTTCTCTGTTTGGAGAAAATCAAGTTCGCCTTGAGATGGTCACTGTTAGGGTTCGCCCAGAGGTGGCAACATTCATCGACTTCTTCGCGGAAAATTAATCGTCAGCAGGGGGAGGGGAGGTTAGGTTAGTGTAGATTAGGGAGTTAATTAATGGTGGGACCTGTTGGGGAGGTTGGTGGTATTTGCACTATGCTTATATTCTCATGTACATTGTTTATATTGCTGCTGTTGCAATGCCAAATAAATACCTCAATAAAATGTTTATTTAAAAAAAAGTACCCAAAAAGCACATCAAATGCGGACAATGAAGCAGGAGGAATAACTAACTGTCTTTTCAAAACAAATAGTTGCCCTTTTAACTTCATGTTTCAATAAATCATAATTACTCGAACCAATCTTCCTACATGTCCATGATCTCTACCTTATTTAGATATCTTCATTTACACCCTTTGGTAATATTCAATTTGATTGGTATGTTCGCAGCCACTTAAGTAATGTACTATTCTGAATTTTAAAAACATTGAGCAAAAATTAATAGTGATGTTTGTTCAGTTTGGTTCAGTTGGTAATGCTCTTTTCGCAATGTGCCAGAGATTGTGGATTCAAGTCGACACTCAAACACAACAGTGAAGAAATGCAGCATTGTTGGAGGTGCTGTCCTACGAATGAGAAGCTACCTGTTCTGCTGGGTTCAATGCATATTAAAAGGTCCTGAGGCACATCTGAAGTGGAGAATAGTGTGCCCCTGGCAATCTGGTCAACCTATCCTACCCCTTAAACTCCCTTAAAACTGATTAACGTCTCATTCATCTTATTGCTATACTTTGGACCTGGCTGCATGTGTCAGTGTTGCATATAACTGTAGCCTCACCAATATGAGGCCGTGCAATATCAATGTAAGCCTTTCTTGCATCAACGTGCTGTCAAACTCCCTCTGGTGGAATATTCATGGCATTGACTGCTAGCTGGTTTGAAAAATATTAGAATGTCATGTAGATTTGTGAATATTTTAAAATGAAAGTAATTCTCTGATACAGTAATAATGAATTAAGTCTTGTGATCAATGCAAGAATAGGAATATCTAAACTTGATTGCAGCTTACCTACCTTACAACAGTGATGGCACGCAAAGGGTACTCAATTGGCTGTACTCCAAAGCACCTAAAGGCTTTATGCAGATGCAATTTTTTTTTGAACCATTTTCCAAATTAAGTTCCTTGCAAAGGTCTCTCCTACACACAGGTGGATGTGGACTGCTCTGGATGTGGTGATATCGATTTTTGAAGCATTTAGGGGCCAAGAGTAATAGTAACAGGCTCGGTGGAAAAAGGACTCCGAAGAGGTAGAGATGCAGTAGTTACAGCACCACAAGTATGGAGCGATAGCACAGTGGTTAGCACTGTTGCTTCACAGCGCTGGGGCCCCAGGTTCGATTCCCGCTTGGTCACTGTCTGTGCAGAGTCTGCACGTTCTCCCAGTGTCTGCGTGGGTTTCCTCCAGGTGCTCTGGTTTCCTCCCACAAGACGTGCTGTTAGGTGAATTGGACATTCTGAATTCTCCCTCTGTGTACCCAAACAGGCGTCAGAGTGTGGTGAGTAGGGGATTTTCACAGTAACTTCATTGCGGTGTTAATGTAAGCCTACTTGTGACACTAATAAAGATTATTATTATTATATCTGTTTTTTCGTGATGATAGAAGGACAGTAAAGACAAATTTCAACCCCCAGCTCATCACTACAGTTCGGCCTACTAACTGCAGTACAAATATTGGTGAATAGATTTGATAATCACTTCAGCATTTTGGGACAGTCGACAATATTAAAGGCACCATATATAAGCAAGAAGTTGTATCAATTTATTTGTCATTGTTTTAATGGAAGTGCTAATTTGTGTGTAACAATCCTGAAAGCTGGGAAAGGACGGGGAGGGGAGTATATGATAAAACCAAGAGAAAGGGACGAGATGAAAGACTGCACGCTGAGGCTACCTGTACCACAGTTTTTGCTTTATGAACAACACACTTTAGCATACAACTACATCTAGAGTTTGTCTGGAAAAAGTTCATGTCTCTATTATCCGTTGCCGCACTTGAGTTTACAATCATGTTTAAAATAAACAAATCAACAGGCAACTCGTGAGTTAAGTATCCAGATATTAATATTTACAGCGTAATTACAGGGTTGGTCTCTTTCAGTACAAGTAGATGCAGTCAAACACTTCTAAACATATTTTGTTAAAAGCAGGATTTAAGTTTTGGAATAAACATCCCACAATACTATACTTAAAGGAAGCTGGGAGTTCCACATTTACTTACACAAAGATGTCATCTCTTTCCATGATACTACTCAGGTTTTCATCCATAGAAAATAATCTATGGAATCGGTGATTGTATATATCTGTGACAACCATCTGAACACAAAGCACAAGAAAATTATTTCAATAATTCTGACAAGAGAAACAAAAAAAAGTAGGATTGTTCAAAGTTGGGATAACCCAGAATCTTACTTTGTCTGCAGGAACATCTGATAACGTAAACAGTGCAGCACACAGGTCTGAAATAATGCCGATTTTAGGGACAATTACTTTATACTAAAAGAAAACAGAAGAACTTCAGTTAAATAGATATTTAATATCTCAACATCAGCAAAAATACTTGTGCGAAATGCAGGCAATTGGAGTTCAAGTGCAAAGATGACATGAACAAATGTCAGTCGTTACAAAATAGCCGGGTTGTATTGACCCTCAATGAGCTTGCTCCAAACGCAGTTACATTTCAAAGCTTACAGTTTCTCTTGTAATTACCGGTACTTCTCTTTTTCCCTGAACTATTATCACAGCACTTTCTAAAGGACCTATTACTTGGCCCCCTATTCTTGCTTATCTACATGCTGCCTCTTGGTGATGTTATCCCCTTTATGGATAACTACATATGTCAACACCATAACCACTTTCTTGAGACATGATTATTCCAAAGCATGCCTTGTTGGTCGCTCATTCTGCTGGATATATTTGCCTTTCGCATATGTTCCTCTTCAATCACTCTGGAGGTGGACAGAGCAAACATTTGATGAAATGCAGCCAGAAATGGATTGTTATGCCACTTTACTTCATAACAATGACAATGCACAAAGATGGCAGTAATGATTGGGCTCATGTAATTATAACAACTTATTTTGGCACAATACAAAGAATGTCTTGCTACTCCAGAGTGGGTTTATGTGTGAGACTTAAGAGGGCTTATAAATATCATAGGAAAATGAGGGGTTCATTTAGTCTCTGGAGCCTGTTCCCCCTCCATCATTCAATGAGATTATGGCTGATCTGCAACTAATTGCATATATCCACCTTTACTCATATCTTTTAACACCTTTGACTAACAGAAATCTATCAATGTCAGCTTTAAAATTAATTGATCTGGCATCAATCGTCATTTACAGAAGATAGTTCCAAACTTCTACCACCTTTTGTGTGTATAAGTATTCCCTAAATTTACTCCTAAAAGGTCAGGCTCTAATATTTAGACCATGCTGCCTCGTCTCAAACTTCCCAACTACTGCAGTATTTCTCACATTTGGCCTTAATGAAAGCCGTTATAGCTTTCTCATTAACAAAATTAACTCTTCTGGCAGCTATCTTTGCCCATCGGTTTTATGCCTTTTGTTTACAGGTAGAAAAGGATTAAAGACTTTTCAATACGATGGTTTTTGAGGTGTTCAGTGAATAGAGAGAAACTAATAAATTGGATTATTGTGAGAAAACCACATCAAAGATAGTTCACTACCTATTGTTTCAGACACCACACTTTTTTGCTTTACCATTATTGGCATCTTTTCTCTCTGGAACCAAACCAAACCAAACCTATTTCTGTGCAGCTCTCAAACCTCAACTTTTTGACTTTTACTTCTATTCCAAATCCTAATTTTTCCGCCGAGAACTGAAGCCCATTCATCGCCTCTTGACTTCTCTGTGAAGGACCTCAAGAACATTTTGAACATCGAAAATACTACATAAATAGTAGCTGTTAATGAATCCTATGTTTGGATAGATGACCACTTACTGTGTTTTAAAAAATGCAACCACAACAATGAATAAAAAGTTGCCAAACTCATTCTCCAGTTCAATTGGAGAGTTAAACCATGCTTCTCATACCTGCATTGGCT
Organism: Scyliorhinus torazame; assembly: GCF_047496885.1. Lineage (NCBI taxonomy): Eukaryota > Metazoa > Chordata > Chondrichthyes > Carcharhiniformes > Scyliorhinidae > Scyliorhinus > Scyliorhinus torazame. The sequence continues at coordinate 108,132,932 of NC_092725.1, forward strand.
TGGTGAGTGGTTCCATTCTGACGAGGAAAACCTCCAAAGTGCGTTCTTTTTTCAAGGGTAAAGGAAGTGTTAAATAACAAAATGGGTCAAATGTCACAGAAATCTTCGAACATTCAGGGCAAACAAGAGTGGATTTAAAAAGGCCATGGAAAATATCAACAATGATAGAATCATTCCGTTTCCTATGGTTTTCCCATGCTTCCTTAGCAACCACCTTAAAAAAGAAAACAAAATGAGACAGATTTCAGAGGACAAAGCACCACTTGGTCATCGATAATTAACTACTTGACAATGACAGTTTTGCTTTGACCAAAAATATTTAAAGCTGGGACTCTTTCTATATTACATAGAATTTACAACAGAAACAAGCCATTCAGCCCAACTGGGTTATGTTCCAGGCGAGCCCCTCCCCCCCCCCCTCCCCCCGCCACTCTACCCCCTCTAACACTATCAGCATAACCTCCCATCCCTTTCACTCTTTGTATTTATCCAAGAAAGTTACATATTTTCATTTCATGAAATTTCTCAAAAATAGCTTCACCTTCCACATTTATTGCTAGTTCCATTATTACTCTCTATATTTCAGCATTTAATAGCAGAATTTCAGCAGCTATAGTGACACATGCCAGTCAGCAAGTCTTTGGATTGTTCTGGAAATATGATTTTGACAGCAAAATATGGACAACCTGAAACATACACCTTTGTTTCATGATAATTCATTCAATTAACATCCCAGGACATGTGAATAAAAATTGATAAAGCATGCAAATAGGATCATTCTGGGGAAGGGGAGGAAGAGTTAGAAGGGATCTAACAACTATTAATATAACGTACTTTTAACTTTTTCAAACACTTTATTTAATTTCATACCTGTATGGAGGCAGAACTACATTTAACAATTGTCGAATCTTGCTGGGAACCTACCATTCGCTTAGCCAAAAGAAAGCCACTCTGCTGACATGCGTTTTGGGTCTGTTAACGGAAAGCTCTCACTTTGGGATCAGAGGCTAACTAGTCCGAGTTGGCATTGATGCTTTACCATCAGTTTGGAGCCCTAAACACCAATTTTAACAATGAAGTGAATGGGGAAGGAGAATATTTCACATTGAAAGCACTTCTCCAGAGAACATAGTTCACCTTCAACAACAATATAAGCATTAACTGCTGCTCCTCCCTAAAATATGAAGAAAAATTGCAATTGGTTGTACCTCATCAGGTCTCCCTTCTGCATCTTTGAGCTGAATGTACGGCTTTTTTCTAATCCTATTCAAATCCTCGTGCAGGCCATCAAGAAGAAAGGCAAGCAATTCTTGAGAGTCCTGTTGCTGGTAGCCAGAAAACTGAGGAGCAAAGCGACCCACTTGCGTCTAAAACAAGGCACCAAATATAAACTGTTAACCATCTAATTACAATGGCCCGGCAAAAGTGACAAACTGCAGCAAGTACTTAACTAGAAACAAGAGTAATGTGAACATTATTTTCATATCCTTGTCACAAAATGAAACACCTAATGCATGTGGATCACAAAAGGTTGAGCTAATTGCTGTGAACTCCAATGTTGAACAGATGCCAGGATGGCTAGAATTTTGAAATCAGAAAAACAGAAAATGTGCCTGTGTGGGATTGAGCTGCTGACAATTCCATTTCCTTGCCTTTTTACAACATCGTTTTCTATGTGGCTTATGAGGAGGAGGAGGATGAGGTGGAGGAGGAGGATGAGGAATAGGCGGCATGGTGGAACAGTGGCTAGCACTGCTGCCTCACAGCACCAGGGACCCAGGATTGATTCCGGCCTTGGGTGACTGTGTGGAGTTCCCATGTTCCCTCCGTGTCTCCATGGCTTTCTTCTGGATGCTCTGGTTTCCTTCCACAGTCCAAAGGTGTGCCGGTTAGATTGGGTTATGGGGTTACTGGGGTGGGGGAGTGGGCCTAGTTCGAGTGCTCTTTCAGAGGGTAGGAACAGACTGAATGGATAGGCTGAATGTCCTGTAGGGATTCTGCGAATTAACAGAACATCATTGCGCAAGCTTTTGCCATTTTGCGTTTTAAGCTACAAAGGTGGATTGTTCGGCTGTAACAAACCAAGGCATCTGCCACTGAGGCAAGGAATCCTAATCTGACATTGCCTTTCAACAATCAGGCCTAAGATCAGTATCTTTTTGTTCAGAAGCAATGCTTCACCCCCAGATAAGAGATAAGATTCCCATGACTAAGAGAAACTCAATTTACAGTGCCTAATAAGGGCATACAAAGGTAATGGGCAGGATTCTCCATCCTGCCGCACCCATTTCCTGGTGCAGCCCCCCCCCCCCCCCCCACCAAGCAGCGGGATCCTATGTTCCGGCAATGGGGTTTCCCATTGTGGGCACCCGCACGCCGTCGGGAAATCCGCGGGCGTGAGTGTGCTGCCGGCGAAGCGGAGGATCCCACCAATGGAGAATCCAACCCAATGTTTGTTCAATGTTTTGAGGTACTCCTGAGATCAGGAGAAACATATGCAGAAAATCTGTGCCAAGAAATGAAATGTTCTGGCTAACATACTGACATGGCCAAAACGGTCGGTCAGAAATACTGGAATTGATGGTTGGCCAGATAGAGGCAAACAATCCATTTTTGGAGACCTCCCAACTCCCGACAATATCTTGTGAATAACGCAGACGACATAAGCCAAGTCATTCCACACATACAGGTGTGTTTCCTGAACTCAAAGCACATTTGGTAAGTCTCAACCTATTGTTTGTACATTTTACATCATTGCACATGAACTTTGTTGCATTTCCAGTTTCCAAAGCCTTTGGTAGATATTGATCTAGTCAACTAAATAGATGTTCGTTTGACTTGATGTAGCATTGCATATTTTATTCTAAGAGGTGCACAATACAACCTCAGCACGGCTGGAGTATACACTTTATATTGTGTGAATGGAAAATGTTTGCCTTACGCTTGTAAAATAATCTGCATTAAACTTTCCATCCAGTATAAAACTCCATTATGTTGCAGAGTTGAATTCAAATTACAATATTCAAGTCTTTATTTCATCTACAATGTTTTAAGACATACCTTAAATGCCCTTGGTGTAACATAGCTATATTTTCCTGACCACATCTGCTTGATTAGATCTGCGTATGCGTTAGCTATTTCTCCTTTCATTCCCAGTAGGTTGTCATGATTTAACTCATCCACGTACTCATCGGACAAAAAGTATTCTGTCAATGGCGGGGTATTACTGAGACACTAAAAAAAAACAAAGGTAAAAGATAAACTTATATAAAGTAACAAATAAATTAATCCCAACAGTTTACCAGCTCGTTACCCAGAATTTCTCTAAGATAGATCACTGCTGCAAGTTAGACAACAATACTGTTGGGTCAGCTCTGTGGCAAAAAAGTGCTTATACCCCCAGTCACTATAAGGAGTTATACGAATAAGTGAAAATAACAGCACACCTGGTGCTGAGCATTATGTTGAGATGTAAAATGAGCACTTGTCCAGAGTTAGAAACGCATACTCTGAATGGACGACAGCATGAATTTGAGAGCTGTCTCTAGCTTTAAACACCAAGGAGCAGCATGCAGTTAAGAAAGAAGTGGGGCAAGAAGGCAGGCCATGGACAGATCCTTTGTGGAATTTAGAGATAATCACGTCTGGGGCAGAAAGAAAATGTAATCACTTGGGTTGCTTTAGCTATGATTGGAGGTAAAAGCAACAAGATTGCTATCAACAACAGTGCATGAGGTAATTTTTCCATCCTACCGTATTATCGTGCAGTGACCTATCTCAACTTGCAGCTGAGAATCCATATTACTAAACCAATAAAGACGAGCAAGTAATTATTTTCAATTGAGAGTTTAATTCACATTTACAAACATTAACTACTCTAGCCTTTCTTTTAAGAGCAAATGGCATCACTAACAAGCCAACAGAGGAAGTTAAAAGCACAACGGATAAATCTATTCAGTGTGGCAGCAATTGCCACATCAACCAGATTTAAGAAGTTAAATCCTATCAGGTAAAATTGCTTGTTGCATTTATCTGTTCTCTTCACTTAATTACTATAAATATAGCTCTGATGTTTCTTGACAAACCAGATGGTCTAGGTAACTGAACAAAATAAAATGCTGGAGGAAAGATTTAACTCAATTAAGGGTGAGGAAAAAAGCCTCAACACTTGAGATTAGTTCCCCTTTAATAACTCTTTCTGATGTTGCAACGGACAACGAAACAGTTTAACTTAACAACCAATTTATTAGATTTCAGTCAAACTGGCAAGCTCGCCGGCCTTGCAAGAAGAGGATAGCCCCTGGGTTCTTATTTAACGTGGGTAGAGAAAGCCAGTGGGAAATCTAAACCAACAATCCGTCAGAAATAAAAACAGAAATTGTTGGGAAATATACAAGTCAGTCAACATCTGTAAGGAGAAAAAATTGTTTATGGTTTTGGTTTTGGAGTTGATCCTTTGTGAGGAGCGTAAACCTGAAAGCTAAATTTAAGAGTTAGCTCGTGCCTGCCAAAGAAAGCATTCTGCATTTTACGTATTCTTTAAAAACATTGGTAAGAAGTGAAACCAATTGGATGATAAAAGTCCTCTGAGATCATTCATCAGGTCTATTTAAAAATGGAGGTTAAAAGGTAGAGGAGAAACAGACAAAAAGATAGAGGAGCTTGTAGTGTTGTAAAATTACAAAAATCAACAGACAGACCAATGGGTTGTAGAATGCGGGGGAGAAAGGAAGATATTTTTTTGAAGCTTGGATGAGCTTGATGGAACAGCATGAAGGGAAAGGTTAAACGGTCATAGTTAGAATGAAAATAGATCACTTGATAACCCGAGGCAAGATTGGGATCAGACTTGAGGACTGAACAAATTTTTCATCATCTAATCTACAATTGGCTTCCCAAGTGGACAAGATTGCCCATCCTTAATTTTCCTTCAAGAGGTGATGGGGACTGTCTTCTTGAACTTCCACAAGTCCCTTGGTGAAGGTATTATAGTAAATTAAACTAAGCAGAGGTAAATTGCTATCTTGTGTGGGCCTTGGGGTTAGAGATGAATGAATACATTGTGTCTTTATTGCGTGGAAAGATGTGTGGAAAGATGCAAACAGAAAGCCAATGGCAAATCTTGTTAACTAACATGGAGTTTTTTGATGAGGTAGCAGAGATATTTGATGAGGATTAATGTTTTTGATGTGGTGTACATGGACTTCCAAAAGACATTTAATAAAATGCCACAAAACAAGCCTGTGAGCAAAGTATGAGCACATGGAATTTAAGGATAGTAGCAGCATGGATATGAAATTGGCTGAGTGACAGGGAACAGAGTAATGATGAACAGTTGTTTTTCAAGATGTGAGGAAGGTTTATAATGGAGTTCCCCAGACACCAGTTTTAGGACTCCTGCTCTTTCCAATACATAATAATGAAATAAACTTTAATATATTGGGTCCAATTAAAAAATTTGCAGGTAACACAAAACTTGGAAGTATATGAGTTGCATGGAGGATTATATTAAATTGCCAAAGGACAGACACAGGTTGATGTAATGGATGGACAAGTGGCAGATTAAATTTAATGCAGAGAAGTTTGAAGAAATTGATTTTGGTCCCATTGGCTTTCCGCAGAATTTCCAACATGCTGAACGAAAGTGCCCCACTTTATTGCAATGGTAACACTTAGGTCTTCGAGTTTCACTCCACCCTCAGTACCTTTCTACCTGGCCTCACCTCCACCCTCAGTACCTTTCTACCTGGTCTGAGGAGATGATCTTGGAGCATTCCCAGCTATCCATTCCTTACCTTGGCAACCTGCCTTCCTTTCACTCCCACTTCTTATCCTTTTCAAAATTACGGGGGTGACGGAACAAAATAACAGTTCATAGCCCTTTGGTCTTCAACATGAGTCCATATCGCTGGAGGTAACGAATCCTTAAATTCTTCCAAGCGAATAATTTCTCTTAGAGTCCCATAGATAGTTCCAACTCCCAATGCTCGCACCCACCTATTAAAATTGTTATGCTTAACCCTGTCTGTCCCAGCTGTTTGCTTAAATTCTGAAACCTTTGCCTATATGCGTACAGTAGACAACCACAAGCATAAGCTCCCTGCACCTGCCCCATCAGTTTTCTCTGCATGGATAATTAACACATTTCCTTCGGCCACTCCATTTGAGTTGCTATTTCTCAAATGTCACGAAGAATGCCTCTATATCCTTTCCCTCAAATTTGATACGGCCTGTACAGATTTAAACATTTCCCCACTAAGATTTAGACTCCCTCTTGACATTCCTCAATTTCTGCCTTTAACTTCAACCTTTCAAGTTGATATTTCCCTCTCTTTTCTCTTTCTTCCCTTGCTAACCTTAACATTTTCACATCAAGCTTCCTCATTTCAAATACTCTTTGGAACTCATCTTTTTTCCGCATCTCCAACTCTCTTTCTAGTACGTACATTCTTTTTAATTCCCTCTCATGCTCGAAATGCAACCAAATTATCTCCAGATTGGTGTCTCCACCAGAAAGTGCTTCTGCTGCTACATTATCTGGACTACTTGTTCATGAGCCCTTTGGTGTTTCTAACAGATCCAAGCACTCAACTAATATATCATACATCTCTGCTTTCTCTGCTTTAACCGTCACCTCTACTTTTAATTCACTTTCCAATGCAATTAAGTTGTCTTTTCAAAGCCCTTGTAAATAAACCAAAGATAAGTACTTGAAGAATGGCTTTAGCAGCTTCCAGAGCCATCTATTATGCTATTACAAATCTGGTGTATCTTTAATATACACATGTTCCCTAAATTGTCGCTGTTTACCACTCCAAAAATTCCCGAACCGTGCCCCCAAACTATGTCATGACATCATGGGCTAGTGCGCGATCAATTCCAGCCCCACATGACCCGGATTCACAACACAGATTGTATTTAAAATACCCAAGATCCTTATAGTTGAACCCAATAAACTACAGTTACCAGGTTTGTAACTTTAAAACACAAGTAACCTTTTATTATGTACAGTATCATACTTAAATAGACAGAAAATGTAGCTATCTACTCTTCCTTTCCCAACCTCCCCTCCCTAACTCGCCCCACTCTCTACTCACTCACAAACAAAGAAGGGAATCGGTGGTGGAAAGAGAAAGAAAATATAAATAAAAGGATAAGGATCCTTGAGGCACTGGGATTAAAGATTGTTATTGTAACTTCCAGTCAATATCTGGCAAAGTTGTCTACTTTCTCTGCAGTCATTTCAGGTTCACAGCAAAAAATGTGCCAGGCACTCGCTGCTTTCAGAACAATAGAGCAGTTATTTAACTTCAGCAATGAGAGAGAGAGAGAGAGAGAGAGAGAGACTTCCAAGGACCAATCACCGATTGCTGTCAGGCTCCCTGGTCACCCCACCAGTTGCCAGTTAGCCTATCAAACCAAATTCCGCCAAATCCAGTTGCTGAGATTCACTTGGCGCACAAGAGTCTGGCCTTTCCTCTCCAAATATGAAACTTGGGTTTACAATGTCCTGATGAGCAGGCTCCTTCAGCTCGAGTCTTCTGCTTAAAGTCAGATTCCCTTCCGATCATGGGTCAGACCAAAAATAATAAAATAAATGGGAACAAAGGAATAAACAGGAAGGACTCTTACACTCGCCAATATCCAAAACGGAAAACCGATTAGTAATCGGGACCTCCAGGGTCTCCTGCACTACCTCCCCGATTCTCTTGGACTGCCTGGTAGCCACCCATTCCCTTTCTGCTTCAGTGTTCCTAGCCTGCAGTGTGACCACTCTGATTAGGCTAATATAAGTAGGTTTACTTATATTAATTTTACTTATACTTAATTTATACTAACCTAATATAAGTAGGTTTACTTATATTAATTTTACTTGGCCTTAACTTAGTAAATCTTACAACTATTGATATACATTACTTACACTGATCAGGAGTGCGATCAAATACCCTCCAATTGCTTGGATGAGTGCTGCTCCAACAACACAAATGGCTCAGCATCATCCAGAATAAAGCAGCCCACAAGATCCTGTACACCACCTGCTCCTTGTGGCGACAGTGTGTCTTTTCAAAGTGCACTGCAGCAACATGCCAAGGTTTCTATGATTGCGCCTCCCAATCCTTGGTGGCCAAGGGATGTACATACATAGGAACGCCACCTCTTGCAAGTTCCCCTCAAAGCTACACATACCCCTGGCTTGGAAATGTATAACCATTCCTTTGCTGTCACCGGGTCAAAATCCTGTAACTCCCTTCCTAACAACTCTGTGGGTGCATCTGCACCAGATGGACTGCAACGGTTCAAAAAGGCAATGCAGGACTTCCGGGTGCGGCGATGACCAGCTAAGTCGCACGTTTCGGCAGCTCCCGGTGGAACGGACTTTTGGGCTCTGAATAAGAGCCCCAACGGCAATTTTAATGGCTAAAAGCACTGTGCGGTAAACTAGAAGGGAATCCCCCCTGGACACGGATGGAAAAAGGAGAGGAAAGTGGCCGGATTGCGGTGGATCCTTTAGAGCAGCGTCAAGGAAGGCAAGCAAAAACCAAGATGGCGTCGGAAGGTGGCAGTTTAACATGGGGCCCTGAACAGCACGAGTTTTTGAAACGCTGCGTGGAAGAACTTAAAAAGGAGATGAAGAAGGAGCTGTTGGCCCCGATATTACAGGCGATTGAAGGGCTAAAGGATGAGCAAAAGACCCAGGAGCAGGAGCTTCGGGTCGTGAAGGCAAAGGCTGCCGAGAACGAGGACGATATACAGGGCCTGGTGGTGAAGACGGAGATGCACGAGGCACACCATAAAAAGTGTGTGGAAAGGCTGGAGGTGCTGGAGAATAATGCGAGGAGGAAGAATTTAAGGATTCTTGGTCTTCCCGAGGGTGCAGAGGGGGCGGACGTCGGGGCATATATGAGCACGATGCTGCACTCGTTAATGGGATCGGAGGCCCCGACGGGTCCGTTGGAGGTGGAGGGAGCCTATCGAGATATGGCGCGAAGACCGAGGGCTGGAGAAATTCCCCGAGCCATAGTGGTGAGATTTCACCGATATAAGGACAGAGAGATGGTCCTCAGATGGGCAAAGAAAACTCGGAGCAGTAAATGGGAGAACGCGGTGATCCGCGTTTATCAAGACTGGAGTGCGGAGGCGGCGAGAAGGAGGGCGAGCTTTAATCGGGCCAAGGCGGTGCTTCATAAAAGGAAGGTCAAATTTGGAATGCTGCAGCCGGCAAGACTGTGGGTCACACATCAAGGGAAACACCACTACTTTGAAACGGCGGATGAGGCATGGACATTTATTGTCGAAGAGAAATTGGAATAAGTGGGTTATATAAAAAAAAAGAACGTTTGAGACAAAGTGGTGGGGCGAATATGGGGGGCGAAGAGGGGGGAAAAAGGGGGGAAGAGGAGAGATGATTTTTAAGTTGTTAATCCTGCGACCCGGTAACTTTTCTCTCTTCCCCTTGTTGTGGGGGAGGGAGGGAGGGAGGTGGAGGAGCTGGGGGCGTCAGCCATTGGGGCGGGGCCAAAAGGGAAGCGCGGGCTTTGTTCCCGCGCTATGATAATTATGGCGGGAACAGGGAAGCAGGAAGGAGGGGGTGTCGCACAGTGCGAGCCGAGGTCACGGGGGAAGCCGAGGTCGGCCAGAGTTTGCTGACTTCCGGGAGCAACATGGGGGGTGCAATTACGCTAGTGGGGGATCTAGCGGGGGTAGGGGGGGGGTTAACTGGGTTGCTGCTGCTGGGAGAAGGGGGAGCTGGTATGGGGTGGGGTGGGCGGGGCGCCACCTGGGGGGGACACAGCTATGTGGGAACCGGGTGAGGAGCGGGTTAAAAAAAGGGGATGGCTAGTCGACAAGGGGGGGGGGGGGGGTAAAGAGCCCTCTAACCCGGCTGATCACGTGGAATGTGAGAGGGCTGAACGGGCCGATAAAGAGGGCACGGGTACTCGCACACCGAAAGAAACTTAAGGCAGATGTGGTTATGCTACAGGAGACGCATTTGAAACTGATAGACCAGGTCAGACTACGCAAAGGATGGGTGGGGCAGGTGTTTCATTCGGGGCTAGATGCGAAAAACAGGGGGGTGGCTATACTAGTGGGGAAGCGGGTAATGTTTGAGGCAAAGACCATAGTGGCGGATAGTGGGGGCAGATACGTGATGGTGAGTGGCAAATTACAGGGGGAGGCGGTGGTCTTAGTGAACGTATATGCCGCAAACTGGGATGATGCCAACTTTATGAGGCGCATGCTAGGACGTATCCCGGACCTAGAGGCGGGGAAGCTGGTAATGGGTGGAGATTTTAACACGGTGCTGGAACCAGGGCTGGACAGATCGAGGTCTAGGACCGGAAGGAGGCTGGCAGCAGCTAGGGTGCTTAAGGACTTTATGGAGCAGATGGGAGGAGTAGACCCCTGGAGATTTAGTAGACCTAGGTGTAAGGAGTTTTCGTTTTTCTCCTATGTCCACAAAGTTTATTCACGGATAGACTTTTTTGTTTTGGGAAGGGCGCTGATCCCGAAGGTGATGGGGACGGAGTATACGGCTATAGCTATTTCGGATCACGCTCCACATTGGGTGGACTTGGAGATAGGGGAGGAAAAAGAACAGCGCCCACCCTGGAGAATGGACATGGGACTATTGGCGGACGAGGGGGTGTGCTTAAGGGTGAGGGGGTGTATTGAAAGGTACTTGGAACTCAATGATAATGGGGAGGTCCAGATGGGAGTGGTCTGGGAGGCGCTGAAGGCAGTGGTTAGAGGGGAGCTGATATCAATCAGGGCACATAAAGGAAAGCAGGAGGGTAGGGAACGGGAGCGGTTGCTGGAAGAACTTCTGAGGTGGACAGGCAATATGTGGAGGCACCGGAGGAGGGACTATACAGGGAAAGGCAAAGGCTACATGTAGAATTTGATTTGCTGACTACGGGCAATGCAGAGGCACAGTGGAGGAAGGCACAGGGTGTACAGTACGAATATGGGGAGAAGGCGAGCAGGTTGCTGGCCCACCAACTGAGGAAAAGGGGAGCAGCGAGGGAGATAGGGGGAGAGATGAGGAGGGAGAGATGGAGCGGGGAGCGGAGAGAGTGAATGGAGTGTTCAAGGCATTCTATGAAAGATTATATGAAGCTCAGCCCCCGGATGGGAAGGAGAGAATTATGTGTTTTCTGGACCAGCTGGAATTTCCTAAGGTGGAGGAGCAGGAGAGGGTGGGACTGGGAGCACAGATTGAAACGGAGGAAGTAGTGAAAGGAATTAGGAGCATGCAGGCGGGGAAGGCCCCGGGACCAGACGGATTCCCAGTTGAATTTTATAGGAAATATGTGGACTTGCTGGCCCCGCTACTGATGAGAACCTTTAATGAGGTGAGGGAAAGGGGGCAGCTGCCCCCGACTATGTCAGAGGCAACGATATCGCTCCTCCTAAAGAAGGAAAAAGACCTGCTGCAATGCGGGTCCTATAGGCCTATTTCCCTCCTGAACGTGGACGCCAAGATTCTGGCCAAAGTAATGGCAATGAGGATAGAGGATTGTGTCCCGGGGGTGGTCCATGAGGACCAAACTGGGTTTGTGAAGGGGAGACAGCTGAATACGAATATACGGAGGCTGCTAGGGGTAATGATGATGCCCCCACCAGAGGGGGAAGCGGAGATAGTGGTGGCGATGGATGCCGAGAAAGCATTTGATAGAGTGGAGTGGGATTATTTGTGGGAGGTGCTGAGGAGATTCGGCTTTGGAGATGGGTATATTAGATGGGTACAGCTGCTGTATAGGGCCCCGATGGCGAGCGTAGTCACGAATGGACGGGGGTCTGAATATTTTCGGCTCCATAGAGGGACGAGGCAGGGATGTCCTCTGTCCCCATTGTTGTTTGCACTGGCGATTGAGCCCCTGGCAATAGCATTGAGGGGTTCCAGGAAGTGGAGGGGAGTACTCAGGGGAGGAGAAGAACACCGGGTATCTCTGTATGCGGACGATTTGTTGTTATATGTGGCGGACCCGGCGGAGGGGATGCCAGAGATAATGCGGATACTTGGGGAGTTTGGAGTTTTTTCAGGGTATAAATTGAACATGGGGAAAAGTGAGTTGTTTGTGGTGCATCCAGGGGAGCAGAGCAGAGAAATAGAGGACTTACCGTTGAGGAAGGTAACAAGGGACTTTCGGTACTTGGGGATCCAGAGAGCCAAGAATTGGGGTACATTGCATAGGCTAAATTTAACGCGGTTGGTGGAGCAGATGGAGGAGGACTTTAAGAGATGGGACATGGTGTCCCTGTCACTGGCAGGGAGGGTGCAGGCGGTTAAAATGGTGGTCCTCCCGAGATTCCTTTTTGTGTTTCAGTGCCTCCCAGTGGTGGTCACGAAGGCTTATTTTAAAAGAATTGAGAAGAGTATTATGAGTTTTGTGTTGGCCGGGAAGACCCCGAGAGTGAGGAGGGGATTTTTGCAGCGTAGTAGGGATAGGGGGGGTCTGGCACTACCGAGCCTAAGTGAGTACTACTGGGCCGCCAATATCTCAATGGTGTGCAAGTGGATGGGAGAAGAGGAGGGAGCGGCGTGGAAGAGATTGGAGAGGGCGTCCTGCAGGGGGACTAGCCTACAAGCTATGGTGACGGCGCCGTTGCCGTTCTCACTGAAGAAATACACCACAAGCCCGGTGGTGGTGGCTACACTGAAAATTTGGGGGCAGTGGAGACGGCATAGGGGAAAGACGGGAGCCTCGGTGCGGTCCCCGATAAGAAATAACCATAGGTTTGTTCCGGGGAGAATAGATGGGGGATTTGGAGCATGGCAAAGAGTAGGGGTAACACAATTGAGAGATCTGTTCGTAGATGGGACGTTTGCGAGTCTGGGAGCGCTGACGGAAAAATATGGGTTGCCCCAAGGGAATGCATTTCGGTATATGCAACTGAGGGCTTTTGCGAGGAAACAGGTGAGGGAATTCCCGCAGCTCCCGATGCAGGATAGAGTGATGTCAGAGACATGGGTGGGGGACGGTAAGGTGTCAGACATATATAGGGAAATGAGGGACGAGGGGGAGATCATGGTAGATGAGCTGAAAGGGAAATGGGAAGAAGAGCTGGGGGAGGAGATTGAGGAGGGGCTGTGGGCTGATGCCCTAAGTAGGGTAAACTCATCGTCCTCGTGTGCCAGGCTAAGCCTGATACAATTTAAGGTGTTACACAGGGCGCATATGACTGGAGCACGGCTCAGTAAATTTTTTGGAGTAGAGGATAGGTGAGCGAGATGCTCGAGAAGCCCAGCGAATCACACCCACATGTTCTGGTCATGCCCGGCACTACAGGGGTTTTGGGTGGGGGTGGCAAAGGTGCTTTCGAAGGTGGTGGGGGTCCAGGTCGAACCAAGCTGGGGGCTGGCTATATTTGGGGTTGCACAAGAGCCGGGAGTGCAGGAGGCGAAAGAGGCTGATGTTTTGGCCTTTGCGTCCCTAGTAGCCCGGCGCAGGATATTGTTAATGTGGAAGGAAGCCAAGCCCCCGGGTGTGGAGACCTGGATAAATGACATGGCAGGGTTTATAAAGTTGGAACGGATTAAGTTCGTTCTAAGGGGGTCGGCTCAAGGGTTCACCAGGCGGTGGCAACCGTTCGTCGAATACCTCACAGAAAGATAGAGGGAATGGAAAAGAAGAAGACAGCAGCAGCAACCCGGGGGGGGGGGGGAGAATCATAAGGACTCTCAGGGATGTTATTGTATATGCATAGGTATTTGGTATATGTAATTGTATATTGGATTGTCGGATTGTATTTTTGGAGAGTATTTATCGTGGACAAGGCAGTTGCCATTTAGTTTTGTTTTTGATTTTGTTCAAATATTATTTATTTATTTGTTTAAATCTGGCCATTGTTATTTATATTGTATTATTGATGTATAAAGGAAACACTATGTACTGTTATGTTTGGCCAAAAAATCTTGAATAAAATATATCTTTAAAAAAAAACAAAAAGGCAATGCACCACCACCTTCTAGAGGGCAATAATGGATTCACAATAAATATTAGTCTCGCCCGTGATGTCCGTATCTGGTGAACAAATTTTAAAAATTGACTAAAGATTACCTAATAATAATAACAATCTTTATTGTCACAAGTAGGCTTACATTAACACTGCAATTAAGTTACTGTGAAAATCCCCTAGTGGCCACATTTCAGCACCTGTTCGGGTACACTGAGGGAGAATTCAGAATGTCCAATTCACCTAACAGCACATCTTTCGGGACTTTTGGGAGGAAACCGGAGCACCCAGAGGAAACCACACACAGAAACAGGGAGAAGGTACACACTGCACAGATAGTGACCCAAGCCGGGAATCGAACCTGGGACCCTGGTGCTGTGAAGCAACAGTGCTAACTACTGTGCTACCGTGCCGCCCTAGTAGGTGCAGTGGAAAGTAAGATGACAAGGAACCTATAAATTTACATCTCACATCAATAAATATGCTGAAGACAAAGTGCTAAGATACAGCAAATTGACCAAATGCCCTTCTCCGGAACATTCCAAAAATGTACGTGTTTATATCCGATTGAGAAAGATTACATGAAAAGGTAAGCAAAATAAAGCTGGTCTATTGCTGAATTTCCATGGTTTTGACCTCTTTTCACAAGTTGTCAGATGAACATAACCATGATAAGGAGGAGACCATACAACACCCTCGAGCCAGTTCTGCCATTCAATAAGACCATGGATGATTTTCTACATCCACTTCTTATTCCTGCCCTACTCAATATCCCTTAGTGCACAAAATTATAACCAATCTTAATCCCGAATCTATCAAACGTCAGAGGATCCACAGCCAATTGGGGTATATTCTCAATTTCTTGGACACCAAGGCATATTCTCTTCTATGTAGCAAAATAAGTAATTTTCTTTTTTTTTTTAAATAATTTTTATTCAAATTTTCAGAAACTATCAACAACAAAATACAGAAAGAAAAGAACAACCCCCCCCCCATATACATAAATAATAAATTAACTACCTTCATCAACACAAAGACAAAAATACACGCCCACTCAAGAAAAACGACCCCCCCCCCCGCCCCGGGTTGCTGCCGCTACTGACCATCTTCTAACGTCCAGGAACGGTTGACACTGCCTGAAGAACCCTTGAACCGTCCCCCCCCTTAAGGCGAATTTCACCCTCTCCAACTTAATAAACCCCGCCATATCGCTGATCCAGGATTCCTTGGGGGTCTCGCATCCTTCCATTGAAGAAGAATCCCCCACCGGGTCCGCCACATATAGCAGCAAATCATCCGCATAGAGCGACGCCCGATGCTCCTCCCCACCCCGCACCAGCCCCCTCCAGTTCCTCGACTCACTCAACGCCATGGCCAGGGGTTCAATCGCCAGTGCAAAGAGCAGGGGAGACAGGGGACACCCTGCCTCGTCCCCCGGTGCAGCCGGAAATACTCTGACCTCCTTCTGTTCGTGGCCACATTCGCCACCGGGGCCTCATACAGCAGCCTCACCCATCTGACGAACCCCTCCCCGAACCCAAACCTTTCCAACACCTCCCACAGGTACCTCCACTCCACCCTATCAAAGACCTTCTCCGCATCCATCGCCGCCACCATCTCCGCCTCCCCTTCCATCGCCGGCATCATTATAACAGTCAAAAGTTGTGGTATTCAACTGTCTCCCTTTCACGAACCCCGTCTGATCCTCGTGTATGACCTGCGGCACAAAGTCCTCTATCCTCATGGCCAAAATCTTTGCCAGCAACTTTGCGTCTATATTTAAGAGTGAGATCGGCCTGTATGACTCACACTGTAGGGGATCATTGTCCCGCTTCAGGATCAGGGAAATCAGCGCTCTAGACATCATCGGGGGCAGAGCCCCCTTTTCCCTTGCCTCGTTAAAGGTCCTTACCAACAGCGGGCCACGCAGGCCCGCATACTTATTATAAAATTCAACCGGGAACCCATCCGGCCCCGGTGCCTTCCCCCGCCTGCATGTTCCCTAACCCTTTGACTAACTCCTCCAACCCAACCGGCGCCCCCAACCCCGCCACCTGCCCCTCCTCCACCCTCGGAAACCTCAGCCGGTCCAGGAAGCGACCCATCCCTCCCTCTTCCAGTGGGCGCTCAGACCGGTACAGTTCCTCGTAGAGGTCCCTGAAGACCCCATTGATACCCACCGAACTTCGCACCGTGTTCCCTCCTCCATCCCTAACTCCCCCGATCTCCCTAGCTGCCTCTCGCTTCCGAAGCTGGTGCGCCAGCATACGGCTCACCTTTTCTCCGTATTCATATACCGCCCCCTGCGCCTTCCTACACTGCGCCTCCGCCTTCCTGGTGGTCAACAAATCGAACTCAGCCTGGAGGCTACGCCGCTCTCTAAGCAATCCCTCCTCCGGGGCATCCGCGTACCTCCTATCCACCCTCACCAACCTCTCCCTCTCTCTCCTTGTGTGCCCGAATGGAGATCAGCTCTCCTCTGACCACCACCTTCAGCGCCTCCCAGACCACCCCTACTTGCACCTCCCCATTGTCATTAGACTCCAGGTACCTCTCTATACACTTCCGGACCCGCCCGCTCACCTCCTCGTCCGCCAGCAACCCCACCTCTAGGCGCCACAGCGGGCGCTGGTCCCTCTCCTCCCCCAACTTGAGGTCCACCCAGTGCGGAGCATGATCAGAAATGGCTATCGCCGAGTACTCCGTATCCTCCACCCTCGGACTCAGCGCCCTGCTCATGACAAAAGAGTCAATCCGGGAGTAGGTCTTGTGGACATGGGAGAAGAATGAAAATTCCCTGGCCCCGGCCTCGCAAACCTCCATGGATCCACCCCTCCCATCTTGTCCATGAACACCCCTCAGCACCTTGGCCGCCACCGGCCTCCTGCCCGTCCTAGACCTAGAGCGATCCAATGCCAGATCCAGCACCGTGTTGAAATCCCCCCCCATTATCAGGCCCCCTGTCTCCAGGTCCAGAATCAGGCCCAGCATTCGCCACATGAACCCCGCATCGTGCCAATTCGGGGCATATACATTGACCAACACCACCTGCTCCCCCTGCAGCTTGCCACTTACCATCACATAACTACCGCCATTGTCTGCCACAATGCTCGACGCCTCGAACGACACTCTCTTCCCCACCAAGATCGCCACCCCCCCGATTTATTGCATCCAAACCCGAATGAAACACCTGCCCTCCCCACCCCTTTCTCAAACTTACCTGATCCGCCACCCTCAGGTGCGTCTCCTGAAGCATGGCCACATCCGCCTTCAGCCCCTTCAGGTGCGCGAACTGCCGGGCCCGCTTGACCGGCCCATTCAGTCCCCTTACATTCCAGGTTATCAGCCGTATCAGGGGCCTACTCACCCCTCTCACCCCTCCCCCCCGCCGACGAGCCATAGCCCTTCCTAGGCCAGCCACGTGCCCGCGCCCCCCGCACGGCCCGTTCCCCACAGCGGCAGACCCCCGCCCCGACCTCCTCTACCAACTCCAGCTCCCCAATGGCCATTCCAGCAGCAACCCGGTCACCCCCCCCCCCCCCCCCCCCCCCGGCTAGGTCCCCCCCTAGCTGCATTGCTCCCCCCATTGCACTCCCGTAAGTCAGCTGACTCCTGCTGACCCCGGCCACTCCCGCCGCTCCATCGAACCCCCCCCAGTGTGGAACCCCCCCCCTTCCCGTCCACCAGCGGGATCTTGTCCCATCCACTCCCAGCACGGGAGAAAAAGCCTGCGCTTCCCAGCTCCGGCCCCGCCTCTTCAGCCCTAAACGCGGGGGGGAAAAAAAAGCCCGCACTTTCCACTTGCCCTCCCCTGGCGCAGCACCCTTTCCAGGCCCGGTCCCACTACCCCCAACTCAGGCCTCTCCGCCCCCCCCCTCCCCCGCGGGGCCCCATCTCCCCTACCGACCATCAACCCCCAAGCAGTTTACCTAAACCCCCCCATGAGCCCGCCCGGCGGACCTAATTAAAACAATGCCCAATCAACCCCCAAAAAACAAAGAACCCCCTCTCGAAACACAACCCAACAATCCCCAACCATCCCTCCACCGCGACCCCTCATCCCCGACCCTTAGTCTGAGTCCAGTTTTTCGGCTTGAATAAAGGCTCACGCCTTCTCTGGGGACTCGAAATAATGGTGTTGATCCTTATAGGTGACCCACAGACGCGCCGGCTGCAGCATACCAAACTTCACCCCCTTCCTGTGCAGCACTGCCTTCGTCCGGTTGTAACCGGCCCTCTTCTTCGCCACCTCCGCGCTCCAATCCTGGTACATCCGAACCTCCGCGTTCTCCCACCTGCTGCTCCGCTCCTTCTTGGCCCACCTTAACACACACTCTCGATCAGCAAACCGGTGGAAACGCATCAGCACCGCCCGCGGCGGCTCGCTGGGCTTGGGCCTCCTCGCCAGCACTCGGTGGGCCCCCTCCAGCTCCAAGGGCCCCTGAAAGGCCCCCGTTCCCATCAGCGAATTCAGCATGGTGACCACGTAGGCCCCCACGTCCGATCCCTCCAGCCCCTCTGGCAGACCCAGGATCCGCAGGTTTTTCTACCTCGACTGGTTCTCCATCTCCTCGAACTTCGCCTGCCATTTCTTGTGGAGCGCCTCGTGCATCTCCACCTTCATCGCCAGGCTCAGGATCTTGTCCTCATTCTCCGAGACCTTCTGCCGGACCTCCCGGATCGCCGCCCCTTGGGCCGTCTGGGTCTCCAGCAGCTTATCGATTGAAGCCTTCATTGGCTCCAGCAGCTCTGCTTTCAGTTCCTTAAAACAGCGCTGGAGAAGCTCCTGCTGCTCTTGCACCCACTGCCTCCACGCTGCCTGGTCTCCGCCCGTCGCCATTTGGTCCTCCTCCCTCGCACCTTTCTTTGCTTCAATGCCACTTTTTAAATCGTGGTCCAATCCATACACTATCGGGGGAATGTTGCTATCCCCTTCCCACACCGGGAAACGTCAAACAAGCGCCGTTACGGGCCCTGAAAAGAGCCCAAAAGTCCGTTTTTAGCGGGAGCTGCCGAACGTGCGACTTAGCTCCGCATAGCCGCAACCGGAAGTCTTCAAATAAGTAATTTTCTCAGAAACCGACTTACATACACCAATTAAAGTAGAAAATGGTTCAGTCTGGTGATTTCAAGTGATTTTCAATTACTTTAAATCAGATTATTCTCAGGTGGAGGACTGATCATTTTTATTACAAATTCTTATTTTGGGGATTAAACCCATTTTCCAACTGCATTAATAAAGCTGCATTAGATTATCACTATAAAAATACCTCAAAGAACATTTTCAATGGAAAGATTAAACAAAAATAAAGTTCTACCGGATTGCGTTGGCTCATGCAAGACTTTATGCTTTCCATTATACATATACAAGATTTCTACTTTGAAACATGAACTGTAATTTAATCGGCGCAACTGACCACATTTTCAAGATCGCAGTACTAAGAGTGTAAAATCCACACATTCCCAAGTACTTAAATGAAAATGTTCCAGATATGAATATTTTCTGCAGTAGTTTTACACGCATTAATTTTACCTGCACAAAAATTAATGAAGTTTAGATGAAGGGAACAAAAGCCCTTAATATCAATATTAAATATTTATAACATTAAATGATTGGAGTTCCCTCAGTAACAACCTACCTGAACTGCTGAATTCATGAAACACGTGTTACCCAAATTACTCAGGCCACAGAGGCCGCTCTGTTCACTGTGCCTTCCTGGTTCTAGATAATCGTAGCTGTTATAGCCAGAATATGGGGGGATACAGTAGTTTGAGTTTTTCACACTGAAAGAAAAAGAATGGAGTATTTAGTTTAAAAAAATTAAATGTCATTGTCTTAGAAGAAGACGCATATATACACTTATTAATAAAGTAATAGCAGGGCTTACATCTGGAGTATTTGCACAAAGATTAAATTGCTAAGATTTAAAATAATTCAGATATGCACTGTAAGGCATCAAAACAGTTGCCAGTATCACTGTCATAATGCATAAATCTGTAGTGCTACTAGATCTCCTACATAAGTACTGGTATCACTACCATTCATCTACAGCTCTTTCACAGCTCACTTTGTTTTCCACTTCTCCGTCTAATTTTAAACAGTCTGACTTTATACACCAGCAACATAGAATCATCTCATTTCTTCCTTTTTACAGCATGAAATCTATCATGGAGGCAAGGCTAACAGGAATCTAGGAGGAAAGTGTGCTTCAGTTACAGGTGAGGGTGCAGACATTCCAGAGGCCTCCATGACATCACTGGCTCAATACATTAGAGGTTCTATTTCTAGCGCGATTTGCTAAGACAGCACAATCTAGGTTTCACATGCAGCGAGGAGCCTGTGGTGGAATGGGGAACTGACTAATGCATCCTGGCAAGCAAGCTGTGCAGAAAAGCTATGAATCGGTCAATTCGGGAGGAGGGGGGGGGGGGGGAGAACCTCTCCTTACTTCGATGATGCCGAAAAGGAAGTCATAGTTTGAGAAAAAGACTGCAGTGGTGTGAAGTCTGATTTCATTCCTCCTAAACAGTAAGCATTGCAATGTCAAGGGCTTCAAAAGCAAAGCAGCATGGATTTCAGCACATTTGTGTTGCCAGAGAAGTTGCAAAAACTAAGAATATATAAATAAATCACTGCACTTCTAAAATTAATTTGGCCTCTCAAGGTCACTTATAAAGAGCACTGATGAGAAAGGCAACACACTTCTGTTGAATAAAGCATGATAACCGCAAGGAAGCAGTTTCAAAACTGTGTTCTGTTAAGGCGAGGTTCCAAAACGAATCAAGTGGAATAAAATAAAAATCACGCTGGTACTACCTAAATAATTCAGATCTCTTTCCAAATAAACAATTTAACTGTAATTCGCATTCCCCTACCTACAAACAGAGAAGGCTCAAACAATTTTGGTTACATTAATTTTACTTCTTTAGGATATTGTCAAGATTCCGAGTCAATCATCCTTGATGTTCAGTTTGACCTTGTATAATTTCAGTACAAAAGTGAAGGAAGATATCGGATGATGCATGATGGCAAAATCTTTAAACACCTCACTGAAAGCAGGAGGCTAAATGGTAGTTAATGTTTGATGTTAAATGACTGAAAGACAAAATTTGTGCATCTATAATTTCAGTCTATGGAATGTAACTGAGCCAAGGATTAAGATGGTAATATAAGCTTCTTTCAAGCAGTTATTTGCTGCTCAAATGGATTACGGGGGGTGGGGGGTGGGGATGTTGCTGCTCCCACTTCATCATAATGGCACAGTAAGGAGTCTTACAACACCAGGTTAAAGTCCAACAGGTTTGTTTCAAACACTAGCTTTTGGAGCACGGCTCCTTCCTCAGGTGAATCAGGAGCAATGCTCCGAAAGCTAGTGTTTGAAACAAACTTGTTGGACTTTAACCTGGTGTTGTAAGACTCCTTACTGTGCTCACCCCAGTCCAACGCCGGCATCTCCACATCATAATGGCAAACAGACATTACATTATTAAAGACAAATGCTTGTTTTGTTTTCCATTATCCCCCAGAAAACACTGAGGCGTCCAGGAAGTTGTCCATGTTCATTGGCTGGCAAAGGGAAGAACGATATGGAGTCCACTAGCTGTGCAGCCAAAGATTCTGACTGAACAGAAAGCCAAGGCTTTGCAGACTGGAAAGGGATGACTAAGAAATAAACTTACACTGGGATCTACTGTGCCTGTACACTGGTTGGTCTGAGGTTGGAGGCGAAAGGGCGGGGAATGGGGAGGTGGTTGGAAGCCTACTGTGTCATCTGGAAAATTACAATTATTGACCTACATGGGATGTGCAGCAGTGTCTGACCAGTACTTTGAGAAAACATGAACATAGGAACCACACGGGAGGAAAACAAAACAAACATCCTTTGGTTGGATAAGTGCCTCAATTTCAGGTACTAGACTGTTAACCGTAAGCATTTATTGCTGCACTTGTACAGCACACAACAGAGCGTATTATCACAATTTACTGTCGTAGCAATCTTGAGACTGGAGGCAAAAACTCAAATCTGTTTTCTTAAACATACAAGTTTTCAATTGAACAGTTTCCACACGGAAATTTTCTTTTAGGTTTAGTCCATACAAACCTTGCATTGGCAGAAACAAGAGGAACATCAACACTAGGAAGGTCAGCGGCTCAGTGAATGCTAGATTTTTCTAAAATCTGCAATTTACTAAGGTAAATCATGATTGATTTTCACTTGTTGCTTTACTCTAACCCTGCCTAAATAGTATTTGACAGTCAATGATTATGCTTTGGGGTTTTGGGAGAATACTTTCTCAGAAAGGGCTTTGGAAAGGAAGTATATTTCAGGAGACATGCTTTTAAAGCAAAGTACATTCACAAGTAAATTTTAAATAAAATAAGCATAGGTGAAAAGTGGTTAATTACTAACAAGTTAGACTTTTATATTTTTTCCCGAAGATTGTCATCAATAAGCAGTTTAATTATCCTGTCTCAGCAATTGCCTTATATTCCTCATGTTGGGAAGCTTCTCCTCTGAGAGACAGCAGGGCTTGCCTGGCATTGGTGTTTCCCTCAGGTTGTGAATTTATGAAGACTAAAAAGACACGCAAACAGCTTGATTTTTTTCAAGGAGCAGCAAAGTAGTTTGAAATCATCTTAACCCACTGATGTGGGTTAACTGCAGTGTGTTCATTATTCTGCAAATGTAAGTTATGCTAATCGAAATCAATTAAGTTGTGTATATAACCATCGTTTCTCCTTTTTTGTTCATTGCTCTGTACATTTGATGCAAAATAAAGCTGAATAATGACTCTACAAACGATTTGGCAAAATTCTCTTCCCTAAATAGGTAAACAGTGACGGTTACAGGAGTTACAAATGATTTTCTAACCGTACTTGTTTTCTTGGTCCACATTCAATTACGTCTGATGTAATACATAAGACCATTTGCAAAAGACACAAGTCACAAAATCTTACAGCACAGGAGGCTGCCATTTAGCCCCTGTTGGTCCTCTGAAAGAGCGGTCTAGTTTAGTTCCTTGCCCTAACTTCTTTATCCCAAATGTCTGCAAAATAGCGTTCTTCAAATACAAGGGGAGCAGGACACATTGTTATATCTAACAGGTTTATGGTGTTTTATAAGAGGATGTTGAACTGTGTGACTGAAAGACACAGAATGCATTTAAGGGAACAACTAACACCACTGAATCCAAACAGCTATATACAAGTAGACCCAAATTTGTAACATGCCGATTTACTTCAAGAATAATGAAAATGCTGATTTTAATTTAAGCCTGCATGCATGCAAAAGGGGAGCGGGAGGGGTGTTAAAAGTATTTACGCAAGAATTTTATACTTTAAAGCTAAATATTTGATACATATACTTCGGCTGCTAAATGTTTCAGCTGCCTCAATAAAAGTTTAGCATTGATTTATTTTGTACTTCAGCTGATTTTGAGAGCTGATGTCTCCAATAGTATCTTACATCCGTGTTTACCTAGGAAGAGGACTTTGCAAAACCTGTGGCAAACATGGAGGTTAGGACACCAGCTGAGATAACAAACAGGAACATAGAACATAGAACAATACAGTACAGAACAGGCCCTTCTGCCCTCGATGTTGTGCAGAGCATTGTCCGAAACCAAGATCAAGCTATCCCACTCCCTGACATTCTGGTGTGCTCCATGTGCCTATCCAATAACCGCTTGAAAGTTCCTAAAGTGTCCGACTCCACTATCACAGCAGGCAGTCCATTCCACACCCTAACCACTCTCTCAGTAAAGAACCTACCTCGGACATCCCTCCTATATCTCCCACCCTGAATTTTATAGTTATGCCCCCTTGTAACAGCTACATCCACCCGAGGAAATAGTCTCGGAACGTCCACTCTATCTATCCCCCTCATTATCTTATAAACCTCTATTAAGTTGCCTCTCATCCTCCTCCGCTCCAAAGAGAAAAGCCCTAGCTCCCTCAACCTTTCCTCATAAGACCTATCCTGCAAACCAGGCAGCATCCTGGTAAATCTCCTTTGCACCCTTTCCAATGCTTCCACATCCTTCCTATAATGAGGTGACCAGAACTGCACACAATACTCCAAATGTGGTCTCACCAGGGTCATGTATAGATGCAGCATAACCCCGCGGCTCTTAAACTCAAGCCCCCTGTTAATAAACGCTAACACACTATAGGCCTTCTTCATGGCTCTAGCCACTTGAGTGGCAACCTTCAGAGATCTGTGGACATGAACCCCAAGATCTCTCTGTTCCTCCACATTCCTCAGAACCCTGCCGTTGACCCTGTAATCTGCATTCAAAATTTTTCAACCAAAATGAATCACCTCGCACTTATCAGGGTTAAACTCCATCTGCCATTTTTCGGCCCAGCTCTGCAACCTATCAATGTCTCTTTGCAGCCTACAACAGCCCTCCACCTCATCCACTACTCCACCAATCTTGGTGTCATCAGTAAATTTACTGACCCCACCCTTCAGCCCCCTCCTCCAAGTCATTGATAAAAATCACAAATAGCAGGAGAAAAGGTGTCCATACCCTGTCTGGATGGGCTGCATCTTAGCTTATTGGAAGGAAATAAGGATTGAAATTTCAGGAGGTGCTGATCACAATCTTCCAATCCTTCTTATATACAAGAGTGACACCAGAGGACATTGAGGGATTGGGGGAGGGGGGTTGTACCCTTGGACAAAAAAAAGTGATAATTACAGCCCAGTCAATTTAATGCCAGTGGCGGGGAAGCTTTTTGAACAATAATGCAGGAGAAAATTAACAGCCACTTGGATAAGCATGGACTAATAAAGGATAGCCAAGGCAAATCATATTTGACTAAACTGATTGAGTTTTAAAATGAGATAATAGAGAGTGGATGATGGCTGTGCAGTTGATATTGTATGTTCGGAATTTCCAGATATTTGATAAAATTAAATTTGCAAAACTGGCTGAGGGATAGAGAACAGACTACTGTGATGAAAGACTGTTTTTTGATGTTGCCCAGGGTTCCGCGCTGGGAGCATTGCTGTTTTTGATCTGCATGGATGGTTTGGACATGAGGACTACAGGACAGTTTTGAAATTTGAAGCATGGGGAAGATGGTAATATACTTCAAGAGGATAAACAGACTGGTGCAATGGGTATGATAGGTTAAATTCAGCACGAGATGAATTATTTTGTCACAAAAATGATGAGGCGCAATACAAGCCAAACGATAAGGGGGTGCAATAACATGAAACTAGTTGGGGGGGGAACGACAGTGTTTGAATGTGATATGGCAGGTTAACAAACAGTTAATAAAACATATCCGGACTTCTGGGTGCGGCGATGACCAGCTGAATCGCACGTTTCGGCAGCTCCCGGTGAAACGGACTTTTGGGCTCTTGATAGGAGCCCCAACGGCAATTTTGACGGCTAAAAACACTGTGCGGTAAACCAGAAGGGAATCCCCCCTGGATACGGATGAAAAAAGGAGGAGAAAGTGGCCGGATTGCAGTGGATCCTTTAGAACAGCGGCAAGGAAGGCAAGCAAAAACCAAGATGGCGTCGGAAGGTGGCAGTTTAACATGGGGCCCTGAACAACAAGAGTTCTTGAAATGCTGTGTGGAAGAGCTCAAAAAGGAAATGAAGAAAGAGCTGTTGGCCCCGATACTACAGGCGATCGAAGGGCTAAAGGAGGAACAAAAGACCCAGGAGCGGGAGCTTCGGGTAGTGAAGGCAAAGGCAGCCGAGAATGAGGACGACATACAGGGCCTGGTGGTGAAGACGGAGACGCATGAGGCACATCAGAAACGATGTGTGGAAAGGTTGGAGGCACTGGAGAACAACGCAAGGAGGAACAACCTGAGGATTCTTGGTCTTCCTGAAGGTGCGGAGGGAGCGGACGTCGGGGTATATGTGAGCACGATGCTGCACTCGTTAATGGGAGCGGAGGCCCTGGCGGGTCCGTTGGAGGTGGAGGGAGCATACCGAGTGATGGCGTGAGGACTGAGAGCAGGAGAAATTCCCAGAGCCATAGTGGTGAGATTGCTCCATTTTAAGGATAGCGAAATGGTCCTTAGATGGGCAAAGAAAACTCGGAGCAGTAAATGGGAGAACGCGGTGATCCGCGTTTATCAAGGCTGGAGTGCGGAGGTGGCGAGAAGGAGGGCGAGCTTTAATCGGGCCAAGGCGGTGCTTCATAAAAAGAAGATAAAATTTGGAATGCTGCAACCGGCAAGACTGTGGGTCACATATCGAGGGAGGCACCACTACTTTGAGACGGCGGATGAAGCGTGGCCTTTTATTGTGGAAGAAAAACTGGAATGAGCGGGTTATTAAAAAGAACGTTTGAACAAAGTGGTGGGGCGAATGTGGGGGGCTAAAAAGGGGGGAAAGAGGAGTTTTATGTACTAATCCTGCGATGTGGTAACTTTTCTCTCTTCCACAGGTGGTGATGGGGGGAGGAGGGGAGGTGGAGGAGGAGGGGAGGTGGAGGAGATGGGGCGTTGGCCATTGGGGGCGGGGCCAAGGGAGAAGCGTGGGCTTGGTTCCTGCGCTATGATAATCATGGCGGGAATAGAGAAGCAGGAAGGAGGGGGCGTCGCACGGTGCGAGCCGAGGTCACGGGGGGAAGCCGAGGTCGGCCAGAGTTTGCTGACTTCTGGGAGCAACATGGGGGGAGTAATTACGCTAGCGGGGGATCTAGCGGGGGTGGGGGGGGTGGGAGGGGGGAATTACTGGGTTGCTGCTGCTGGGGAGAGGGGGGAGCTGGTATGGGAGGGGATGGGCGGGGGGGGCACCGCCTGGGGGAGATACAGCTGCGTGGGAACCGGGTGAGGAGCTGGAAAAAGGGGATGGCTAATCAACAAGGGGGGGGGGGGGGTAGGAAGCCCCCCAACCCGGCTGATCACGTGGAACGTGAGAGAGCTGAACGGGCCGATAAAGAGGGCACGGGTACTCGCACACCTTAAGAAACTTAAGGCAGATGTGGTTATGTTACAGGAAACGCACCTGAAACTGATAGACCAGGTTAGGCTACGCAAAGGATGGGTGGGGCAGGTGTTCCATTCGGGGCTAGATGCGAAAAACAGGGGGGTGGCTATATTAGTGGGGAAGCGGGTAATGTTCGAGGCAAAGACTATAGTGGCGGATAACGGGGGCAGATACGTGATGGTGAGTGGCTACAGGGGGAGACGGTGGTTTTGGTAAACGTGTATGCCCCGAACTGGGATGATGCCAATTTTATGAGGCGGATGCTAGGACGCATTCCGGACCTAGAGATGGGAAAGCTGATAATGGGGGGAGATTTTAATACGGTGTTGGAACCAGGGCTGGATAGGTCGAAGTCCAGGACTGGAAGGAGGCCGGCAGCAGCCAAGGTACTTAAAGATTTTATGGAGCAGATGGGAGGTGTAGACCCGTGGAGATTTAGCAGACCTAGGAGTAAGGAGTTCTCGTTTTTCTCCTATGTCCATAAAGTCTATTCGCGAATAGACTTTTTTGTGCTGAGAAGGGCGTTGATCCCGAAGGTGAGGGGAACGGAGTATACGGCTATAGCCATTTCGGATCACGCTCCACACTGGGTAGACTTGGAGATAGGGGAGGAAACAGGAGGGCGCCCACCCTGGAGAATGGACATGGGACTAATGGCAGATGAGGGGGGGTGTCTAAGGGTGAGGGGGTGCATTGAAAAGTACTTGGAACTCAATGATAATGGGGAGGTCCAGGTGGGAGTGGTCTGGGAGGCGTTGAAGGCGGTGGTTAGAGGGGAGCTGATATCAATAAGGGCACATAAAGGGAAGCAGGAGAGTAAGGAACGGGAGCGGTTGCTGCAAGAACTTTTGAGGGTGGACAGACAATATGCGGAAGCACCGGAGGAGGGACTGTACAGGGAAAGGCAAAGGCTACATGTAGAATTTGACTTGCTGACTACGGGCACTGCAGAGGCACAATGGAGGAAGGCACAGGGTGTACAGTACGAATATGGGGAGAAGGCAAGCAGGTTGCTGGCACACCAATTGAGGAAAAGGGGAGCAGCGAGGGAAATAGGGGGAGTGAGGGATGAGGAAGGAGAGATGGAGCGGGGAGCGGAGAGAGTGAATGGAGTGTTCAAGACATTTTATAAAAAATTATATGAAGCTCAACCCCCGGATGGGAGGGAGAGAATGATGGGCTTCTTGGATCGGCTGGAATTTCCCAAGGTGGAAGAGCAGGAAAGGGTGGGACTGGGAGCACAGATCGAGGTAGAAGAAGTGGTGAAAGGAATTAGGAGCATGCAGGCGGGAAAGGCCCCGGGACCGGATGGATTCCCAGTCGAATTCTATAGAAAATATGTGGACTTGCTCGCCCCGGTATTGACGAGGACCTTTAATGAGGCAAAGGAAAGGGGACAACTGCCCCCGACTATGTCTGAAGCAACGATATCGCTTCTCTTAAAGACGGAAAAGGACCCGCATACCTATTTCCCTCCTAAATGTAGATGCCAAGATCCTGGCCAAGGTAATGGCAATGAGAATAGAGGAATGTGTCCCGGGGGTGGTCCACGAGGACCAAACTGGGCTTGTGAAGGGGAGACAGCTGAACACGAATATACGGAGGCTGTTAGGGGTAATGATGATGGCCCCACCAGAGGGGGAAACGGAGATAGTAGTGGCGATGGCTGCCGAGAAAGCATTTGATAGAGTGGAGTGGGATTATTTGTGGGAGGTGTTGAGGAGATTTGGTTTTGGAGAGGGGTATGTTAGATGGGTGCAGCTGTTGTATAGGGCCCCGATGGCGAGCGTGGTCACGAATGGACGGGGATCTGCATATTTTCGGCTCCATAGAGGGACAAGGCAGGGATGCCCTCTGTCCCCATTATTGTTTGCACTGGCGATTGAGCCCCTGGCAATAGCGTTGAGGGGTTCCAAGAAGTGGAGGGGAGTACTTAGAGGAGGAGAAGAACATCCGGTATCTTTGTATGCGGACAATTTGCTACTATACGTGGCAGACCCGGCGGAGGGGATGCCAGAAATAATGCGGATACTTGGGGAGTTTGGGGATTTTTCAGGGTATAAATTGAACATGGGGAAAAGTGAGTTATTTGTGGTGCATCCAGGGGAGCAGAGTAGAGAAATAGAGGACCTACCGTTGAGGAAGGTAACAAGGGACTTTCGTTACCTGGGGATCCAGATAGCCAAGAATTGGGACACATTGCATAGGTTAAATTTAACGCGATTGGTGGAACAAATGGAGGAGGATTTCAAGAGATGGGATATGGTATCCCTGTCACTGGCAGGGAGGGTGCAGGCAGTTAAGATGGTGGTCCTCCCGAGATTCCTCTTTGTGTTTCAGTGCCTCCCGGTGGTGATCACGAAGGCTTTTTTAAAAAGGATTGAAAAGAGCATCATGGGTTTTGTGTGGGCCGGGAAGACCCCGAGAGTGAGGAAGGGATTCTTACAGTGTAGCAGGGATAGGGGGGGGCTGGCACTACCGAGCCTAAGTGAGTATTATTGGGCCGCTAATATTTCAATGGTGAGTAAGTGGATGGGAGGAGGAGGAGGGAGCGGCGTGGAAGAGATTAGAGAGGGCGTCCTGTAGGGGGACTAGCCTACAGGCTATGGTGACAGCCCCATTGCCGTTCTCACCGAGGAACTACACCACAAGCCCGGTGGTGGTGGCTACACTGAAGATTTGGGGACAGTGGAGACGGCATAGGGGAAAGACTGGAGCCTTGGGGGGGGTCCCCAATAAGAAACAACCATAGGTTTGCCCCGGGGGGAATGGATGGGGGATATGGAATGTGGCAAAGAGCAGGAATAACGCAACTGAAAGATCTGTTTGTGGATGGGAAGTTCGCGAGTCTGGGAGCGCTGACCGAGAAATATGGGTTGCCCCAAGGGAATGCATTCAGGTATATGCAACTGAGGGCTTTTGCGAGGCAACAGGTGAGGGAATTCCCGCAGCTCCCGACACAAGAGGTGCAGGACAGAGTGATCTCAAAGACATGGGTGGGGGATGGTAAGGTGTCAGATATATATAGGGAAATGAGGGACGAAGGGGAGACTATGGTAGATGAACTAAAAGGGAAATGGGAAGAAGAGCTGGGGGAGGAGATCGAGGAGGGGCTGTGGGCAGATGCCCTAAGCAGGGTAAACTCGTCGTCCTCGTGTGCCAGGCTAAGCCTGATTCAGTTTAAGGTATTACACAGGGCGCATATGACTGGAGCACGGCTCAGTAAATTTTTTGGGGTGGAGGATTGGTGTGCGAGGTGCTCGAGAAGCCCAGCGAATCATACCCATATGTTTTGGTCATGCCCGGCACTACAGGGGTTTTGGATGGGGGTGACAAAGGTGCTTTCAAAAGTAGTGGGGGTCCGGGTCGAACCAAGCTGGGGGTTGGCTATATTTGGGGTTGCACAAGAGCCGGGAGTGCAGGAGGCGAGAGAGGCCGATGTTTTGGCCTTTGCGTCCCTAGTAGCCCGGCGCAGGATATTGTTAATGTGGAAAGAAGCCAAGACCCCGGGGGTGGAGACCTGGATAAATGACATGGCAGGGTTTATAAAGCTAGAGCGGATTAAGTTCGTTGTAAGGGGGTCGGCTCAAGGGTTCACCAGGCGGTGGCAACCGTTCGTCGAATACCTCGCAGAAAGATAGATGGAATGGAAAAAAGAAGGCAGCAGCAGCAGCCCAGGATCGGGGGGGGGGGGGGGGGGGGGGGAGAGAGAACCAGAAGGACTCTCAGGGCTGTTAATATATACTGTATAATATGTATCGGTCGTTGCGACAGATAATTATATATTGGACTGTTAAATTATATTTTTGGAGAGTGTTACTTGTGATAAGGCAGTTGCCAATTAGGGTTAGTTTTCATTTTTGTTATTTATTATTTATTCATTTTTTTGTTTATAAAATAGGTCATTGTTATTTGTGTTGTTATAATATTGTGTAAAGGGTACACAATGTACTGTGTTGGTTGACCAAAAATTTTCAATAAAATATTTATATTAAAAAAAACATATCCGATCTAGCACTTTTATAGGGACAAAAGCAAGAGTTTGTCTCCAGCTGGGGTACGATGTCTAATTCTGGGCATCATACTTCAGGAAAGATGTGAAGGCTTTGAAAAGGGTACAGAAGAGGTTTGCTAGAATGGTTCCAGGGATGAGAGGTTACAGTTACATGGATAGAAGCTGGGTTATTTGCCTCAGAACAGAGAAGGCTAAACCTTGAGATTTGATAAGTGTGTTTGAATTAATGTAAAGAACTATTTCTATTAGCTGAAGGGTCAAAAGCCAGAAGAGACAGATTTAAAGCGACTAGCAAAACAAGCAGAATTGACATGAGGGAAAACATATTTTAATCGAGTGATTTGGATTTTGAATGCATTGCCTGATATAGTAGTGCTTGCAGATTCAATAGTAGCCTTCAAAAGGGAGTTGGATAAATACTTGAAGGAGAAAAAGCAGCAGGGCTGTGGGGCAAAAGCAAGGTAGTGGGACTAACTGAATTGCCCTTTGAAAAGTCAGTGCAGACTCAATGAGCCGAATGGTCTCCTTCAGTGCTTTACTACTCTACGATTGAGTTGCTGCAATCTCGAATACCAGATTTGTTTGAGGCATTTGAACTACATTACACCTGTATTGACTAAAAGTCTTTCACAAATTTTGAGGACGATACCTGCTCCATGTTTCACCACAGGAAGAGTTACTGATGAAATCCATTTAATCGGGTATCAGTTTTCAGGTTTGTAAAATTTAATCAGGCAAAATCAATTCAAGCACAAAACTACATTGGTTCAGTGATCATTCAAAATACTACAACTTGCATTTATTTAGCACCTTTAATGGAGTAAAACAACCTGTATTTAGATAGTGACTTTATGTCATAAAACATCCTGAAATGCTTTACAAGGACATTATGAAACAAAATAGGACATCAAGCAACATAATGAGATATGGACAAGATGACCAAAAATTTGGTCAAAGAGATTTTAAGGACCGTTTTGGATGAGGAAAGCGAGGCAAAGGTGGAGAGGTTTAAGGAAGAAATACCAGAGCTTCGGACCCAGGAATGGCATGGCTATACATTGTGGAGCAATCACAATTCAGGTTGCACTTGAGTCGAGAATCGAAGGTGGGCCTGGATTCCTTCGAGTTCAGAAGAAAGAGAGGCAGTATGATTGAAACATATGGGGCGGGATTCTCCGACCCACTGCCGGGTCGGAGAATCGACGGGGGCTGCCGTGAATCCCGCCCCCGCCGGTTGCCGAATCCTCCGGCACCGGATATTCGGCGGGGGTGGGAATCGCGCCGCGTCGGTTGGCGCCCCCCCCCCCCCCCCCCCCGGTGATTCTCCCGCCCGTGATGGGCCGAAGTCCCGCTGCTGGAATGCCTGTCCCGTCGGCGAGAATCAAACCACCTCTCTTACCGGTGGGACAAGGCGGCGCGGGCGGGCTCCGGGGTCCTGGGGGGGAGCGTGGGGCGATCTGGCCCCGGGGGGTGCCCCCACGGTGGCCTGGCCCGCGATTGGGGCCCACCGATGCGCGGGCGGGCCTGTGCCGCGGGGGCACTCTTTTCCTTACGCCTTCGCCATGGTCTCCACTATGGTGGACGCGGAAGAGACCCACTCCACTGCGCATGCGCGGGGATGCAGTGAGCGGCCGCTGACGCTCGCGCGCATGCGCCGCACGGCAAAGTCATTTCCGCGCCAGCTGGCGGGGCACCAAAGGCCTTTCCCGCCAGCTGGTAAATGTTGGATGTTTCCACTCATGGGAGAGTATAGGATCACTGAGGGTACAATCGCAGAATAAGGAGGTGCTCATTTAAGACGGAGATGAGAAAGATTTCTTCTCTCAAAGAGTGGTGAATCTTTGGAATTCTTTACCCCAGGAAGCTGTGGAGGCCAAGTACTTCACCATTTTCAAGGCTGAGATCGACAGGTTTTTAATCAATATGGGAATTAAGGCAGTAAAGTGGATTTACTAAGTGTTCGGTCAGCCATGATCTTATTAAATGGTAGAGCAGGCTCGAAGGTCTGAATTGCTTAAGCTAGTTAAAGTTGTTAGTTTTGTCCTTTTTAACTAAAGTGAAAAAAGGATAGAAAATTTGTTAATATCTTATATCCACATAACAGAAAGCCAACAGCATAATCAAAACATACCAGGCATCAATTTAAAATGATCTTTGAATAAACTGAACCACAGAGCTTTTCGTTTTAGATTCTCTTGGGATAACTGTTACTTTCTTAATCCAATTTGGCTGGAAAAGTTCCACACAATTATCCAACTGGTCATAAAAGAACAGTACTCAAAATCGTCAATACTTTGAGTACTCAGTCCTCAATACATTGGTTATTTTAAGAAAATGTGTCCCTGCAGCTCTGCTCCAGGTCCCCTGATGGTCTTCGGTGCTTGTGCAGAGTAGACAAAACCACAAAGATCAGGCAGCTCCCAGATTAGTCTTGTTTAGTTGGGCTTGACTGCAGTAACCATGAATTAGCGAGCAAACTCTGCTGGATGTGAAGCTATTACAACACAGATTCAAGAACCTGTTGAAGCTTACTGATCTTACCACATAGTGGATGATTACTTGAACAAAAAACCAGATGGGGGGGCAACAGCAGTATTGGGTTCAGTTGTGATAACCATTGACCTGGTTTACCAAGGACCTCACTCGATTCTAACAAGAAAAAAAATCACTTCCACTTCTTTGCATGGTAGGGTTTTAACATGTAAACCCTACACTGTGGATAGAATATCACGACTCATCACATACCTCACTACAATCTTTCCACCACCATGTGCAGACCTACAATATGTTATATGCTTCAGGGGAAGCACCAGTTATTATTCCTCACAGCATAAAAGATTGGTGTAAGACATCCTTATGTGCAAAGCACTTAGCACTTGCAGAATCATACGTGGCAAGGGGTATGAATCAAATGAAGCTGAGGTACAGATCAGCAAGGATAAGGCCAACTGGCAGAACAGGCTTGAAAAACTGAATGATCTACTTCCGTTGCTAAATTCCTGTGCAACCGTGTGCTAAGTTCCGATTTCAGCTTAGAATGTAGGAGGGCATAGCTTGTAAGGCAAAACATGTACAACTCAGAAGGATCAAGAATGGAATACTCAGAAAAGCACTAGTTTGGATGGTTGTTAGAAGTATCAGTATTGTAAAAACATCTTGCCCCGAGCCTCATCACCTGTAACTTGATGAGTCAACTGGAGACTGTTATTTTTATGCCACAGGGAAACTAGGAACTCCCAACTGAAGCTGAGAATTCTCATGTAAGTTTAGAGTATGTGCACAGTTCCTGTTAACCAGAGAACTTAAAAACCAAACTGAGCATTACCCAATTGGTTAAAATACATTTGCCATCAGTAATTCTGGATGATCTGATGAATGAAGCCAGAAGAAAAATGTCTGAGTCGTCGATTTGCCAGAAGGAGTGAAAGGTAATTGTTTAAATTGTGAGAGAGCTGGTTGTCACGTTTTCTTAAGCTGGATATGAAAGCTAGGCGTATTACGTTAAAAAGAACATATCATATCCTGTCTTTGAGGCCTAGGGACAATCAGCATCTCTAGCTCTTAATTCCTCAGCAAGGATGTCTTGCTGCAATTATACAATGCGAGGCCACACCTGGAGTATTGTGTGCCGCTTTGGTCTCCTTATCTTGCTCTAGAGGGAGAGCAGCGAAGGTTTACCAGACCGATTCCTGAGTTGGCGGGACTGATGGATGAGGAGAGATTGAATCGCATTAGGATTACATTCACTGGAGTTCAGAAGAATGAGGGGGGAATCTCATAGAAACCTATAAACAGGACTATACAGTGTAGAGATGCAGGAAGGATGTTCCCAATGGTGAGTGTGTCCAGAACTAGGGGTCAGTCTGAGGATACACGTAGACTGTTTAGGACAGAGATGAGGAGAAATTTCTTTACCCAGAGAGTGGTCAGCCTGTGGAATTTGTTACCACAGGAAGTAGTTGAGGCCAAAACATTACATGTTTTCAAGAAGCAGTTAGATGTAACACTTAGGGTGAAGGTGATCAATGGATATGGGGGGAAAGCAGGATTAGGCTTTTGAGTTGGATGATCAGCCATGATCATAATGAACGGCAGCGCAGGCTCACAGGGTCGAATGGCCTCCTCCTGCTCCTATTTTCGATGTTTCTATTCGTTTACAGAAATTCGGCGATCACCAAAGAGTATTGGCAGCAGCAAGGCACGGTGAGGCCTTGCTCTATAAGGAGGCAATGGTCTCTTTCTTCCAAGATTTCTCAGTGACGATACAACAGAAACGCAGAGGCTTTGATTAAATTAGAAAGCGACTCAAGGCCGGAGTGAATTATGCCCTGCTTTATCTTGCTATCCTGCGGTGGAATCCAACAACTTTGTGAAGACATTCAACAATCTAGCTAATGCCTTGGCATTTGTAAACTCCATGGAAGGAAATAATCTGGAGTAACAATCTGCAGTTCACTGTAAACACCGGAGTCTATCCCTTGTTATTAGGATTCCTGCCTGATCTTATGTTGCTATTTATCATGTTAATAGGGATATGTTGGCAATCGAGCACTATATAAATTGCTTTATCCTTAAGAATATCAGGGCGCCTATTTGTCTTGAATGGAAAGCATCCTTCAGTATAGTTGAGGGGTGTGCTGTGTAGGTACCATGGTAATAGGGCAGTATAATTTATACCCGTCTTTTGTTCTTATCTGTACGTTTATGATGGCAGTCAATGCTTTATGTTCTCCTTGAATTAATCATGAAAAATATGACTATTGGCACTGCCGGGAGATGGGCAAGTGATTTAAGTCCTAATCGGTGGGGTTAGAACTGCGGGAAGGGCAATCGGTACTCACTCTTATTCTGGTATATCTTATTCTCTTTTTTTGATGGGAATAACTCCTGGGAGAAATGATAGAAAGGTTATTGGAATAACCCTACAAGGTCTCACATCCGTTGAGGAATACCCCCTTAGAACTAATGCCTTCACGAATGTTTTATGTTTTATTTTTGTTCTGTGGTTAAATAATCGTTATCCAGCTTCTGAAATGGTACAGGTAAGTCTCATCCGAGACAATGAAGCTACAATGTGTCACTGGGGCCTCTGGTATAACTGTAGCTGAGGGAGGTATGTTTTGATGCACACCTGAATAGGGGGCAAAAATCTTATCCTATATTTTTTCAGTTGAGTTAGCAATGGCAGTAGCTACTTCGAAAATTTGCTCTGGAATTTGCGGAGGGGTACCTCATCATCCTATTAAGAGAAAAAAGATGTCCTTCCTTAAAAAAAGAGAAAGTTGACACATCTTTGTTGCAGGAAATTCATTTAGATGACAAGGAGCACCTAAAGTTGAAGAGGGACTGGGTGGGGCAGGTGTTTTTGGCCTCATTCACGAAGAGTAGTCAGGGTGCAGTGTTAGTCAATAAAACGCGTCCTTCAAAATGGAGCACAGTGTGAAAGACGGGGGTGGGGATAGGTACGTGGTTGTTCTGGGACTTTAATATGGGGGAAATTGTCTCGGTAATTGATGTGTATGGTTCGCCAAATTATTTCCTCACGGCAAAAACAATTCTACGCTCAGTTCCTGCTCTACTGGTAGTATTGTGATTTCCAATCACTCTCATGGGGCTGTTTAGCACACTGGGCTAAATCACTGGCTTTGAAAGCAGACCAAGGCAGGCCAGCAGCACGGTTCGATTCCCGTAACAGCCTCCCCGAACAGGTGCTGGAATGTGGCGACTAGGGGCTTTTCACAGTAACTTCATTGAAGCCTACTTGTGACAATAAGCGATTTTCATTTCATTTTTCCTGGAACTTTTATTTAAGGCCCGTTCGCCCGCCCCGCGCCCCCTCCCCCATTCTCTTCTTCTCGGTCAATTTCCTCTCTGATGTAAGCCCTCTATCTTGTGGCAAACCTATAAGGCTTATGCTTGGGGCCTAATCATTTCTTATACAGCCAACAAAAGGTGCAAAACGCTGGAGCGACAGCGCCCAGCTGGACGTAAAAGTGGCTAAACAGAGAGGCAGGAATGCTAACAGTTAGATGCTGAAAACAATGAATGCAATTCAAACAGCATTGAACTCCTTGTTAAATCAAAGTGCTGAGAGGAGCTTAAAGTTTGCCAAACAAAAGTTATATGAATTTGGAAACAAACCGAGTAGGTGCTGGCTTTTCTTACTAGGAAGATAGCGGACCCTAGGGATATCCCCCTTGTGTTAAACTTCAAGGTCAATAGAGTGATTAAAACAGGGGACATCAACAAGGCATTTGAAGGTTTTTATGCCGATTTATATAAAACCTATGGAGCAACAATCCCAACAATCTCAGAGGACCAAAGGTTAGTCCTGAATGCTCCATTTTCTAGAGAGGAGGTGGCTCTTGCCTTCAAGGATTTTTTATCTGGTAAGACCTCAGGACCTCATAGAATTTACAGTGCAGGAGGAGGCCATTCGGCCCATCGAGTCTACACCGGCTCTTGGAAAGAGCACCCCACCCAAGGTTAACACCTCCACCCTATCCCCATAACCCAGTAACCCCACCCAATACTAAGGGCAATTTTGGACACCAAGGGCAATTTATCACGGCCAATCCACCTAACCTGCACATCTTTGGACTGTGGGAGCACCCGGAAGAAACCCACGCACACACGGGGAGGATGTGCAGACTCCGCACAGCCAGTGACCCAAGCCGGAATCGAACCTGGGATCCTGGAGCTGTGAAGCAATTGTGCTATCCACAATGCTACGTGCCGCCCAATAATCGCTTTTTGTCACAAGTAGGCTTCAATGAAGTTACTGTGAAAAGCCTGTTC
This sequence comes from Scyliorhinus torazame, assembly GCF_047496885.1. Lineage (NCBI taxonomy): Eukaryota > Metazoa > Chordata > Chondrichthyes > Carcharhiniformes > Scyliorhinidae > Scyliorhinus > Scyliorhinus torazame. The sequence continues at coordinate 108,170,667 of NC_092725.1, forward strand.
GGGGAGGCCGGTACGGGAATTGAACTCGTGCTGCTGGCATTGTTCTGCATTACACACCAGCTGTTTAGCCCACTGTGCTATACCAGCCCCTGGTGGTTTTGGATGTGAATTTTATAAGGAGTGTAAAGACTTGCTAAAGGCATGTGTATTCACTCATTTGATGCAGGTCTGCTGCCGCAGACGCTCCGAGAAGTGAATATTTCCTTAATTCTGAAGGCAGGCAAAAATTCTGAAGAATGCGCATCCTAAAGGCCAATTTCACTCCTAAATGTAGATTTGAAATTGTTGTCGAAGGTGCTTGCACTGTGCAGAGAAGGAATTCTCCCTATGATCATCCGGGACGATCAGACTGGATTTATAAAGGACGGAAATTCATGTGACAATGTTAGGAGATTATGAAATACCATTCAGGTCTTTCAAAAACAGGCAGTGATCTCCATAGATGCAGGGATAGCTTTTGACCAGGTGGAATGGAATTATTTATTTTATATGTTGCAGGAGTTCAGGTTGGTAGAAGAGTATGTTAAGTGGATACAAGTGCTTTCTGAAAGCTCTCGGGTGAGAATTTCTGTCTCCAGCGAGGAATCAGGCACAGTTGCTCGTTATCCCCGTTAGTTTGCAATAGTTATTGAGCCCCGAGACAGGATCCCTCGCTCCTTGGGCTACACGGGAGGGAAGGAACATAGGATTACTCTATACATGGATGACAAGTCACCATTTGTGTTTAAGCCAGATGCTTCTGTTCTCACTTTATTGATGTGGTGGGTAGATTTAGCCTTTTCTCGGGTTATAAAATCAATTTTACTGAGTCTGTGGCTATGCCATTGGAAGGCTTAGAGGGAGACCTTCTCCCCTTTGCTAACCCCTTCAGGGTTTCCTTAATAGGTGTTTGGTTACTCTCCCCCTTAGTCATCTGTATGGGACAACTTCCCACTTTCACTCAAGTCTACTAAATAGGAACTGCACCGTTGACCCTCCTTGCTGATATCGGGTTGAGTAGTACAGCGCTGATCAAGATGAATGTGTTGCCTAGGTTATTGTATCCTTTACAGATGCCACCAATCTTCTTGCCTGTTAGGGTCCTAAAGGAAATCAATGGGACTCTCAGTTCATTCATATGGAACAAAAAGAAACCTCGCCTCCAAGGGCTGGTGTAGACTCGATGGGCCAAATGGTCTCCTTCAGCATTGTAAATTCCATGATAATTCTACGAATTTGATCCTTTGTCGTTAATTCTGGGGGTCCCAGACAGGAGAATTATTGATGCTGATGAAAAAAGGCTGTATAATTTCCTAAATTTTGCGGCATGGAAGAACATCTTTTGCTCCTGGATTAGCAATAAATATCCTTCAATTCAGAACTGGCATGAAATTATCACGGAATATATCCCAGTGGAGTTCCTAACACACATACTTCCCTTCTAAATTGGATGCATTCCAAAAAATGTGGGAACCCTATCTCCAATTTATGGGTTCCATAATGTCTGCTTGCTCCCATAAGGTTTTCCATAAGTTACATAGCACCACTGTCCTAAACTCGCTACACATGATGGTGTTCATCATTTTACCATGTTTTCATGGCTTTATCCTTTTCTCTCCCATCCTCTAGCTTATCAGTTCATCATTTTTCATTGTATAATCAGGAGGATCAAGTTTAGTGATTAAGCTGAACCAATTATGTCAAAGATCTCCTGTCTTTTTCTGTATGCATGAATGCAGAAGCATTTATGCTGTACTGTGCCAATTTTGAGGGCTTATGTTATTTGTTAAAAATGAAAAAACACTATTACAAATATATATAAAAATAAATTTATCCAATATGTGCAATATTTCAATTATTTTACTTTTTTAAAATAAATTTAGAGTATCCAATTCTTATTTTTCCAATTAAGGGTCAATTTAGTGTGGCCAATCCACCTACCCTGTGTATCTTTTTACGTTATGAGGGTGAGACATATGCAGACATGGGGACAATGTGCAAACTCCACAGGGACAGTGACCCGAGGCCAGGATCAAACCCGGGTCCGCAGCGCTTTGAGGCAGCAGTGCTAACCACTGCGTTACCGTGCCGCCCAATTTTTTTACTTTTATAAATCTCTCCGTTATGCTTTGCTTGCGATTTTCCAATAGTGGTGGAAAGTGGGAATCAAAAGCAGATTGTCTTGGCTCCCGTGGAATAGATTTTCTAAATTTAAAAGAATGTTTGCCGTTAGTTCAGCTTTTTCAGGAATCTGTACCAAGGTTTCCTTTTATCCACTGGCTCACAAACATTACTTGGTAATCCCTGAAAAACTCTTGGCACATATGCAGTAAGGATTTGGCCAAATGAGAGCCGGTTACAACAACATACTTGACTGCTTATGAAGCCTCTTACCTGCACATCAACCTAACCCTCTAGTATCTTAATATTCTGATTACAGGACCATGCATTTTGCAAATAGGATATTCTTGTAATTGGGCTGGAGCATACTTCTTCTATTTGCTTAATTTTGTGAATTTTGCTTAAACCTGGAACAGAAAATTGACAGTAGGAAGTAATATTCTGGTTGTGTGCTCTGCCACAGCTTCAATTGACAACTTAAATGCTATTTTTGGCTATGCTTGAAAAAGGTCCAGGAGCCTTCTACAGTTGCAGTTTGAACAGTATATTACTTTACTATGAATTTGTTCAATTCAATCACCCTATTGCTCTTATTTGGGTACCTTCAAAACCAATGGATGCCAAGGTTAACAAATTATCAATTACCCTTACATTTCTGACCAAATTAATGATCAGCAGGATGGTTTTTGGCAGTTTTCCACTGGTGATTATGCCATCTACATTACATCTCTCTGCCGCTCTACCCTTGAACACTTCAATGAATTGTGTTATGGTCTTGGGCAGGGCACCTCCAAGAAGTGTGACGCTAGGCATGTCTAGGTGATTTACCAACATAAGGACGCCCATCAAATAAATGGTCATGATCAATTAACTTCCTTCAAAATTGTTCTTTTGTACTCTGGCCGATCCTTCAGACTCTTTTCACATTAACTCAAAAGGCTCTGTCCTCTCTTGCAGTCAGTTCTCATTCTACATCAGTGATCTGTCAATTTATCTACCCTTGTCTATTTTTGCTGATGACCATGCTCTGCATTCATTAATTTTCCACAGCTTGCACATCATAGCTGAATGAGGACATCTTGATTATCTGAAAGCCACTAAACAGAGACAATTAAAAAGACAAGATTTCTTAATCTTCCTTCATGTTCCAATCTATCTATTGATCATCTCCTGTGATTCAGATGAAATTGCCACATTTACCATAATGCTAAAGCTGTCAATGAACTTCTTTAATATCAAAACAATTCATGAACAGTACAGCGCAGAAAGATTTGGACAGTAAGCACTACTATCATAAACCTATCAGGATTGAACTAGATCACATAGCTAAGGGTAATATAGTTGCCAGCAAAGAATAAATCCATGCATATTGAAGCAAGGTTATTACCAGACTACTTCACCTCTTTAGGTTATTTTATGCCCTCCTTTACACTTCTGTTCCTGCAGCCTCAGAAACTTGGCCACTTTGAAACAAATAGTTAAATGCCATTGACGAGTTGCATTTATAACCGGTTTAGTTCAAAGGCACGCTGAAGTCCTAAAATACAACGACCCAAATAGTCAAAGATGGAAGCCTTTTATGTCACCTGATAGCATACTCTGGAGGAAAGAAAGATCACAATGACTATATATATTCCAACACAAAGGAAATGAAGAATAGTCTTTGTTTCTCAATGGCTCATTTCAGCTCAAATGCAATTTCCAAGGAAGTACTCCTCATTTGCACACAGAACACTGGGAGGTTTAAGTAACTGCAGCTCCAGCTTTTTTTAAACAACTGCGTGCCAGCTATAAAATTCCTCAACCTCCAATATGGAAGTGATTGCAATATGGAGAACTTTCCAAGCCATGATATATCTTTTCATTTAAACACTATCTCCTTACGCCATCATTGACAAGCACAAAGCATGGTAACCTACCAATCACAAGCCGCAACAAAATTTAGGCTCTGCTACGTTTTGACAATATATTAATGCCACTCTTTATTACAGCATTCCAAATATTATTCCAAATATTCCAAATCGGGGTGACACTGAGGCCCAGCGGTTAGCACTGCTGCCTCACAGCACCAAGGACCCAGGTCAATTCCAGCCTTGGGTGGTTTTGTGGAGTTTGTATGTTCTCCCCGTGTCTGCGTAGGTTTTCTCCGGGTGCTCCGGTTTCCTGTCACAGTCCAAAATCTGCAGGTTAGGTGGATTGACCATGCTAAATTGCCTCTTATGTCCAAAAGGTTAGGTGGGGTTACGGAGATAGGATAGGGACATGTGCCTAGATAGGGTGCTCTTTCAGAGGGTCGGTGCACTGTAGAAATTTTATGATTAAAATACATGACAAGAGCATCAGTGACCAAAAACTATGTCCAAAAATGTGGGCACCACCTAATTCACAAACCAAAACACCTTCAAAAATAATTACATGCAGAGACATTTACAAACAGTTCTGAAGAGGTACTACTTACTTTCTGTTGTTGAAGCTGCTATAATTATTGGACAGAGATGAAGGGGAAACCTCTGATAATGTTGAAAAATTTGAAGCACTTGGAGACCTTGAAAAATAACGAAATTATAAAATTTGGTAATAAAAGTGAGGGACGGGGGGAACCCAATTTCTATGACCAAGCTCATGATTTGGATGTTACATGTTAAATGGATTAAAGCTATAATCAAAAGCAAATTGGGTAATGCCCTCAAATAATGTGTGTACGAGTAACAAGTAATTCTAGGGGATGGTTACTCAACTAAGATACTTCCTTGAATTTAGTCAAATTAGGGCAAGATGAAACTAATTATTCAAGAATTAAGAATGACGAAACAAAAAACCATCACCAATCGAACTCCAGTACTTTGGGAATAGCCTCGCTAGTAACTATAAGTGAAATCATTAGGCAGTTGCTCACTTTCACTACATTTAATGGAGGTCTACTACCACTGTAGTGGAAAGCATTACTGCTCTTTAACTTAAAAGGCCGCTCAGCCCACTGTGTCTGTTCTGATCATTTACTGCAGGGGCTGTTTAGCACAGGGCTAAATCGCTAGCTTTGAAAGCAGACCAAGGCAGGCCAGCAGCATGGTTCAATTTCCGTACCAGCCTCCCCGAACAGGCGCCGGAATGTGGCGACTAGGGGCTTTTCACAGTAACTTCTTTTGAAGCCTACTTGTGACAATAAGCAATTTTCATTTTTCATTTCATTCAGTTATAAAACTGATATAAAAGTTGAAAGTTAGGGCAGCGCGGTGGCATAGTGATTAGCACTGCTGCTTCACGGTACCGAGGTCCCAGGTTCGATCCTGGCTCTGGGTCACTGTCCTTGTGGGGTGTGCACATTCAGTGTTTGCGTGGGTTTCGCCCCCACAACCCAAAGATGTGCAGGGTAGCTGGATTGGCCATACTAAATTGCCCCTTAATTGGAAAAAATGAATTGGGTACTCCAAATGTTTTTTAAAAGTTGAAAGTTAATGATTTCTGGCCCAATACAAAACGTCACAGTGTACATTATTAGCCTTTTGAAAAAACAGCCTCAATAAAATTTCACTGTAGGCAAGTAATCTGAGAGTTAATGGCCCCTGTTTTGTGAACTACAGAGGTCCTATGTGCTGAAGAAGACCATTCCTGATCATACATTCCCACCCTCTGCATTTTTGTTCTTCATGCGCCTTCTGATCGAGTACATCAAATTTCACTGAACTGTTTACTTACTTGTATTAAAGATTTTAAAAACTTTAGTCATCTCCCTCTTATTGCAATAAGTGATGAACAATGCTCCCTCGAAGCCCCACATGCGTGCGGCAATGAAGCAATCATGAAGATACTTTGCAGTCCATAAACAAGCTATTTTCTTTAAGGGAGCATGGGGGTAACGTCATGCAAAGAGTCACGGTACCATGCATAGCGATGAACAAGCCATGCAGAAGAGAACATTTAGAGATCATTGATGATGAGACCGAGTCAATGACCTAAGTTACCGATTTACCAACCAGTGGAAACAAACCTTTAAAATTGATGAAATTGTGAAATAGTAGCAGTTAGAATAAATTTGCTTATCATTTTCTACAGTAAAAAATAAATTCGAATAACTATTTTTCATCATCGTCACATTTCATTCCAAATATATTCTATTGAGTCCTTGCTATATCATGGCTTCAATATCTAGTCTTCAAGCATGCGCCCTCCCATAAATTTGAATTCCTGCTCTTGCTCTTCATCCTCCCAACATTCTACCTAATTTCTGACACACAGGTTCCTCCCGACCAATTGTAATAACAACGCAATAATAACAACTTAGTGGTGTCTCAGTTCTCCCTTGTTCTATTTTAAACTTTCAAGTTGCAGATCAGAAGTAGCGCTGGATCTGACATTAGTGAGACAATTCCTGCCTAGTGAAAAATAAAAAGCTGTAAGAAGCACGTTTAACATACTTTACGGGGGACAAACCTCTGTACTAACACTGCTTCCGGCTCGAAAAGTATGAAAGAGCAATAAGAAACTAGAGGTCAAAGTAAATGTACAGATTTCTCTCTCATTCTCTCTCTCCAGCACATTAGATTCTTTTTAAAAACCTCTTCCCTCTGCTTATTGATCTTTTTTGGAAAGTAGAAATAAGTCGCACAATATTTGCACTTCAGTGGCATAGCTGTAGAATGCAAAAGATTTAAAAGCTATATAACCCAGATGCTCGGGGTTTAACTTTCAGTATCTGCACAAGATCTTGACACTGTTATTTCCAAGTCCAGCTTTAAGATTGCAAATTATAAATGCTCCATTAGCTGCATTGTTCCAGAGAAAAACACGTTAAAGTTGCTTGCGAAATGTTTCATATCATATTACCATTGTTTTTTTTTTAAACCACCTATATATTAGGCACCACCTACTTGATTCTTTTTCCATATCAGATTTCTCCCGTGTTGTCACTATTTTCAGTCGTCTCGCCAAGCTCCATTCTGAACTACCAACTCCATTCCTCTCCCTGGCAACAGTCTGGGATTAAACTAGTCTGTCCGCAACCTTGCTGTCAGATTTAGTCCCAAGATGAGCTCCTGATATCAATCACGTCATCACGAAGACTGTCTATTTCCACCTTAGTAACATGACCTAACCTCGTCCCTATCTAAGCTTGTCTGCTGCTGAAGCCCTCATTCATACTTCAGTTATCTCTGGACTTGACTATTCTGATGTATTCCTGGCTGGTCTCGCAAATTCTACCCTCCATAAACTAAAGGTCATATAAAGCTCTGCTGCCTGCGTCTTCATTCGTAACACCTACTGTTCCCATATCATCCCTGTAAGGATCCTCCTATTAATTCTGTCTGTCCCTTGTTTTTTCCTTTTATTTTCTGTTATTCTGTTATTTCAATTTTTGTAAATGGACAATTAATGAGACCTATGCCTTTAAGATGGACTTCACTTTTAATTTAAAAATAAAAGAACTTCCATCAGGATGTGCTGATTGATCTGACATCAATGATGACATCTTGATGGACTTGGCTGTTGACCAATGGACTGTGTCAGATTGCCAAGCATGAACAATGGATCATGCTGATTGGTCAGTTTTTTCTCTGGAATGTTCCTTCCTCTGAGACTGTGTTTCCAGTTTTAGTTTTGTTTTGAATTCAGAACTAAAGGAGGCTCTTTGAGTTTCTCTCTCCCAGAAAGGGTGAATTTCTCTCAAACACCCAGTTGGAGACCCTGCTCTCTCACCAGTAAAGCTGGAGGACATTCTAGTGAGACTGGTAATCAAGTAAGATTAAAGCTCAAGCTGAGAACACGGTTTGAGGGGAGCTAAAGAAAATCTTGAGGAAATCCAGACAAGCCACAAGTGAAGGCAGGGTCAGTTGTGTATTTAAAATTTTTAATTTTTTTTTTTTACGAGAGGCAATTTAGCGTGGCCAATCCACCTGCCCCGCACATCTTTGGGCTGTGGGGGGGGGGGGGGGGGGTGCGGTGAGTCCCACGCAGACACGGGAAGAATGTGCAAACTCCACACGGATAGAGACACGGGCCGGTATCGCACCCAGGTCCTCAGCACTGTGAAGCAGCAGTGCTAAGCACTGTGCCACCCTGCCGCCTGTTACAAACCCTTTGAAAATCTTATGTGGGGAACCCTGTTCTTATGTCAGAACAGCTGTTGGTCATTCTGGTGGAGTTGGAAACGAATAGGAATTACACAGGCCTGAGGCTGTTCTTTTGCGTGAATGCCCAGATTAATATAAATTAAAGTGACTCCCCAGAGGGAATCCTACAGCTGGGAGTTCTGACTAAAAGTCACTGTCAGAAGATCACCAATAGCGATCCAACCGGTTCTAATTACTCAGCATCCTATGTGGTCAGCCTGTAGCTGCAATGACTTCAACATCCGAAGCAAGGACACTCATCTTCCACTTCATTTGAATCCTCTGATTATTTTTCCCCCTCCCCCTTGTAAAGTAAAATGGGAAGAATGTCATTTGAAACATGAAGGTCTGATGATCAACCCGAAGGAATATGACAAAAAGCGAAGTAGAATGGAAAAAGATCCCATGAATGTAAAATGCTTAAAAATGATAAAGGGAAGTTAAGGCAGAAGTCCCTCAAAGGGTTAACAGCAGCAAAAAAATTTTAGACGGCAGACAGTGGTTATCACACAGACTTTGAGATAACACCTCGAAACAGCGCATGCTGTAACCCGATACCTTTCTTTCAAGTCAGAGAAATTCTAGCAAGTTTTTATATAAAGGGGACAAATTCTCCGCCCTTTGATAAAAGTTAATTATTTTGGCAAGCAATTGATTAGAATTGCCAGAATCTTAAGTTTGAATTATTTGAATTAATGTTTATTTGTGAATGATAGAAACTTAATGACATCAGTTAAAAGTGGAAATCTGAAGATGCCAGTTGACTAACTGCTTCTTCCCAAAAAGCAGCCAACACATTTTGTAAAATTGTTAAATGGGAAGAATGTCATTTGAAACATTTGAAAGGAATATGAGAAAATGCAATGCTTAAAAATGATACGGCATTGAAAGGCTGAAATACAACAAAATAATTAGTAGGAAGCTTCCCTGCCAGTGTTCTCTTTAAGTTAGTCTGACGGGCTACGGTCATGTTAACATTAAAGCATTCTCATGTTAACACCACAGCAACGAGATGTAACCAGTGAGGCTTCTAGAAGGGTAATAAATACCCTGAATCGCTAGTTGCCAGCATTAGCTTTTGCAGCTACTTCGGTGCATGGGGACAGCCATACTGAGGAGCCGAACAGCGAACCGCGACTGCTGATAACAAACACCAAGAGGAAGAGAGAATGCCAAGGGGGCCAAGAAGGTCTGATCAACCCGAACTGGACTCGAGTAGCAAGATCTTTTACTTGTTGTAAGTGATTTTATCTTTCGAAACAAAATAAAGTAAAAAATTTACTCTAACTTGAAATAGTGGCTATAACAAAATAGTGAAAGTCTACCTTACTAAACCTCAGAAAAGCAGGATCCAGGATTGAAGCTACTGAGTGGTAAGTAGGTAAAATCTTCTTTGTAAATATAGGTTATACCGGGTATGACTTGAAATATTAGTTTGACCTGAATAGCACCTACTTAAGGCTGCAAAGGAGTCAAGGAGTGAAAATCCTTGTACACCATTTAAAGAATCTTTTTGATCCTTTTTGGTGTAGGGGAAGATTTTGAAGAAACGTGGTGATAAAAATACACCCTCCCTCTGCATGTGTTGGTCTTTTATGAGTTTGGCTAAAGGGTGGGACGGTGAAAGGGGAGGGGGGGGGGGGAAAGAGTAGTAGATTAGCTGGCCATTATTCTAAGCATTGCATGCCTTATTTCAATTTTTGTTAGAAATAAAGTTATTCACTTACAAATCTGGTGCCTCTACTTCATTGGAGTAGTGAAGGGCCAAAGATCTCAGAAAATGAATACAAATTATTGGTTAATTCAGTTATGTTGGGACTACGGGGCCTGTGGGGCTGGAATTGACCGCACACCCGCCCAGGGTATCATAAAGCCCTGTGCTCAGAGCTACAAATCCCTCCACGGACTCACTCCCATCCTATCTCGGTGATCGTCTCCAGTCCAAAATCAAGATCTCTATGCTCCTCTTTTTTAAAATAATGTTTATTCCTTTTCACATTTTCTTCCAAATTTACACCCACCAACAATAAACACTAAGTAGTAACGAATACAAAGTCAATCCCCAGATCAACAACAACAATCCCATCCTCTCACCAAACCCCAAACAGCAGCCCGCATGTTAACATAAACAAATAACAAAAAGGAATCAGGTATCACCCATAGCCACCATTAACACATCCAACACCTCCCCCCCCCAATGTTCGATGTAATCCAATTCTTGAAAGTGCATAACTAATAACGCGCATGAATTGTATAACCCCTCCATCCTTCCCCTCAATTCAAACTTAACCTTCTCAAGAGTTAAGAATTCCAGCAGGTCCTACTGCCACGCCAACAGGATCCGCCTTCGGGCGATCAACAAGGCAAAGGCTACAACATCTGCCTCCGCACCGTTTCCAACCCCGGATTGTCCAACACCCCGAATATGGCCTCCCTAGGGCCCGGGTCCAGTTTCGCATGCACCACTTTAGAGATTACCCTAAAACCTCCTTTCAGTAATCCTCCAGCTTTGGACAGGGTCAAAACATATGAATGTGATTCGCGGGTGTGTGGCCCCCGCAACATTCAGACACATCTTCTATCCCCTCAAAGAGCCGGCTCATCCTCGCCCTTGAGGTGTGCTCTATATACCACCTTCAGCTGTATCAGCACCAACCTCGCGTACGAGGTGGAGGCGTTCACTCTCCGGAGCACGTCACATTCAGTAAAATAACATATAACCGTCGCAACAAAGAATGCCAATCAAACCAAACAAAAACTTAAACTCTATAACAATGTGAAGTCAAGTTAGTTACAATACAGGTCAATGAAAAGAAAGTTATAACATTTATACATTTTCCAGCTCCCAAATCACAGTCCACGATCTCTCTTCCAGCTCCACTCCTCACTTCTGTCCCAAGCCTTCTGCCTTCACGATCGCCTCAACAGCCTCCACCGTTTCGAAATAAAAATCTTTGGTGTTGTACGTCACCCTCAGCTTCGCCGGGTATACCATATCAAATCGCACCCCATAGTTGCAGTGTCGCCTTGACTCCGCCGAATGCCGCTCGTCTCTTCGCCAACTCCACCGTCAAGTCCTGGTATATCTGAAATCTAGCACCAGCCCACTGCACCTCCCGCTTCTGCATCACCCAGTTTAACACTCTCTCCTTCACGTGGTATTTATGGAAGTAGATAATTACTGTCTTGCTGGCTCATTTACTTTGGGTTTCAGCCTTAACTACCGATGAGCTCGATCCAGTTCATACCGGGAGGGGTCCTCACCCTCCCCCATCAACTCCACCAGCATCTTAGTGAAGTACTCTGTTGACCTCGAGCCCTCTGTCCCTTTGGGCAAGCCCACAATTCTCACATTGTGCTGCCTCGAGCGGTTCTCCAAATCTTCGAGCTTTGCTCGGAGCCCTCTGTTAACCTCCACCACCCTCCGCAGCTCATCCCCATCAAGGTGAGCTGGTCGCTGAGCTGTGACACGGACTCCTCCACTTCCTACACCTTATCACCTTGCTCTCTCATCTCGGCCGATGCCTTTGCCACAGCTACCCTCACCGGAGTAATTGCCTCCTCCACCAATGATTTCAGTGCGACCGCCGTCTCCTTCCTCAACACCTCCATGTGCCTCGGAAGCTGCTTCTTCAGCTCCACAGCCATCACCTCGGTCATCTTTTCCACTGTAAGTAGTGCGGCCCCACCTTGCGGTCCAGCCTCCACCATCTTGTCAGCGTTTTTGCTGGCCCTCTCACTCGACGGTGAACCCACATTTCCCCCCTTCTACACAGCTGCTTTTCGCATCCTTTAATGACTTATTATTTTTCTTTCTTTCTTCTATCTTTAAAAATAAAATTTCCCCCGGGACCGGACTTCAAACTTCTTAAACATTTCTTTAAGCGGGAGCCACCCGATGTGCATCTTCCCCTCTACATGCTGCATCCTGGATTCGGGCTTGCCGCCTCCACTGCCTCGTGTTCGACTCCGCCCCCGCCGCTCCAACTGCCGCGCAGCCCATGCTCGATGCCACCGCTCCGGCAGCCCGACTCTCCCGCAGGGTTCTTCATCTGTTTTAAACTGGCTTGGTTTGCCACCTGACTCTTAGGCCCTAAAGGACGAAAAAAAATCGGGGGTGGGGTGGGGGGGGGAAGAGAAGCAGGAAAACCCCCGAAAATAGCGTATGGCGGCGGGAGCCTCTTCTTGGTGCTGCTACTCTGCTCGCGAGTGCCACCGGAGGTCTCTCTGTGCTGCTCTAATACCCGTTTCAAGTGCACCTCTGATTTGAATTGTTACACCATTGGTGGCTGCGCCTTCGGTTGCCTAGGCCCAAAAATCTGGATGCCCATTGGTTATTTAAGACACTCCTTACAACCTACCTCTTTGACCAAGCTTTTGGTCAGCAGACCTTACACTGCTTAGCGGTTCACTTGATTTTAGAATGCTCCTGTGATATGCCTTGGGATGTTTCATCAAATACAAGTTGTTGCTGCTCTCATGATACGAACTCAACAAATTGAATGGTTACTTGTCACACTCTCTACTCACTTGCCATTTATTCATACATAAATCCCAGTGAGGGTCAGTTGCTAATCGAACCACAAGTAACAACAAAACCAAATGCAATATTTTCATTCCGAACATTGTTATTAGAAATGTGTATCGAGGGACTTGTGTAGGGGGAAGATGTGCACAAGGTGGTTTCCACTAGGGTACTGTTCTTTTAGCCCCTTCAAGTCAGTTTCTGGGGGTACTGTTGTTTAAAAACCCACTTGTGTAATGGAATAAGGTATCTCAATAGAGGAAATGCCCAGGAAGACCAGGGGGAAAAGGCCTGAAAGCAGAAGTTTGCCGACTGAATCGAAGGCCTCTCGGGGTTCCTCAGTAGCCAAGGTGTCGTAGGCAACCACGCGCACCTTGGTGACAGAATTTGAGAAGCAACAGCAGGTATTGTCAGGGAACCTCAGTGAGTCGATGGAAGAGGCCCATTGGGTTGAGGAGTCATCCCCACCGCATCACTCCAGTGAGCTAACTCTTTGGCTAGCAGGGCGGTTCCCACCCAGAGTGAAGAAAAATGCTAACAGATAAAGGACAGAAAATATCAAAGCCCCTTAAAAAATGGAACTCCAACAGGGAATGGAGCCCCTGGCTCCCATTGTGTTGGTGTTGGAGAAGACCAACAAAACAGTAAGAGCGCATGCGCTGTGATACAAGGAATGGAGTTGTCTCTTTTGAGGCACAGAAACCAGATTGTCTCTCTGGAAGCAGAGATGTCTCTGATGGCGGAGACGAATAAAGTGCTGAAGGCCAGGTGAATGATTTGGAGAATCGCTCAAGGAGGCAAAATGGATTGGCAGAGGGGATGGAAGGCCCAACTCCCACAGAGTATTTTGAAAAGATGTTTTGGAAGATGCTGGGGTAGGGTGGACTCTCGTCCCTGCCCGAGCTGGATCGAGCCCACCAGACATTCCGACAGATGTCTTGTCCCAATGAACCACTGCAAGCAGTAATTGTGAAGTTTCACAGCTTCCAAGGAAATGAGCAGGTCCTGAGATGGGCATCGCAACTACAAATGGGAAGGCTACGCCATCAGGTTTTATCAGGATGTGGGAGCGGAGCCGACAAAAGAAGTGGGCAACATTCAGCAAGCCAAATTCACCCTCTATAAAAGTCCGTTTTGGGGTGGGGTACCAGACACGGCAAAAAGTGACTTTTTGGGATGTTCGGGGTGAGCATCTGGAGATGGGAGGTCGTTGGGATTCCTTGTTTATGTTCATGTTTGCATTTCTTTGTTGAGTGGGTTGAATGTTTTGCAAGTTGGACTTCTGTAGGGGGTTATAATTCTATGAGCTTAGTGTTCTTGTTTTGTTTGGGGTTAGGTTAATTAGAAATAGGCTTTAGTGATTTTTGTTCACCTTATATTTTTTGTATGTTTGGGTGTGGTATTGTTTGGGTTGGGTAGGGAGGGGCAGGGGTAGTTTGGTAATGGTGACTGCAGGTGTTTGGGTTTTTTTAAGTCTTATTCGTGGGTTTCGTGGCCACCTTAGGTGGACCCATTTGTTGTACTATCTATGGAACTCTTGGTGGAAATGACCAACTCCGGATTGAGAGGGGAGGGGGTGATTGGAGGCCTCCAATTCATTTGGTCACCTGGAATGCCAGGAGTTTGAATAGCACAGTGAAAAGGTCGAGGGTATTTGCTCACCGTAAAATTTTGAAAGTTGATGTGGTGTTTACTGCCTTCTGCACCTGCGCGCTTACTTTCAGCGACTGATGCACAAGAACACCAAGGTCTCGCTGAGTATCCACCTCTTTCAATTTACAGCCATTCAAATAAAAATCCGCCTTCCTATTTTTGCTACCGAAGCAGATAACCTCACATTTATCCACATAATACTGCATATCTGCCATGCATATGCCCCACTCGCTCAGCCTGTCCAAATCACACTGAAGCATCTCTGCATCCTCATCACAGCTCACCCACCCACCCAACTTGCTGTATTATCTGCAAATTTGGAGATACTAATTCCCTTGTTTAAATTAATATATAATTGTTAATAGTTGGGGTTCTAGCACAACATTCCCTGCGATACCCCACTAGTCACTGCCTGCCAATCAGAGAAAGGCCCATTTATTCCAACCTTTTGCTTCCTGCCTGCGAACCAGCTTTTTATCAATCTCAAGGCACTATCCAAAGTCCCACGCAGTTTAACTTTAAATATAAATCTATGTGAGACCTTGTCGAAAGCCTTCTGAAAGTGTAAATAAAAAACATCCACCCGTTCTCCCTGATCAACTCTCTTAGTTACATCTTCAAAGAATTCGAGTAGATTTGTCAAGCATGATTTTCCTTCTGTAAATCCATGCTGACTGATTGCACCACTGCTTTCCAAATGCTATGCTATGAAATCCTTGATAACTGACTCCAGCAACTTCCCGATTACCAACGTTAGTCTCACTGGTCTATGATTCCCTGTTTTCTCTCTATCTCCCTTTTTGAATAGCGGGATTACGTTTGCTACCCTCCTATCTGTAGGAACCATTCCTGAGTCCAAAGAATTTTGGAAAATGACCAAGGATCTACTATTTCTAGGGCTACTTCCTGAGGTTCTCTGGGATGAAGAACATCAGGTCCTGGAGATTTGTACGCCCCCCTACAATCTCATAATTTCCCCAAAACCATTTCTTTACTAATACTAATTTCCTTAAGCTCCTCACTAAAACTTGTGCTTCTCAGAACTTCCGATACATTATTCATGTCTTCCATTGTGAAGACAGAAGCAAAGTACGAATTTAGTTCTCAGCCATTTATTTGTTCCGTTATGAATTCCTGTTTCAGACAGTGAGGGGCCGACATTCGTTTTTATTAATATTTTTCTCTTTACATACCTTTTTTTAAAAAATATGTTTTATTGAAATTTTTTTCCCAAACAACAATTTTTCCCCTCTTACAAAGCAAATGCAACAATAACAATACAGAAATTTTTAACAATACACAAGTAACAAAACCCCTTTATCTTTGACCTAAACTAAACTAAACCCCCCCCCCCCCCCCCGGGTTGCTGCTGCTGGTCATCTGTCTTCCCTCTAACGTTCCCCTAGGTAGTCGAGAAATGGCTGCCACCGCCTGGTGAACCCTTGAGCCGATCCTCTCAGGGCAAACTTTATCTGCTCCAGTTTAATGAACCCCGCCATATCATTTACCCAGGCCTCCAGTCTGGAGGGTTTCGCCTCCTTCCACATGAGTAGGATCCTGTGCCGGGCTACTAGGGACGCAAAGGCCACAACGTCGGCCTCTTTCGCCTCCTGCACTCCCGGCTCTACCAAAACTCCAAATAGAGCTAACCCCCAGCCTGGTTTGACCCGGGCCTTCACCACCCGCGAAATCACTCCCGTCACTCCCTTCCAGTGCCGGGCACGCCCAAAACATATGTGCGTGGTTTGCCGGGCTCCCGCCACACCTCCCACATTTGTCCTCCACTCCAAAGAACCTGCTCAATCTTGCTCCCGTTATGTGTGCTCTATGTAGCACCTTAAATTGAATCAGGCTAAGCCTGGCGCATGAGGAAGAGGAATTTACCCTGCTTAGGGCATCAGCCCACATACCCTCCTCTATCTCCTCCCCTAATTCTTCTTCCCACTTTCCTTTTAGTTCGCCCACCGACTCCTCCCCCTCTTCCCTCATCTCTCGATAAATCTCTGACACCTTGCCCTCTCCAACCCACACCCCTGAAAGCACCCTGTCCTGTATCCCGTGTCGGGAGCAATGGAAATTCCCTCACCTGTTGTCTAGTAAACGCCCTCACCTGCATATATCTCAAGAAATTTCCCCGGGGCAACTTATACTTTTCCTCCAATGCTCCCAAGCTCGCAAAAGTCCCATCTATAAATAAATCTCCCACCCTCCTAATTCCCAACTGGTACCAGCTCTGAAATCGTCCATCCATTCTTCCTGGGGTGAACCTATGGTTGTTCCTGATAGGGGACCCCACCAGGGCTCCCCGCACCCCTCTCTGTCGCCTCCACTGTCCCCAAATATTCAGTGTTGCCGCCACCACCGGGTTCGTGGTAAACCTTTTAGGTGAGAACGGTAGCGGCGCCGTTACCAGCGCCTCTAAACTCGTCCCTTTACAGGACTTTCTCTCCAGTCTTTTCCACGCCGCTCCCTCACCCTCCATCATCCATCTACGTATCATTGCCACATTGGCGGCCCAATAGTAATCGCCCAAGTTCGGTAGTGCCAATCCTCCTCTGTCCCTACTACGCTGAAGGAACCCCCTCCTTACTCTCGGGACTTTCCCTGCCCACACGAAGCTCGTGATGCTCCTGTTCTCTTTACATACCTATAGAAACTTTTACAGTCAGTTTTTATGTTCCCCGCTAGTTTACTTTCAAATTGTATTTTACCATTCTTGATCAATCTTTGGCTTTGCTGAATTTTAAATTGTTCTCAATCCTCAATTCTATTGCTTTTCTTGCTAATTCATACGCCCCTTCTTTGAATCTGATACTATCTTTAATTTCCCTTGTAAGCCATGGTTTGGCCACAGTTCCCTTTCTACTCTTGCGCCAAATAGGAATACACAACTTTTTGAGTTCAAAAGTTTGAAATTCTTTGAGTTTTTTGAGAGATTTTGATTTGGGCAGAAGATTATATCCTGGATTTATTTACTTTATAGGGCTTCCACTGCTAGTGTTCGCACAAATGCTTTGAACTCGGACTACTGTCCTTTGAATAGTGGCACGAGGCAGGGATGTCCATTGTCTCTGCTCCTATTTGCTTTAGCAATAGAACCGCTTGCCTACCGCTGCGGTCTTCCAGCAAGTGGAGGGGTGGAGCAGAGGGTGTCCTTGCACGCAGATGATCTGCTTCTTTATATTACGGACCCAGTATCCACTATGGATGAGTTAATTAAGCTATTTTAGGAGTTTTGGCTCCTTCTCTTGGTACAAGTTAAATTTGGATAAGAGTCAATACTTCCCGGTATTGGAGGGGACCCCATCTGAGGATGTTTCCTTTTCGCCTTGCCAGATCTAGCTTTCATTATCTCGGTATCCGTGTGGCAGTAATTTTGTCAATGGGGTCAAATGTGATTTCCAGATGAGGTATAACCTCCCCTGTCCTTGGCGGGCAGGATTCAGACCATTAAAATGAAAGTGCTCCCAAGATTTTTATTTTTCTTCAGTTTCTCCCCATTTTTCTACTGAAGTCCTTCTTTATTAGACTCCTAAGATCCACAGGACATTCCTCCAGAGAGTGAGAGACAGACAGATAGTCAGGAGCTTTAGCTGTACCCAATTAATGTTATTATTGTGCAGCCAATATTGAGAAAGTACTGGGGTGATTTAGTGATCTGGGTTCCGTATTGGGGCAAATAGCACAAGCTCTTATTAGGATTCCAGCCTCGGGGCATTCGTGACTGCATCATTGCCGTTTTCTCTGACAAAAGTTTCCTCAAATCCAGTAGCGGTGTCCACCCAGACAATCTGGAAGCAGTTCAGAGAGTATTTTAAAACTTAGTTCCATGTCTTTGCTGGCCCCAGTCTGCAGCAACCACCTCTTTTTGACAGCAGGTATAGACTTGACGTTTAGGTCAGGGGAGGAGGAAGGGTCTGGAGAGATTTGGGGACTTGTTCATGGAGGGAAGCTTTGCTTTAAAGGAGCTTTTGGGAGGAATTTCAACTCCCTGATTCCAATCTGTTTATTTTCAGATGTGATTTTTCGCATAAGACTTGTCCCTCTTTTCCCTTGGCACCACCCTCCTCCCTGTTGAAGACGATTTTGTCTTTGGCCTGGTGGGGGTTGCATTTTGTGTATTTACAGCCAGATCCTATCAGCGGAGTCAGCTCGACTGGATGAGGTGAAGGTGAAATGGGAGGGTGCATTGGGTCCTGTTGTGGATGACAAGGTAGCAGCACGGTGGCGCAGCGGGTTAGCCCTGCTACCTCACGGCGCCAAGGTCCCAGTTTCGATCCTGGCTCTGGGTCACTGTCCGTGTGGAGTTTGCACATTATCCCCGTGTTTGTGTGGGTTTCGCCCCCACAACCCAAAGATGTGCAGGCTAGGTGGAGTGGCTATGCTAAATTGCCCCTTAATTGGAAACAAATAAGTGGGTACTCTAAAAAAAATTTTTAAGTGGATGACAAGGTGTGGAGAGAGGCTCTTTGTACAGTCAACTCCACATCTTGTGTTTGGCTGAGTCTGAGTTCAAGTTGGTGCACAGGGCTCATTTGACAAAGGCGAGAATGAGCGATTTTTCTCTGGAGTGGAGGACAGGGGTGAGCGTTGCTGTCAGGGGACTGACTAACCACACCCATATGATCTAGTCTTGTCCCAAGTTAGTGAGCTTCTGGATCTCCTCCTGCACCATATTAGAGATACTTAGTGTCAATCTGGAGCCATGTCCATTGGTGCCAATTTTCGGGGTATCAGACTCGCATCAGATGTGGGTGAAGGAGGATGTCCTCACCTTTGCCTAGTTAATAGCCCGGAGAAGAGTTCTGCTTGGCTGGAGATCCTCTGCTCTGCCCAGTGCCTCAGCTTGATTGGGTGACCTCATGTTGTTCTTACATTTGGAGAAGGTCATGAGTAGGTGTGTAGAAGGGTTCTAACTGAGATAGCAGCTATTTATTTCCTTTTTCAAAGAGTTAATCACCGTCAGTTGTTTAGGGGTTTAGTTTAATGTTGGGGGGGGTTAAGCAAATTGGGATTCTTGATTGTTTATTATGTTCTCTTTGCATTGTAACTTAAATTAACTTTTATATTTTTTGCTTATAATGAAAATTTTCAATAAAAATGTTTTTTTTTTAAAGTGTGTCCATTCCATGAATAGGAGCCAGGACAGCCAGTCAACATTTTCTCTTGCAAACCCAAGTACAGCAGAGTCAAATTTACCATGTCTGATACTATAGCTGAGCACAGATAAAAGCACTGATCAGGAATCTTTGATTTACGATGAAAAGTCATCGACCTGGAATGTTAACTCTCATCTCGTCACAGCTATGGTCTGATCTGCTGTTTATATAATCTGTATAGATAATCAAGGTAAGATATTATTCTATAAAGCAAATCTGTTAGTTAATGAGAGATGAGCAAACATCTTTTTCCACTGCTCCAAGGGATCAGTAAGCTCCACGAGAAAGCCTGAATTTTCTTTTGAATTGTGGTTGGTTGGAGCAGAGAAAGACGAGATACAATTTGGGGAGTACATAGAATCATAGAATTCCTACAGTGCAGAAGGTCTGCAATGACCCTTAGAAAAAGCATCACTACCTAGACCCACACCCCACCCTATCCCCGTAACCCAACCTAATCTTTTGGACACTAAGGGGCAATTTAGCATGGCCAATTCACCTAACCTGCACAGCTTTTGGAATGTGGGAGGAAACTGGAGCACCCGGAGGAAACCCTCGCAGACACCAGGAGAATGTGCAAACTCCACACAGACTATCACCCGAAGTCGGAATTGAATCTGGGTCCCTGCCGCTGTGAGGTTTAAATTCTTTCTGAATAGTTGCCAGTCATAAGCAGTATCTAAATTAAGAGCTAGCTAACATGCAAGGGACTTTGTATTTCCATTAAATGAAACCGCTCATCCAAGCTCCAGATATTGCCTCCCGCTATCACTAGTTCAATATAGTAAGATGTATAAAAGTGGCATCAGTTTCAATTTACAAACTGACTGCTGGGTAGTCTGATTCGCCAAGAAATGTTGGCTCATCGGTTTTGCAATGTCTTCAGTTCATCAAACTTGGCTGCCCATTTAAGATTGGATTGGGATCCATAAACGATTCCAAGTTGCCGACATCAGGAACCTTTGTGCATTTGCTTAGAAATAGGGTACTAACTGAGTACCACAATCTAAATTAAGAACATGCTAACCTAACTGCTCCTTAAGATATCTCCATCAATCCAGAAAAATTCAGACAGAAAATAAAATCAACTGTTTATTTTTCTCAATATTGTTTCCACATTCAAAAATTTATAAGCATAATAATGTATTGTTTTGCACATTTGCGATTCAAATTTCAGCTATTCTTAAAGTAGTTGAACCAACTTATTTTCAAAGTGCTCAACTGAAATGGCGCCATGGGCAAGTGGCGCAATGTATAACGCGTCTGACTACAAATCAGGAGATTCCAGGCTCGACTCCTGGCTGGCTCGGAGTTCAATATTTTGAGGGCGGCGCAGTAGCACAGTGGTTAGCACTGTTGCTTCACAGTGCCAGGGTCCCAGGTTCGATTCCTGGCTTGGGTCACCGTCTGTGCGGAGTCTGCACGTTCTCCCCATGTCTGCGTGGGGTTCCTCCGGGTGCTCCGGTTTCCTCCCACAAGTCCCAAAGATGTGCTGTTAGGTGAATTGGGCATTCTGAATTCTCCCTCTGTGCATCCAAACAGGCGACGGAGTATGGCAAGTAGGGGATTTTCACAGTAACCTCATTGCAGTGTTAATGTAAGCCTATTTGTGACAATAATAAAGATTATTATAAAACAACAGATATGGTAAAACTCAGAAGTTCCCAACCGTAGGTGGGTCAATAGAAAAAGAAAGGAAAGAGAAAGGGTGTGAGAAAGCAGGAGCAGGAGAGCAAGAGCCCAACTGAGCGAGGGAAAGAAATTTGAATTTAGAGTGACTTTCATGACCTCAGGACATCCTAAAGCACTTTACAACCAATTAAGTGCTTTTGAAATGTTGTAATAGAGGGAGTGTGGCAGCCTGTTGAGCTCTAACATATTACAATGGATAATGACCGTATATTTTTTAAATGAAAAGTGATGAATAAATACTGACTTGAATTCAGGACACATCTCACCCCAATCAGCACTCTCCAAAGATGTGCGATAACTGAGAGCAGATGAGGGCCTGTTTAACATCTCATTTGAAAGATGGCACCTCCCTTAGGGCAGCATTCCCTCACTAATGCACTGGGGTGTCAGCTTGGATCTTTGTGCCCGAACCTCTGGATTGGGACTCATGTACTCAGAGGCAACGGTAGTACTGAGCGACAATCAACAACACGATATGCATTAAGCAAAACACACCTAGGAAATTTAATATTGTCCATTTTCACTTTACATTAAATGATAACAGTTAGCATAGCTGTGTTTTTACAATGAGGCTCTGAATCAATTAAAAACCATTTGCAGCAAAGATAATAACATTTTGACCAATTAAGTAGATCAGTCTCTGAGCCAAATGTTTAATGTTAATACATGCTTATGAACTAGTCATTTCAAGTGGATACACACACGAACCAAACTACTACATATTTTTAAATAGAGCAAAATTAAGGATCAAAACAAAAATGTGGAGGAACCTGGCCAACTGGACATAACAAACGTGGAGCATACCACAGCTTCCAAACGTGGGCTGCAAGTTATTGCAGTATCTTCCCTCTGCCAAAATTGAATCTGGTGTGAATGGGTCAGAGTTTCTCTTTCCGTGTACCATCTTTGTCGAGGCGGTGCAAAGTATTGACTAGGGTGCAAGGGGAGGACATAGGCCCCAAGATCTACCTCAGCCAGTAAGGGGACTGAATGTATTGCAGGAGCAGGACGCGGCCCGTCTTTGGCCACTGGTGGGATCTTCTGGTCCCGCTGTTGTCAGTGAGGTTTCTCGTTGAACGCACCCCTTGCAGGGTGGCACGGTGGCTCGTTAGCACGTTTGCCTCATGGCACCGAGGACCCGGGTTCAATACCAGCCCTGGGTTACTGTCTATGTGGAGTTTACACATTCTCCCTGTGCCTGCTTGGGTCTCACCCCCTCAACCCAAAGATGTGCAGGGTAGGTGGATTGGCCACACTAAATCATCCCTTAATTGGAAAAAATGAATTGAGTACTTTAAACTTATATTTAAAAAAAGAATGCACCCCTTGCTGCTGGGAAACCCACGGTGGCGGTGTGGTGTCGACAGGACAGGTAGGCTGGAAAATCTCACCCAGTGTTGGTGTTACTTGCCATCTACCCGCCCCCATCCCTCGTAAATACAGAGCTTATGGCATGAAAATCAACAACAGTGACAGCGCAGTTGCATTCAACACAGCTATAGCAGTCAACATGAGGAGCTGCTCCTGGAACAGAAGTGATATTTATCAGATTTGGCTAGATTTTATTTCAGATTTCCAAAAATCACAGCATTTGGATTTTGTGTTAGCTTCCCCTACCAGCAAAACATAAGATGAAGATTTGCATCTTATTAGTCTTAGCTATTATTTCATTTTATAGTTACAAAAAATGCACAGTTATGTTTATGTATAGATGCAAGTGCCAGCCAAGAGGGCTGAATAACCGCTGCAGTATTTCACAGTACTAATGCATGATGACTAGCTCTGCTAATAATCTGAGGTCCATTCGGAATGGTAATGATCCCAGTTTTGAAAGAACCAAGTGCCCAAGGGAAGGTAAATAAATGCATACATTTGTAGAGTGCTGTTCAAGGCTTCAGGACACCTCAAATTAAGACCACTATATAGCCTATTAAGTATTTATTTTAAAGAAGACAGTAGTCACTGATGTAAAATGAGATATGTGGCAGCCAATTTGCAAACAACAAAAGCCCATAAATAATCAATGTAATTATCTAGTACTATGATAGCATGGCAAACGTTATGCACCAATCTCTTTCTTTCCACGTGATAAAATATGGTGCTCACTTTAACTCAAAAGGATGAAATGCCAAAATGAATCAGATTCTGTTCCAGAATTTACCATTCAACTGAGATATGGAGAACTTCAGCTAAACTCAAGTGATTTGTTAAAAATAAGCTGAATTTTTAAAACCAGTTGATGCCTGTACAAAAATGGCAAGCTAAATAAAAATCATCCCGTGCAGCCAAAATTACAGGCAGATACACAAAGTAGCAATCCAATCTCCAGGTTCATTTATTATAAACTCACCCGTTTCACACCTGTGTCTTTTCATTACTACCATTTAATTGCTTCCTTCGATGGCCACAAACTTTTGTTAAATTACCCAGTAGCTATTTTGCCTTGGTGATCATCATCTGCATGTACCATTGGGCTAATCAAACACAACATACGATCATCCCGTTCCTACCCCAACCACATTTTTGATCCGCTTCCCCTTATGTGGCTGATAGATGATAACGACTGGTACAAAAAGTTCAACTTTTGCTCTTGAACAGTTTAGGGAAGTTGATGCCCCTTTTCCCTCAATTTCCTGTCTATTTTGGCCTTAGATTTATTCAACAATGGAACTTGCATAACCCTTTTGAATGAAAACATTTCTCATCTCTTAATGCTCGGCCTGAGACTGTACCCCCATGTTATAGGTTCACCAGCCGGGAGGAAAAAAAACTCAATATCTACCCGACCAAACCCCTTCATTCATCTAGACTCAAAACTGCAGGCCCTAGTTAGTCAGCCTCTCATATTGGTTCCAGGGACGCAAGGGTTGACGTATGTTGAGGAGCTTTATTGTCATGTCTACAATGCAAATATATCCTTCCGTAAATATGGAGACCAAAACTGCGCACCAGGTGTTATCTCATCAAAGCCCAGTACAATTGTAGCAAGACTTTTTTATTCTTGTACTCCAATCCCCTTTACATAAAGGTTACTATGTCATTTGCCTTCCTAATTTTTTGCTGTACCTGCATGCTAACTAGGAGTTCTTCGTACAAGCACACACAAGTCCCTCTGAATATGAACATTTACAAGTTTTAGACCATTTAAAAAACTATTCTGCTTGCCTATTCTTACCTACCGAGGGTAACGGGCTCCCAATTCCCTCCATGTGCTATCTTGTTGCCCATTCACTAAACCAATCTATTCTTTTTCATTTCTGTGGCCTCCTCACAGCTTACATTCCTACCTAGCTTTGCATCGTTAGCTAACTTGGTGACATCACTCTTGGTCTCTTTATCCAAGATTATAAACAGCTGACGGCCCCTCAATGAGCCTTGCAACATTCCACTAGTCGCAGCCCGTCAACTTGAAAATGCCCTATTATCCCTACACTTTGCTTCATATCCATTAACTAAGCCTCCATTATTTCAAAGTACCCCCAAGTCCACGAGCCCTTATCTTGCATATTAACCATTTATGTTGCGACACCGCAACCTTTTATGTGGCAGCTTATCAAGTGCCTTTCGGAAATCCAAGTGTACTAAATCTTTCTCCCCTACTTATTACACCTTCAAAAAACTGATATAATTTGTCGAACATGATTTTCCATTCGTAAAACTTATCGGATCAAAGTATGATCTTCCAAGTGGAGTCCTTTAAACTGCATGGACTATAGAACTGTGCACGAGCCCTGCAAGCAGGCAGAAGTACGTGATCATTTAGAAGAAACTAAGCACATTTATGAAGATAATGTCAGGATTGGCGGTGCTAAGTAAATATAATCCCTGAAAAATATTTCAGGATAGATGGAAATGTGTTTAAAATTATGATTCATCTCGACAGAGTAGTGTTCCCATTAGCAGAATAGATAAATTCTAGGGGGCAATGATTAGCAAAAGAACCAATAGCGACATTAGGAAATTCTTCCGTCTGCAGTGAAGTGGCTAGGATCTGCAATAAGACTGTGGTATTAGTCATATTAATGACTTCGCTGAAGAGAGCCACGGCTTCAGTAGAGATTCAAACTCAGTTTTTAAGCACCACAATTGTAATGCTAGAGAAAGGGAAGAGTACTGAAACTAGCTGAACCACTCTTGCAGTGGGCCTCCACAGACATCATGGGCCAAATGGTGCCTCTGTCCTGTAAACATTTTATGATTTTGCACTTATTCATGAAAGGTAAAAACATATAGCAAAATAAGTTTTATACCCCTACACTAATATACTGGTTTTTAGAACTCCGTAGCCCAGTTCTTCCCTGGGTGAATACCAACTCAAGTTTGCATGATCTCTTGATACTTGAAAAGATTAAACATGTTAATTCACAGTTGCAATTTGCCACGAGCTTCTCATTTGTCATGACAGTTCAAGAGAGAAGGAGGGAGAACCAAGAATTCAGACGTCCTCGCTTAACGTCACCTCACACGACATTGTTTCCTATCAACATCGCTCTCCCATTAGTACCCTGCATTCGCATTGTGTACTAGCTGTTTTGTGTTAATGTTCCAAACCCTGGGCATCTTGTGTAACTCCTGCATGAGGTGGGTTTTGGGTACGGTGGGGAGCAGGCAATCTTGGGTCATGAGCCTCAGATAGTTTTGTATAGAGTAATTCCACATAGGCCCTATTTTCCAGGAATCAATGTTGAGGACTTCCTTTAATGGCATTGGGATAGTCATCGACAGATGCAGCAGAGGTGGTGGAGTCAGAGTCATTAGGGACACTTAAGTTACTCTCAGACAGGCAGATGGACAGCAGTATATTGAAGGGGTATAGGTTAGGGTGATCTTAGATTAGGATAAATGGTCGGCACAACATCATGGACTGAAGGGCCTGTACTGTTCTATGTTCTATATGTCTCATAACAAACATTCTGGTCCATTTCCTTCATTTATCTCCTTTAAATTTACATAGCTTTCTTTTAAGTTCCATGGTGGGCTCTCTCAGTCGAGAAAGAACAACAGTCTTGGTCAAATATTTTTTTGCTCGTGCATGCATTTCCATTATCAGTGAAGGCAGTTTTCTTCCAATTCTTCCAGAGTTCAATCTTGGTTGTCCCAAGCTAAAAACAGGTAAAACCCAGCCAAAGCAGGCAACTGAATGCGGCAGTAAATTGAATCAAAATTGTGGATAAACTAATGTTAAATGTTAAAGTACTGGACTCCGAACCCAGACAATATTTCAGAATTCCACCATGGCAAACCGTGAAAGTTAATTAAATCAATTTGGTGATATGTAGTCAGGGCAGGGGCAGAGAGATGCCGGTGGGACCTTCAGGGAAGTGAATCTGTCTCCACACAGTTATGGTGTTGAGACTTCAGTCCATTACTTGATTTCACCCTAAATACTTAATCACCCGAGGTTTTCCATAGAAAAAATAAATGGAAAAATAAAATTCTGTTTCACCCAACCATCCAAGAAAGTTATTCGGTGTTAACAGCAATAGTTAATTTAAATGGACAGAACCCATCACCATCTTCTTGGGGCAAATTGGAATAGGCAACAAATGTACCTGTGGCAACAATCCACAAATGCAGAGAACAAGTTAAAAGGAAATACAAGTTCTACTGTTGAGAGTTGCTTGACAGTCAAGCTTCAGTTCGCCTGATCTCAGAAATCATTGAACTTTTTGTGCTGTTGTGCTTTAATTTGATACTGCAGCTTGGGTCATAGAGGTGAGATACCAAAATTGAATTCTACATTGAAACAGATGGGACCGTTTCAACAACGTGTTATTTTAGGATTGTTTTTTAAAATTAAGATATTTAATGTGACAATACCAAACTCACTTATTAGTAGAAGGACCTCTTGGCCAGGTTCCATCTTCATTCTTCTGCTCTATTACCAGTACCTTTAAGTAAATTACACAAAAGAGTTAAAAAAAAGGAAATAATGGTGCACAATCACACAAAATACACAATTAACCATGCCAATTGAAAAGCTGGCATGAACATCACATATTAGCTCATCATCATAAAGGACATCTATACATAAAAACTTTGCCTCCATATGTACCCTTAAACTTTTCCTTTACAAATTGCTGTGTATCTTTTTCTAATGGAAAACATCATTGCCAATTTGCCATGCTATAATTACAGCTTCCCTCTACAGTGCCAGCATTGGAAGTATACAACTGTACTATGACAAACCTTCACTGAATTATAAATATGGGCATAGCAATTTATCATAGAACTAGAATTAGAGCAAAATGTATGTTACTGGAATGAGAATGGAGTTATGTTCCCTCCCCTGGTTCAATTACACCCCCCCCCCAATCTGACTCGATGGCTAGGATTCTCCGTTCGATGCGGTTAAGATCGGGAATCCCGATTGGGCAGAAAATCCCGCATCGGGCCAAAAATGGGATCAACAATGGGCGCAAACCCCCAATCTCCAGTCCCGCTGGCCATAGCAGGATTCCCACCCCTCGTCAGCGGGAACATGTAAACAGTTCATATACATTCAACGTATTCATTAGTTATGCTCCGACCCCTCCACAGCGGGAACTCTACCTGGCATGAATGACCCCGAGGTGGGTCAAGGAGGTCAGCCCATTGCTCATGTACCCCTCTGCCGCTACCAGGCCCCAGAGGGATGGTCAGGTGGACTCAGGCCGTGGGCAAGGAGTTGACCCCTGAACACTCCTCAGGATGGGGGTCCTGCGTCTGGACTGCCACTTCGAGGCTTGGGGAACTTGAAGCATGGTGATCTCAGGCAGGCCTCTGTTCCAAGATCTTTATCCTGATCTGACCTGTTAAAACTCTGAAGTGGCCTTCTCACTCTAAAGTGCTCTACCTGACAGCTGATGAACAAGCCAGACAGTTCAGTGAAGAATCAAGCCGGAAACACTTTCCCACCTGCTACCTCAGTCCCTATGCTTTTGAAACTGCTGCTTACCGAAGTGTCAGAACCTTCCTAGAAAGCCCACAACACCTGAAAAGGTTTGAAATCCCCAGAGATCAGCATTCAATATCACACGCTGTACTTTTAACTTGCCTTTGATTGGCTGCTTAAAGGTTTAAATACAGCTGCCAGGAGGTTTGTTTATTTATCTTTCCAGTCACACTTGAATGCATCTGAAGAAGTGTCCATTGAGCCTAACGCAATGTTCATAAACATTCTTGTTAAGATTGACAACTGCTATCAGATAGCAGAGTGACACAGCGGCAGCCCAGAACCCAGAGGTTGATGGATCAAAACTATGATTGACAGCTGGTCACTTAAATGGTGATTTCTGCGGTTAGAAAACAGGAAGTGAGACCAGGGTCAGGGTGGGGGTGGGGTCGTCACTGTCAGGGTGTCAGTGTCATGATGCCAGGGAACAGTGCACCATTCGCTACGCCAAGGGGCGGGACTGATAGGGAGTGTGGCTGAAGGGATCGGGTCACCATCATCTGTGTGCAGGGCGGGGGGGGGGGGGGGGGGGGAGGGGGCAATTATTCCCATGGTGAAAAAGGATGCCCCTCCTTGATGAGAGGTTGGGGCTGCACACTTTGTCAGTGGGGAAGTCAACATTTCCGTTGTCTGGTGGGGGTGCTGCCGCTGAGCACTAGGATCAGGATGCCCGTTGAAAATTAAATTGACTGATGATTCTGTACAATTAAGCTATAATTAAAAGATCAAGATCAGTCCAGAAAAAGGGGTCCAGGGAGAGGGAGAAATATTGACGGTGGATGAATGGATCTGTTGAATGGAGGGAATTCTCCTGCCCAACGAAGTGAGCACGGAGACAAAGGTGATGGAAGCGTAGTTCAGCAACATGCCAAGCCAGAAATTTGAGGCAAGGATTTCTGGGGATAAAACCAAGTCCTTTGCTGAGTACAGAATGTTCAGCATCAGAGAGGGGAAGGTCAGAGGATTTTAGTGAGCTGGGCTGGGTTTAGAAGGGATGGGGGGTCAGAAAAATGGGAAGATGTGGGGGAAACCCAGATGGGCATCGGTATCAGTTGGAACTTGCGTTCCTTAACACCCGAAAGAGAAAAACTTTCTTGTTGAGGCACCGATGAGACGAAGAATTGAAACGGAATGGGGACAAGGACAGCTTTGAGATTGGGTGAGTCGTTGCTGCTGGAGAATGAGGTTGAGTATATGGCAGCACATGGCACTGAGTGTGGCTCTGTAAAGAAAGTCATACGGACTCAAAATGTTAACTCTCTCCAAAGATGCTGCCAGACTTGCTGAGCTTTTCCGGCATTCTTGTTCATCTTTCAGATTTCCAGCATCCACAGTATTTTGCTTTATAATTTCAATATCTACACCCCTTCAATTTACTGCGGCCCATGTGCCTGTCTAAGTCGTTTAAATGTCCCTAATGACTCTGACTCCACCACCTCTGCTGGCAGCGCATTCCACGCACCCACCACTCTCTCTGTAAAGAACCAACCTCTGACATCTCCCCTATATCTTCCTCCAATCACCTTAAAATTATGTTCCCTCGTGACAGCCATTTCCACCCTGGGGAAAAGTCTCTGGCTATCCATTCTATCCATGCCTCTCATCACCTTGTACACCTCTATCAAGTCACCTCTCTGCCTTCTTCGCTCCAGTGAGAAAAGCCCTAGCTCCCTCATCCTTTCTTCATAAGACATGCCCTCCAGTCCAGGCAGCATCCTGGTAAATCTCCTCTGAACCCTCTCCAAAGCATCCACATCCTTCCTACAATGAGGCGACCAGAACTGGACACAATATTCCAAGTGTGGTCTAACCAGAGTTTTATAAAGCTGCAGCAAAACCTCGCGGCTCTTAAACTCAATCCCCCTGTTAATGAAAGCCAACACACCATACGCCTTAACAACCCTATCAACCTGGGTGGCAACTTTGAGGGATCTATGTACGTGGACCCAAGATCCCTCTGTTCCTCCACACTTCCAAGAATCCTGCCTTTAACCCTGTATTCAGCATTCAAATTCAACCTTTCAAAATGAATCACTTCACATTTATCAAGGTTGAACTCCATCTGCCGCTTCTCAGCCCAGCTCTGCATCCTGTCAATGTCCTGTTGTAACCTGCAACAACCCTCAACACTATCTACAACTCCTCCAACCTTCGTGTCATCGGCAAACTTACTAACCCATCCTTCCACTTCCTCATCCAAGTCATTTATAAAACCACAAAGAGCAGAGGTCCCAGGACAGATCCTTGCGGGACACCACTGATCACGGACCTCCAGGCGGAATCCTTTCCATCCACCACCACTCGCTGTCTTCTTTCGGTCAGCCAATTCTGTATCCAGACAGCCAAATGTCCCTGTATCCCATGTCCCCTAACTTTCTGAATGAGCGTACCATGGGGAACCTTATCAAATGCCTTACTGAAATCCATATACACCATATCCACTGCACGACCTTCATCAATGTGTCTCGTCACATCCTAAAAGAATTCAATGAGGCTTGTGAGGCATGAGCTGCCCCGCATAAAGCCATGCTGACTACCTTTAATCAACCTATGTTTTTCTAAATAATCATAAATCCTATCTCTCAGAATCCTTTCCAATATTTTGCTCACCACAGACTTAAGACTGATGGGTCTGTAATTCCCAGGGATTTCCCTATTCCCTTTCTTGAACAGGGGAAAAACATTCGCCTCCCTCCAATCATCCGGTACTACTCCAGTGGAGAGTGAGGACACAAAGATCATCGCCAACTGCGCAGCAATCTCCTCCCTCACTTCCCGTAGTAACTGTGGGTATACCCAGTCAGGCCCAGGGGACGTATCTATCCTGAAGCTTTTCAAAATTTCCAGCACATCCTCCTTCTTAATATCAACCTGTTTGAGTCTATTAACCTGGTTCACACTGTTCTCATGGGCAACAAGGTCCCTCTCTCTAGTTAATACTGAAGCAAAGTATTCATTTAGGGCCTCCCCCATCTCCTCAGACTCTAGGCACAAGTTCCCTCCACTATCCCTGATCGGCCCTACTCTCACTCTGATCATCCTCTTATTTCTCACATAAGCGTAGAACGCCTTGGGGTTTTCCCTAATCCTTCCTGCCAGGGCTTTTTCATGCCCCCTTCTAGCTTTCCTCAGTCCATTTTTGAGTTCCTTCCTGGCTACCTTGCAACCCTCTAGAGCTGAGTCAGATCCTTGCTTCCTCAACCTTATGTAAGCTTCCTTCTCCTTCTTGACTAGAAGCTCCACTTTTCTTGTCATCCAAGGCACCTTCACCTTACCATTCCTTCCTCGTCTCAGTGGGACAAAACTATTCAACACTCGAGCAAGTGCTTCTTAAACAATCCCCACATTACTGTTGTGCATTTCCCCAAGATCAATTGTTCCCACTTTATGCTTCTCAGCTCCTATCTAATAGCAGTATAATTTCCCCTCCCCAAATTAAATACCTTCCCATACTGTGTGTTCCTATCCCCCTCCATGACTATGGTAATGGTCAAGATGTGGTCACTGTCCCCAAAATGCTCTCCCACCGAGACATCTGACACCTGGCCTGGTTTGTTGCCGAGCACCAAATCCAAAATGGCCTTCCCCCTAGTCGGCCTATCTACATATTGAGTCAGGAATCCTTCTTGTACAAAATCTGCTCCATCCAAACCATTTGCACTAAGTTGGTTCCAGTCAATATTAGGGAAGTTGATTAAATGTGACAACTCCAAACTCTTAATTATTTTGAGTATTTACGACATCATCCACTGTTTGTTGAAATTGTCTACATCATTGAAGAATCAGTACCCATGTTAGGGCCTTCTATGCCCATGATCAACTTTTCACTGTTTTTAAAGATTCTTTCACAGGATGTGGGCTTTGTCGCCTGGGCCAGCATTTGTTGCCCATCCCTACTTGCCCTTGAGAAGATGGTAGTGGTGTGTGCCACTCTAATCTATGTGGTGTAGGTACACCCACAGTGCTGTTACGGAACTATGTGATACTGAAGGAACAGCGATATAGTTGTGCGGCATGGAGTGGAACTTGCAGACGCTAGTATTTCCATGCATCTGCTGCCCTTGGCTGTTGCTGTTGAGGGAGTCTTAGTGAATTTATAGAATCATAGAACCCCTACAGTGCAGGAGGTCATCCGGCCCATCAGATCTGCACCGGCCCGTGCTGCGATAGAGCACCCTACCTAGGCCAAATCCCCCACTCCGAGCCCCGTAACCCCACCATATCCCTACCTAATTTATGGGCAATTTAGCATGGCCAATTCACCTAACCTGCACATCTTTGGACAGTGGGAGGAAACAGGAGCACCCAGTGGAAACCCACACAGATGCAGGGAGAACATGCAAACTCCACAGTCACCCGACGTCAGAATCGAACCTGGTGCAGTGCATCTTGTAGATCATACACACGGCTGTCAGTGTGTGTTGGTGGTGGAGGGAGTAAATGTTTACGGTGGTGGATGAGGTGTCAGTCAAGCAAACTCCTTTAACCTGGATGGTGTTGTGCCTCTCGAGTGTCGTTACATCTGCACTCATCCAGGCAAGTGGAGAGTGCTTCATTACGTTTCTGACTTGTGCCATGGTGATGTTGAACAGGTTTTCAGGAGTATGGAAGCGAATTACTAACACAGAATTCCCAGTCTCTCCTGTGCTTCTGGTCATAGTTATTTATATGGCCGGTCCAACTCAATTTCTAGCCAATCGTAATCCCTAGCATGTTGATAGTGGGGGATTGAGTGATTGTAAAGCCACTGAATATCAAGGGGAGATGACTAGATTCTGTCCTGTTGAAAATGATAATTGCCTGGCATTTATGGCGCCTTTGTTACTTGCCATCCTGAATGTTGTCCAGGTCTTGCTGCATATAAACTTGGGCTGATTCAGCACTTAAGAGTTGTGAATGATGCTGAACATTGTGCAATCATTAGCAAACATCTCCATTTCTGACCTCATGATGGAGGGAAGGTGATTGATGAAGAAGCTGATGATGGTTGAGCCTAAGACCCGAGAAACTCCTGCAGTGATAGCCTGGGACTCAGATGATTGGCCTCCAACAACCACACCATTTTCCTTGTGCTAGGTATGACTTCAACCAGCAAAGAGTTTTCCCCCTGATTCACACCGACTCCTGTTTTGTTATGGCACCTTGATGCCACACTCAGTCAAATGCTGCCTAGATGTCAAGGGAAGTCACTCTCACCTCTGGTGTTCAGCTCTTTCACGTATGTTTCGACCAAGGCTGTATTGAGATCAGGAGCTGAATGGCCCTTTCGGAACCCAAACTGATTAGTAAGTTTGCAGACGACACAAAGGTTGGTGGAATTGCGGATAGCGATGAGGACTGTCGGAGGATACAGCAGGATTTAGATTGTTTGGAGACTTGGGCGGAGAGATGGCAGATGGAGTTTAATCCGGACAAATGTGAGTTAATGCATTTTGGAAGGTCTAATGCAGGTAGGGAATATACAGTGAATGGTAGAACCCTCAAGAGTATTGAAAGTCAAAGAGATCTAGGAGTACAGGTCCACAGGTCATTGAAAGGGGCAACACAGGTGGAGAAGGTAGTCAAGAAGGCATACGGCATGCTTGCCTTCATTGGCCGGGGCATTGAGTATAAGAATTGGCAAGTCATGTTGCAGCTGTATAGAACCTTAGTTAGGCCACACTTGGAGTATAGTGTTCAATTCTGGTCGCCACACTACCAGAAGGATGTGGAGGCTTTAGAGAGGGTGCAGAAGAGATTTACCAGAATGTTGCCTGGTATGGAGGGCATTAGCTATGAGGAGCGGTTGAATAAACTCGGTTTGTTCTCACTGGAACGAAGGAGGTTGAGGGGAGACCTGATAGAGGTATACAAAATTATGAGGGGCATAGACAGAGTGGATAGTCAGAGGCTTTTCCCCAGGGTAGAGGGGTCAATTACTAGGGGGCATAGGTTTAAAGTGAGAGGGGCAAGGTTTAGAGTAGATGTACGAGGCAAGTTTTTTACGCAGAGGGTAATGGGTGCCTGGAACTCGCTACCGGAGGAGGTGGTGGAAGCAGGGACGATAGTGACATTTAAGGGGCATCTTGACAAATACATGAATAGGATGGGAATAGAAGGATACAGACCCAGGAAGTGTAGAAGATTGTAGTTTAGTCGGGCAGCATGGTCGGCACGGGCTTGGAGGGCCGAAGGGCCTGTTCCTGTGCTGTACATTTCTTTGTTCTTTGTTTTGTTCTTGAGCATGTGAGCAGATTATTGCTGTCTAAAAGCCATTGATAGCACCATCCATTACAGATTCCATCACATTGTTGATGTTTGAGAGTAGCTGGTGGGGTGGTATTTTGCCAGATTGGATTCATCCTGCTTTTTGTGAACAGGACATACTTGGGCAAATCGCCACTTTGTTGCAGCTGTACTGGAATATTTTGGCCAGGTTCACAAGCTGGTTCTGGAGCACAAGTCTTCAGTACTGCTGCCAGAATGTTGTCAGGGCCTATAGCCTGTGCATATGGAACTGATTAAAGCAATTTTTAAAAAGGAATTTGACATTTGCAATTTTTGACACAACAAATATTTTGCTTATTTAAAACTGGTAGTTCTTCATGACTAATGTGATCATATGACTAAACTTTTAATAGAAACTTACTTTGTTAGTATTAGTTTCAGATAGCCCTAACTATTGTAAGTGGTTTGTTTACTGATAAACTGCAATCTACTTGGGCCAATTGGCTCATATTTGGAGATTAGGTTTAGTCTTTCCACAAATTCAAATGATCCGAAATTCATTGAGCACTCTCTATACTTAATCATCATGCACCTACTGAAGCAGGTTCCTGGAGATAAATTCTTGTGCTTCAGTTTAGAAATATAATTACGGTTTTTAATTTACAAGGAATAAACCAGCTTGGATTTTACAACAATCAAGTAGCTTCCACCATGGTATGATTTGAACTTGTGACCAGAGTAAACAAAAACGATGATTAAAAAGAAATGGTTTCAAAGCTCGAGGGGCTGAATGGTCTACTCTTGTTCCTGTGTTACCCCTTCCCTCAGTGAATAAATGATAGTTCATATGCTAAGAGAAACCAGAGATTAATAAATCATAATCATGACCCATGAATCATAATCATTTACTGCCAGTTGAGAATTATGCTTCAAGGCTTTTTTTTTTTTTGCTGGCATGACCATTTCTTCCTTCAACTTGCATTTACATAATGTAAAAAAAATTACGATGCATTTCCCCGAGATGCAAAGAAAATGGACTAAGGGAAACTAGGTGGGTTAATCAAAAGCTTGGTAAAGGAGGTGAGTTTTTTAAGAAATGGCATCAAAAAGGAGGTGGAGGCGATTAAGTAGTTATCAATGCTGAGGCAGAGAGAAAGAAGAATGCACAAGACGCCAAAAGAACAGCAAGTCTAGGAGGGGGAGGGCAGGTTGTGAGGTTGAAGGTTAAGAATAAGTAGGGGAGAGGTCATGGACTAATTTAAATACAAGGAAACGTATCTTAAATTTGAGGCACTTGGTAGTCACAGATTCAAGCCCCCATTTGGCACTTCAATATCTGCCAACCAGTGATAAAGTTCACTCACTTCTTGGCATTGCTGCAACATGAGTCAGCCCAAGTTAAGAGAAGTAGTTCACCTCTGGGAAGTAAAAAAAAGTCATCATGAATGACCTCAGTGTGCAGCCAAGGATGTTGGCAGTTGTAGAAGTGTCTGTGCTTTGCTCCAATTACTTTCTCAATTGATGAACACTGAACTGAGACTCTAAGGAAGGAACTGGAAAAAACTGTAAGTAAAATGTCTTCCAAAAGAAAGACACTAAAACTAAGGAAATAAACACAGTAATTGTTGTTGTGTGGCCATTTTAGCAGCCATACAAAAAGCAGATAGATCTGTGTAGAATGTATATCAACAAGTTACACGTGGCTGTTCAGTCCAATGACAAATGTGTTTATGTATGCAAGTCTGTGACCAAATTGGGAGAGACCTCAGACTTGCTTCACAGAGCCACCTAGTGATTGACAGTCTAATATTTTATGGAATTCTTGACTTAGCCACAACAG
Source organism: Scyliorhinus torazame (assembly GCF_047496885.1). Taxonomy (NCBI): domain Eukaryota; kingdom Metazoa; phylum Chordata; class Chondrichthyes; order Carcharhiniformes; family Scyliorhinidae; genus Scyliorhinus; species Scyliorhinus torazame. The sequence continues at coordinate 108,206,884 of NC_092725.1, forward strand.
CATCAAAGATTGTGACAGCCTTGTGAGTACAGCTTATGAAAAGTTAGTGCATGCACCATGCAAGACTTACAGGATTTATTGTCACTAAGATGGCTAAACTCGCTTTAAAAAATTAGATTTGAAATTTAAAATTGCTACAGGTTTCAGGCAGCACCAAACCTTTATACTCGCCACTTCACCTTCAATTGTAAATATAAAGAGAGAATACCAGATTTTAAACTACTATACCTGCCCTTGATATAGTCCCGCATCTTGTATCGTGCTATCAGGCTTATTCAGGGGTTCGAATGTGTTGCTCATGTACTTATTCCACAATCTAATTTCTTTTTCATCTGGGATACTAAACAATTTCCGCATCTCCTTTTCAATTGCATCTGAGATTTAAAACAAAAACAATAAGGAACCTCTTTCCAGACACAAGTACAGAGAATATTTCCAAAGTTTGACCAAAGCAATCAGTTTTGTTAATCAGTGGAATGAAATACATATGATCAGTCTTTAGTTATGTACCTCGGTGAATATTTATTTCAGAAAATGGCATATAGGCGGCTTCCTCAAACTGAATGATGTTCAAGCTTGACATACAATTTTTACGGGCAGCACGGTGGTGCAGTAGTTAGCATTGCCACCTCACGGCGCCGAAGACCCGGGTTCGATCCCAGCCCTGGGTCACTGTCCATGTGGAGTTTGGACATTCTCCCCATTTCTGCGTGGGTCGCAACCCATACAACCCAAAGATGTGCAGAGTAGGTGGATTGGCCCGCTAAATTGTCTCTTAATTGGAAAAGAAAATTGGGTACACTAAATTTTTTTTAAAAGACATACAATTTGTACAGTTTCAATCCAGAAAAAGGAATTTGTTGAGAGACAGTAATCCTTTAAATGTTCATAGTTCATCAGGTGATTCATACACATTCCTATACTTTTGCACTAAGGTCGTCAGACAACGTTCCAAGAACAAAGGGTGCATGAATGATGAAAAAATAACAAAAGGTAAATGATTTAGAAGAGGATGAATTGGATTCAATAAAGGCTAAAGACAACCCACACATTAAAAAGTGCTTCAATTAATGGAATTAGAAGAGAAAATGTTGGAAACATTTTACAGGTCAGGTAGCACCTGTGGAGAGAAACATTGGTTTCATTTAATGATTTCCTTTCGCTAACAGATCTTTGTGAATAAAAATGGCCAGCACATTTAATCGACCATACATTGAGTCAGAGTCCTTCTGCCTTAATGAGCTGGCTTAAAGACAACTTCAGACGAACATCCCTTTTGCAGTCAAAGTTTTTAAAACTTCGCCCACCAGGGGTCACGTGATGCGAGAGCAGGAGCGGCTGTGTTTTCGTGAGCTCTGGCTCTGCTCATCTTTTAACTTTTAAAAATCCGTGTGCACATTTCTTTTATTTCTTCTTGGCTTACATAGTTCTTACTATGTTCCGAGATTTGCCAGTCAGTGTTTTAGCACTATTGAATCAAGTCAAAATGCTTAAATGCTTAGGGGCTGTTTAGCACAGGGCTAAATCGCTGGCTTTGAAAGCAGATCAAGGCAGGCCAGCAGTACGGTTCAATTCCCATACCAGCCTCCCCGAACAGGCGCCGTAATGTGGTGACTGGGGCCTTTTCACAGTAACTTCATTTGAAGCCTACTTGTGACAATAAGCGATTTTCATGAAATCCTTGTTGATGCTTGGCAGTTGGAAGGAGTTGGGGTGGAGCCTTGTCTTCAGTGGCGCAGCTACTTTTGGGAGGAATCCTGCCCTAACGATGCTGTGTATACTGACGGATGATGGCTGCTTACAACGATATTTATCAAATTGAAGGTCTCGAATCTGCAGTGCAAGTTATCGAAGCCCAATTGCAAGAGTTGCAAGGTGGTTTTATGGAGGCATTAGAGGCACACAAGGAAGCTCTTGTTGCAGAGAGAGCAAACAGCTACCTAATTGTAGCCAACTTGTGACTTCTTCGACATCAAGTTTGTGTTCAGTAATCACTTCTCCAACACAAAACAGTGCCACCTTTATATTTTGGTGCAATCTATTAAACAATTAAAACCCCATTTTCTAAATTAAGTATTAGGGAACATTAACTCTTTCCTAACAGTGGAATTGGTCTCCTGACCCCTGGTCCTCTGTTGTCCTGTTCATGATGTCGGTCAGGAGTGGAAAATGGTTGAGCTCCCTCTGCTGGAGCCGAGGTTGTGGGCCACCTAGGTTCGGGTGAGACGGCAACATGGTTTCATGCTTTGATCGTTGAAATCCATGGAAGATCCTGCAGGCTACTTAACGTTTTTGATCCTGCTTTATCCAGGATTCTACTTTCTTTGTGTGCTGGGGAGGTGTCTTTATCCTGATAATAGCCTCACATTTCAATTGTTATCCTGGACTTTGCTCCCTGATAATTTTGATGTCTGTTGATGTTGTCAAGATATTTGCTTGCAGGCAGCACGGTGGCACAGTGGGTTAGCCCTGTTCCCTCACGGCGCCGAGGTCCCAAGTTCGATCCCGGCTCTGGGTCATTGTCCGTGTGGAGTTTGCATATTCTCCCCGTGTTTGTGTGGGTTTCGCCCCCATAACCCAAAAGATGTGCACGCTAGGTGGATTGGCCATGCTAAATTGCCCCTTAATTGGAAAAAATGAATTCGGTACTCTAAATTTTATTTTTAAAAAGAAAAGATATTTGCTTGCTGGAAAGTGAATAATTTGGGTGTGACATCCTGCACTGTTGGTTATCCTGATTTAATAACTTGATATCATGTTCAGCTGAATGTTGAGTTTGGGATTTGTGCATTGTCTCTTTAGCCTAATGTATCCTAGATGGGAGGATGAGCAGAGCAGAAGCTGGATGAGGGGGGTGGAGGGGAGGTTTTGGTCGGATTAGTTCTGTTCTCGCTATGTTCAAAGAAGGTCCTCCCAGTGAGAGTTAAGTCTCTTATTTTTGTTCAGCGCCTTTCCTTTTTGAGACCCAGGCAGAGGGTGTTATCCTATTGAGAACTAGGACTTGCATGGCTCCCCTTTCGGGAAGAGTCAGTTGTTTCTCCTGATACGGGTCTGCCTCGTCAACTGCTGGGTGTGATGTTAATCCATGGGGCTTAGTTCTCCTGGGTTTCTACGTGTTCCAGTGCCAGGTTAGGCCAAGTTTGGCTCAAGGACCAGTGGTCAGTATCCTGCTGCTCCTTGGATGGATGGGTCCTTTTTTTTTTCTATGGGAGACCCTGGGCTGAGATTTGAGGCTTGTTGGTGTCCAGTCCTCTGCTCGACATCCTGTAGTTACATCACGGCTGCCTGTTCTGGCCTGGGCAAGAGTGTAATCTGTGCTGTGACTGTTAGTCGATTTCCCCTTTAGTTCTGGGGTTCTTGGGATATTGTTTTCTTCCTTCTGTCATTTTGCTTTGCAGCTATGGGTACACTATAGGTATGTGATGTTGCCTGTATCCTGTTCGAGTGCAGGTGGGTCTTGTATCCGTGAAGGGAATATGTTGGGGATTTTGTTCCTGATTCATTCAGTCTTATTTGCTCCAATTCTTGTATTGTCTCATGTTGTGTTGTACCTATTGTACATTATTACCTATGGCTTCCTTTTATTTTGTTCTGTAAAAACTGAAAACTGGAATAAAGACTTATTTTAAAACTCCCTACACCAGACATTGTTGTGACACAAGTGCATCGCAACCACCAGTAATTGTAGTCTGTATTTGCACTATGGTCTGGGTTGAGATTATCAAATGAGAAATTACTTTATCCCATATGACTGGACTAAATTCAAGCCCAGGTCCCAGTCAAAAAAGACAGAATATTAACCCTTGTACCACCCAACCCTTTGAGTCTTGATGTCACCAAGGAAGTGCCATGGAGAAGTTACTGATGTCAACATTATTGCTTCCATCTAACAGTGTTAAAACCAAAATATTGCTGGATTGCACATCAAAATTCACTAGACGTATTATCACAAGACTCTTAGAAAGAACAAATGTCAAAACTGCCTCTTTCAGGCATTGCATGCATACAATAGCTTTATTTTCGTAAACTAACTTTGAACCAAAGAAGTACTTTGCATCTAAATATATGTTGAGTCTTATATCAAGTGATTACCCAGAAACACATTCATACAATGTCACATAACTATGCAATCCTGTTTTGGCAACAGGATTGTCATGATTATTTGCAACATGCAAGATTCAGTTGACAAAAACTTGCAACTCTCCAGGAGCTAAACAGATGATAATAATAATCTTTATTGTCCCAAACATTAACACGGCAATGAAGTTACTGTGAAAAGCCCCTAGTCGCCACACTACGGCACCTGTTCGAGTACACTGAGGGAGAATTCAGAATGTCCAAATCACCTAACAACACGTCTTTCAGGACTGTGGGAGGAAACCACAGCACCCGAGGAAACCCATGCAGACACGAGGAGAACGTGCAGACTCCGCACAGACAGTGACCCAAGCCGCGAATTGAACCGGGGACACTAGCGCTGTGAAGCAACAGTGCTCACCATTGTGGTACCATATCGCCCATTAAAGCATGGCGCACTGAGCTACATGGGCCAGGAAGGCTCCAGATTCCAACTCTGGTTGGTGTGGAGTAAGTTGTTGAGAATAATACGATTTCAGGAATCATAGAGTGGCAATGGTGGAAAAGATAGAAAGTTACCCCTTACAATTATTATCCAAGATTCCATTTGTAATTCCACATACAAGAGTGGCAGGTGAAGACACAATAAGATTTAGTTGTGATCCTCCCCAAGATGAAAACGTAGTCAAAGCTCAGATTTGAACATGTACTTCTATGACATTATAACATTCAGGATTCATGGAAACCATATCCCACTGAGAGACATTGCTTCGGGCTGGTTGTTGGAGTGGGGGGACATTAAATGGGAGACAATGGGAATAAAAGACACAAATTTAGGAGAAAATTGAAACATGCATTAAGGGCTTTCAAAATACGTTTTTTAACTTTTCATTCTAGATTGGATTAGACATTTTCAACTGTATTCATTAGTCAAGTTGAATATGCATACTTCAAGCATTTAAGACGTTCTGCATTCATAGTCATTTAAATTTTACTGATAATTGGAACAGCACTAATGTTTCTTGTGCTCATGCCACAACCATCAAAGTTACACCGAGAACATGACCTTCCACAGATTCGTTTGACGCAATATTGAATCAGAAACTCTGCATTAAACATCAGTATTGTGACTTTGCTTGAGGTGTTGCCACTGTGGAAGATGCTCTTATTCAGAAGTTCAAATACTCAAAATGAGTATGAAATGAAGAATCAGGATTAAATCATGCAGAAGTTATGGGAAACCCAACAGAATGTTGCCAAGCATTCCTGTGCTCCAAGCAATGACCAGAGCAATTCTTAATGAGATCCTCCATGGTGAATAGGTGCCTTCTATTGTGATTCTGCTTCATATTTTTAAGATCTGGTAATGAGGTTAAAGTAGATTAGAAAATGATTATTTATAGCAGATAAATTTGACTATCTAAAAGCAAAAGGTGTATTCAACACTAGTGTGGGAGAAAGGGGTTTTGGTTCATGAGGGTAAAAGGAAACGGTTCTGTTGGAATGGGCTCCACTTAAACCAGATTGGGATCAGTGTCATGGTGAATCATATAATTAGGATAACTTAACCTTTAGGATGAGGGGCAGGGTTCCAGTGAGGGTAGATTTAGAAATCTAAAGAGAAAAGTAAAGACAATAGAAAAGAGTAGCAATTCAGTTAAAAACAAGTAGGGTGGGACAGGCCAAGACAGAACAGCAATAGAATAACAGTGAAAAGCTCCGTAGTAAAAAAAAAAATTAAAGATTCTTAATCCAATTGGTTTAGCTTTCATTGTCATTAGGAAGTCTTACAACACCAGGTTAAAGTCCAACAGGTTTGTTTCGATGTCACTAGCTTTCGGAGCGCTGCTCCTTCCTCAGCGCTCCGAAAGCTAGTGACATCGAAACAAACCTGTTGGACTTTAACCTGGTGTTGTAAGACTTCGTACTGTGCTCACCCCAGTCCAACGCCGGCATCTCCACATCATTGTCATTAGGGACATGGTCACAAAGTGATCAGGGTTGGGAAGTAAATATTCCAGGGGACACAACATTTTGAAAAGACAGAATAGAAAAGGAGGATGGGTATCCCTCATAGTCAAGTATAAAATAAGGGTATTAGTAATAAAGGAGCTTGCCTGAGAAGGTTAGGAAGTAGTGTCAGTATGTGAATTAGGAATTTAAAAAGTCAGAAAACACTGATATGCACTGATGAACAGAGCATTAAGAAATAACTGTCGCTTGTAACAAAGGCAATGCAACAATTGTAGGTGACTTTAATCATATCTTTTAATCTTTTGTGACAATTTCTTGAACAATATGTTGTGGAATTAACTCACGAATAAAATTATTTTAAATTTAGTTTGTGGAATGAGGCAGGATGCGAGGATTGTTTTATGATGCAAGGTTGAGTGAATTGCACCTGGGCTCTCTGGAATCTAAAAAATGAGAGGTGACCTCATTGAAACAGACAAGATTCGGAAGAGATCCGACAGGGTACAGAGAGATGGTTTCCCTAGCTGGTAATCTAGAACATGGGGAAAGGCAAATCATTCCCTAGCTGGGAATCTAGAACCCAGTATCAAATGAAAGGGCTGATCATTTAAGACCAAGGTGAGGAGAACCCTCTTCACTCAAAGGGTTTGAAGCTTTGGAATTTTCCAGGTTTGAGAGTGCTCCATTGTTGAATATATTTAAAGTCAAGAGAGACAGATGTTGGTCTCTCAAGGAATCAAGCAATATGGGAGTGGACAAGAAAGTAGTGCTGAGGCAGATCATCGGCCATAATTGTACTGAGTGGTGAAGCAGGCTCGAAGAGCTGCATGGTCTATTCTTCCTCCTATTTCTTATATGGAAAAGAAAAGCTCTCCTTTATAAGTTGGTCAAACCACACAGACAAGGTTTTATTTCCAGTTTGTCCTCAGCTGACCCTTTTCTGCTGGGATAACACCAGGAGCTCTACAACCATTCCAGGAAGAGAGAAACAATATAATCGGCCTGCACTTCCACTCCTGATCAATAGAGAACAATCCCCACTTGAAAGGCAAGTTAATGGATGCTGGGTTTCGTCAATATGCCCAAGGTGATCAAGCAGCCTAAACCACATCTATGGTGGTGCGATGAAAGGACACTTGCGTGAACTGCACGAAGACATCCACAGAAATGCCTCCGACAGAAAACCATGATGTCTTGGATCGTGTTTTGGGGATCCTTAAGGGGGAGGGGGAGCAGCCCCAAGTCGTGGTCCACATAGGTACCAACGACATAGGTAAGAAAAGGGATAGGGATGTAAGGCAGGAATTCAGGGAGCTAGGGTGGAAACTTAGATCTAGGACAAACAGAGTTATTATCTCTGGGTTGTTACCTGTGCCATGTGATAGCGAGACGATGAATAGGGAAAGAGAGGAGTTGAACACGTGGCTACAGGGATGATGCAGGAGGGAGGGTTTCAGATTTCTGGATAATTGGGGCTCATTCTGGGGTCGGTGGGACCTCTACAAACGGGATGGTCTACACCTGGAGCAGAGGGGTACCAATATCCTGGGGGGGAAATTTGCTAATGCTCTTCGGGAGTTTAAACTAGTTCAGCAGGGGCTTGGGAACCTGAATTGTAGTTCCAGTATACAGGAGGTTGAGAGTAGTGAGGTCATGAGTAAGGTTTCAAAGTTGCAGCAGTGTACAGGCAGGAAGGTGGTTTAAAGTGTCTTCTTCAATGCCAGGAGCATCCGGAATAAGGTGGGTGAACTTACGGCATGGGTTGGTACCTGGGACTTCGATGTTGTGGCCATTTCGGAGACATGGATAGAGCAGGGACAGGAATGGTTGTTGAAGGTGCCGGGGTTTAGATATTTCAGTAAGCTCAGGGAAGGTGGTAAAAGAGGGGGAGGGGTGGCATTGTTAGTCAAGGACAGTATTACAGTGGCAGAAAGGACGTTTGATGAGGACTCGTCTACTGAGGTAGTACGGGCTGAGGTTAGAAACAGGAAAGGAGAGGTCACCCTGTTACGGGTTTTCTATAGGCCTCCGAAAAGTTCCAGAGATGTAGAGGAAAGGATTGCAAAGATGATTCTGGATAGGAGCGAAAGCAACAGGGTAGTTGTTATGGGGGACTTTAACTTTCCAAATATTGACTGGAAACAGTTCGAGTACTTTAGATGGGTCCGTTTTTGTCCAATGTGTGCAGGAGGGTTTCCTGACACAGTATGTAGATAGGCCAACGAGAGGCGAGGCCGTATTGGATTTGGTACTGGGTAATGAACCAGGACAGGTGTTAGATGTGGAGGTAGGGGAGCACTTTGGTGATAGTGACCACAATTTGATTACGTTTACTTTAGTGATGGAAAGGGACAGGTATATACCGCAGGGCAAGAGTTATATCTGGGGGAAAGGCAATTATGATGCGATGAGGCAAGACTTAGGATGCATCGGATGGAGAGGAAAACTGCAGGGGATGGGCACAATGGAAATGTGGAGCTTGTTCAAGGAACAGCTACTGCAGGTCCTTGATAAGTATGTACCTGTCAGGCAGGGAGGAAGTGGTCGAGCAAGGGAACCATGGTTTACTAAAGCAGTCGAAACACTTGTCAAGAGGAAGAAGGAGGCTTATGTAAAGATGAGACATGAAGGTTCAGTTAGGGTGCTCGAGAGTTACAAGTTAGCTAGGAAGGACCTAAAGAGAGAGCTAAGAAGAGCCAGGAGGGGACATGAAAAGTCTTCGGCAGGTAGGATCAAGGATAACCCTAAAGCTTTCTATAGATATGTCAGGAATAAAAGAATGACTAGGGTAATAGGGCCAGTCAAGGACAGTAGTGGGAAGTTGTGCTTGGAGTCCGAGCAGATAGGAGGTGCTAAATGAATATTTTTTGTCAGTATTCGCACAGGAAAAAGACAATGTTGTCGAGGAGAATACTGAGATTCAGGCTACTAGACTAGAAGTGCTTGAGGTTCATAAGGAGGTGTTAACAATTCTGGAAAGTGTGAAAATAGATAAGTCCCCTGGGCCAGATGGGATTTATCCTAGGATTCTCTGGGAAGCTAGGGAGGAGATTGCTGAGCCTTTGGCTTTGATCTTTACGTTATCTTTGTCTACAGGAATAGTGCCAGAAGACTGGAGGATAGCAAATGTTGTCCCCTTGTTCAAGAAGGGGAGTAGAGACAACCCCGGTAACTATAGACCAGTGAGCCTTACTTCTGTTGTGGGCAAAATCTTGGAAAGGTTTATAAGGAGATAGGATGTATAATCATCTGGAAAGGAATAATTTGATTCGACATAATCAACACGGTTTTGTGAAGGGTAGGTCGTGCCTCACAAACCTTATGTTTGAGAAGGTGACCAAACAGGTGGATGAGGGTAAAGCAATTGATGTGGTGTATATGGATTTCAGTAAAGCGTTTGATAAGGTTCCCCACGGTAGGCTACTGCAGAAAATACGGAAGCACGGGATTCAGGGAGACTTAGCAGTTTGGATCAGAAATTGGCTAGCTGGAAGAAGACAAAAGGTGGTGGTTGATGGGAGGTGTTCAGACTAGAGTCCAGTTACTAGTGGTGTACCACAAGGATCTGTTTTGGGGCCACTGCTGTTTGTCATTTTTATAAATGACCTGGAGGAGGGCGTAGCAGGATGGGTGAGTAAATTTGCAGATGACACTAAAGTCGGTTGAGTTGTGGACAGTGCGGAAGGATGTTACAAGTTACAGAGGGACATAGATAAGCTGCAGCGCTGGGCTGAGAGGTGGCAAATGGAGTTTAATGCAGAAAAGCGTGAGGTGATTCATTTTGGAAGGAATAACAGGAAGACAGAGTACCGGGCTAATGGTAAGATTCTTGGCAGTGGATGAACAGAGAGATCTCGGTGTCCATGTACATAGATCCCTGAAAGTTGTCACTCAGGTTGAGAGGGTTGTTAAGAAGGCGTACAGTGTGTTAGCTTTTATTGGTAGAGGGATTGAGTTTCGGAGCCATGAGCTAATGTTGCAGCTATACAAAACTCTGGTGCGGCCGCATTTGGAGTATTGCGTGCAATTCTGGTCGCCGCATTATAGGAAGGATGTGGAAGCATTGGAAAAGGTGCAGAGGAGATTTACCAGAATGTTGCCTGGTATGGAGGGACGATCTTATGAGGAAAGGCTGAGGGACTTGAGGCTGTTTTTGTTCGAGAGAAGGTTAAGAGGTGACTTAATTGAGGCATACAAGATGATCAGAGGATTGGATAGGGTGGACAGTGAGACCCTTTTTCCTCGGATGGTGGTGTCTAGCACGAGGGGACATAGCTTTAAATTGAGGGGAGATAGATATAAGACAGATGTCAGAGGTAGGTTCTTTACTCAGAGAGCAGTAAGGGCGTGGAATGCCCTGCCTGCAACAGTAGTGGACTCGCCAACACTAAGGGCATTCAAATGGTCATTGGATAGACATATGGACGATAAGGGAATAGTGTAGATGGGCTTTAGAGTGGTTTCACAGGTCGGCGCAACATCGAGGGCCAAAGGGCCTGTACTGCGCTGTAATGTTCTATGATCTATGACTTCAGGAAAAGGAGAAAGAGTAACAAGAGGTTAAACATTGTTGAGAACATTCACTTACCTATGATGTCAGCTTTGCTAAATCGCCTTGTTATGACAGTGTTCATGTTACCATTTTCACACAACTTTAATTCTGTTAGGTACACTTCCACTTTGCAATGCTTCACAAACATACCCTGCTCCACCACCTAAGAAGAAAGTATTAACAAAGTAATAATAGCAATAAACAATAAACAAATCATTTTAATACAAAGTAGAAATAATTCTTACTTACCTGAATGTTTTACATGTTTTTGTTTTAAGAATACTCAATTCATTTTTTCCCAATTAAGGGACAATTTAGAGTGGCCAATCCACCTACACTGCACATCTTTTTGGATTGTGGGGGCGAAACCCACACAAACACGGGGAGAGTTTTACTGTATGTTAGGCTAATCTTCCACACTAACCCAGCCACTCCAATAAGCTGCTACTGCTGCATTCAAAATACAGATCACTGATAGCACAGAGTGCAGGTGATCCCAGTCCATTAACTCCTTCAGAAATAATATCTGCATGGGTGATGTGTTTGTTCTGGCTAGTCTCCCTAAAAGAGGAGAGTTAAAATATTATCGTAGAAATTGAATTTGCTTTTGAATTATGACAACAAGGACTAAATTTGTATGGGGAGTTCAAACTGGTGGACCACAAAAAAGTGGCTACTGCACCTTATTTACATGTCCATTTTGAAGGCTGACTGATCATAGATTACCAACAGTGACCCTACAGAGAGGCTCTCAGTCATTCAGTCTCGTACTTTTGCAGTGCAGAATTCTTTTGCATCTTTTTTAATTAGGCTTCTACATCTGAACACTTTCTCTTCAGATTATATGATAGTACAAGTATACTTTTAACGGTGGAAAACATTGAAAATCAACATGCCTCAAAAATGACATTGGTGAGGTCCAGTATGTTTAGTAATTGATCAGTACAGGATGTTGTAGGAGAACGATTTTGAAACTGGTTGTTTCCAGGATTCCTCTCCATGTTTTCAAAACCCACATACCAAAGCTCCCTTTCACAACTACCTTGAAGTAGTGGCGGGCCTAAAAGATTATGTCAGATGATACTCGACCCATGTATCCACTATCTCCCTCTACTGTGAATGTTTGGTGGCATGACAATCTCAGTATGGTTAAACTGGTGTTGAGACAGAAAAGTGGATATTTTCTCTGGGTAATAAGCATTTAATTGATGGGTACACAAGTTGTATTTTTTCTGACATGCTCTGGTTCTTTTTGGCAGACCTGAGACCATCTTGCAAACTCTGGTGCTGTGCTTGGGCCTTCCATTGTCTGCCAGTTGAAGAGTCGAGGGAGATACCCACACTGCATTTAAAAATACTTGGAAATGCATTTCAATTACCATAACCTACAGTGCTACAGACCAAAAGCTGGGCATTTGGATTAAGCTGGACAGTTATTATTTCAGCCAGCACAGACAAAGTGGCCTGAATAACTTCCTTCTGCGGTGTAACCTTTCCATGCTTCAGATGTTATTTTCTCAAAATAATTGAGACGGGTGGTCAGACAAAATATTCCCTGCGTGAATCAATAAGTTACTTTGGTACAGGTACTTTTTTTCGCTCAATTCCAAAATAGCACAGGAATCCTCTAGTTGCCATGTCTGTACTATCCCCGTTTTGACAGAGGCACCACAATGGCCACTCCAATCCACCTTCACCTCTCCAGGAGTTAGTAATTCCTCTATAAGGGCTGTTGCTGCATTATTATTAAATTGTTGGTGATGATATTTGAGAGACAATGGAAACACTGTTTCCAGACAAGGTACTTCTACAGCATCCATAATCTAATTGTCATCTCCAGTGGAGACAATGAGATGTAATGGGAGATGAATAGCATCTCATCAAGAAATAATTTGTGCGCAATTTCCAGATAGATTTGTCGATTTCGCCTTCCAAGAATATGCAGAGACCATAAGATGTCTGTGAATGTGAGTGTGTGTGTGGTGTGTGAGTGTGGTGTGTGTGTGAGTGTGGTGTGTGAGTGAGTGTGGTGTGTGAGTGAGTGTGGTGTGTGAGTGAGTGTGGTGTGTGTGAGTGAGTGTGGTGTGTGTGAGTGAGTGTGGTGTGTGTGAGTGAGTGTGGTGTGAGTGAGTGAGTGTGGTGTGAGTGAGTGAGTGTGGTGTGAGTGAGTGAGTGTGGTGTGAGTGAGTGAGTGTGGTGTGAGTGCGATTGCGAGTGAGTGCGATTGCGAGTGAGTGCGATTGCGATTGCGAGCGATTGCGAGTGAGTGCGATTGCGAGTGAGTGCGATTGCGAGTGAGTGCGATTGCGAGTGAGTGCGATTGCGAGTGAGTGCGATTGCGAGTGAGTGCGATTGCGAGTGAGTGCGATTGCGAGTGAGTGCGATTGCGAGTGAGTGCGATTGCGAGTGAGTGCGATTGCGAGTGAGTGCGATTGCGAGTGAGTGCGATTGCGAGTGAGTGCGATTGCGAGTGAGAGCGATTGCGAGTGAGAGCGATTGCGAGTGAGTGCGATTGCGAGTGAGTGCGATTGCGAGTGAGGGCGATTGCGAGTGAGGGCGATTGCGAGTGAGGGCGATTGCGAGTGAGGGCGATTGCGAGTGAGGGCGATTGCGAGTGAGGGCGATTGCGAGTGAGGGCGATTGCGAGTGAGTGCGATTGCGAGTGAGTGCGATTGCGAGTGAGTGCGATTGCGAGTGAGTGCGATTGCGAGTGAGTGCGATTGCGAGTGAGTGCGATTGCGAGTGAGTGCGATTGCGAGTGAGTGCGATTGCGAGTGAGTGCGATTGCGAGTGAGTGCGATTGCGAGTGAGTGCGATTGCGAGTGAGTGCGATTGCGAGTGAGTGCGATTGCGAGTGAGTGCGATTGCGAGTGAGTGCGATTGCGAGTGAGTGCGATTGCGAGTGAGTGCGATTGCGAGTGAGAGCGACTGCGAGTGAGTGCGACTGCGAGCGACTGCGAGTGAGTGCGACTGCGAGTGAGTGCGACTGCGAGTGAGTGCGACTGCGAGTGAGTGCGACTGCGAGTGAGTGCGACTGCGAGTGAGTGCGACTGCGAGTGAGTGCGACTGCGAGTGAGTGCGACTGCGAGTGAGTGCGACTGCGAGTGAGTGCGACTGCGAGTGAGTGCGACTGCGAGTGAGTGCGACTGCGAGTGAGTGCGACTGCGAGTGAGTGCGACTGCGAGTGAGTGCGACTGCGAGTGAGTGCGACTGCGAGTGAGTGCGACTGCGAGTGAGTGCGACTGCGAGTGAGTGCGACTGCGAGTGAGTGCGACTGCGAGTGAGTGCGACTGCGAGCGAGTGCGACTGCGAGCGAGTGCGACTGCGAGCGCGACTGCGAGCGAGAGCGACTGCGAGCGAGAGCGACTGCGAGCGAGAGCGACTGCGAGCGAGAGCGACTGCGAGCGAGAGCGACTGCGAGCGAGTGCGACTGCGAGCGAGTGCGACTGCGAGCGAGTGCGACTGCGAGCGAGTGCGACTGCGAGCGAGTGCGACTGCGAGCGAGTGCGACTGCGAGCGAGTGCGACTGCGAGCGAGTGCGACTGCGAGCGAGTGCGACTGCGAGCGAGTGCGACTGCGAGCGAGTGCGACTGCGAGCGAGTGCGACTGCGAGTGAGTGCGATTGCGAGTGAGTGCGATTGCGAGTGAGAGCGACTGCGAGTGAGAGCGACTGCGAGTGAGTGCGACTGCGAGCGACTGCGAGTGAGTGCGACTGCGAGTGAGTGCGACTGCGAGTGAGTGCGACTGCGAGTGAGTGCGACTGCGAGTGAGTGCGACTGCGAGTGAGTGCGACTGCGAGCGAGAGCGACTGCGAGCGAGAGCGACTGCGAGCGAGAGCGACTGCGAGCGAGAGCGACTGCGAGCGAGTGCGACTGCGAGCGAGTGCGACTGCGAGTGAGTGCGATTGCGAGTGAGTGCGATTGCGAGTGAGAGCGACTGCGAGTGAGAGCGACTGCGAGTGAGTGCGACTGCGAGCGACTGCGAGTGAGTGCGACTGCGAGTGAGTGCGACTGCGAGTGAGTGCGACTGCGAGTGAGTGCGACTGCGAGTGAGTGCGACTGCGAGTGAGTGCGACTGCGAGCGAGAGCGACTGCGAGCGAGAGCGACTGCGAGCGAGAGCGACTGCGAGCGAGAGCGAGAGCGACTGCGAGCGACTGCGACTGCGAGCGAGTGCGACTGCGAGCGAGTGCGACTGCGAGCGAGTGCGACTGCGAGCGAGAGCGACTGCGAGTGAGTGCGAGTGAGTGCGACTGCGAGTGAGTGCGACTGCGAGTGAGTGCGACTGCGAGTGAGTGCGACTGCGAGTGAGTGCGACTGCGAGTGAGTGCGACTGCGAGCGAGAGCGACTGCGAGCGAGAGCGACTGCGAGCGAGAGCGAGAGCGACTGCGAGCGACTGCGACTGCGAGCGAGTGCGACTGCGAGCGAGTGCGACTGCGAGCGAGTGCGACTGCGAGCGAGTGCGACTGCGAGCGAGTGCGATTGAGTGCGATTGCGAGTGAGTGCGATTGCGAGTGCGATTGCGAGTGAGAGCGATTGCGAGTGAGAGCGATTGCGAGTGAGTGCGATTGCGAGTGAGTGCGATTGCGAGTGAGGGCGATTGCGAGTGAGGGCGATTGCGAGTGAGGGCGATTGCGAGTGAGTGCGATTGCGAGTGAGTGCGATTGCGAGTGAGTGCGATTGCGAGTGAGTGCGATTGCGAGTGAGTCAGAGCGCGCGTGTCAGAGCGCGCGTGTCAGAGCGCGCGTGTCAGAGCGCGCGTGTCAGAGCGCGTGCGTCAGAGCGCGTGCGTCAGAGCGTGTGCGTCAGAGCGTGTGCGTCAGAGGGTGTGTGTCAGAGCGTGTGTGTCAGAGCGTGTGTGTCAGAGCGTGTGTGTCAGAGCGTGTGTCAAAGTTTGTGTGTCAAAGTTTGTGTGTCAGTTTGTGTCAAAAGTTTGTCAAAAGTGTGCAAAAGTGTGCAAACGTGTGCGCAAACATGTGCAAACGTGTGTACAAGTGTGCACGCAAAAGTGTGTGTGTGTGTGCATAAGTGTGTGCAAAAGCTTGTGTGCAAAAGCTTGAGTGCAAAAGCTTGAGTGCAAAAGCTTGAGTGCAAAAGCTTGAGTGCAAAAGTTTGTGTGCAAAAGTTTGTGTGCAAAAGTTTGTGTGCAAAAGTTTGTGTGCAAAAGTTTGTGTGCGTAAATGTGTGAAGGTGCCACATAGGAGACTGTTAAATAAGCTAAGAGCCCATAGTGTTAAGGGTAAGATCTGGGATGGAATGACGATTGGCTGACTGGCAGAAGGCAGAGAATGGGGATAAAGGGGTCTTTTTCAGGATGGCAGCTGGTGACAGTGGTGTGCCTCAGGGGTCTGTGCTGGGACCACAACTTTTCACAATATACATTAATGATCTGGAAGAAGGAACTGAAGGCACTGTTGCTAAGTTTGCAGATGATACAAAGATCTGTAGAAGATAGGTAGTATTGAGGAAGCAGACGGGCTGCAGAAGGACTTGGATAGGCTAGGACAGTGGGCAAAGAAGAGACAGATGGAATACAATGTGGAAAGTGTGAGATTATGCACTTTGGAAGGAGAAATGGAGGCATAGACTATTTTCTAAATGGGGAGATGCTTAGGAAATCAGAAGCGCAAAGGAACTTGGGAGTCCTTATTCACGATTCTCTTAAGGTTAACATGCAGGTTTAGTCGGGAGTTAGGGAGGCAAATGCAACGTTAGCATTCATGTCGAGAGGGCTAGACTACAAGCCCACGGATGTACTTCGGAGGCCAAATAAGGCTCTGGTGAGACCCCATTTGGGATATTGTGAGCAGTTTTGGGCCCCATATCTAAGGAAGGATGTGCTGGCCTTGGAAAGGATCCAGGGGAGGTTCACAAGAATGATCCCTGGAATGAATAGCTTGTCATATGAAGACTCTGGGTCTATACTCGTTGGAGTTTACAAGGATGAGGGAAAATCTTATTTAAACTTACAGGATACTGCGAGGCCTGGATAGAGTAAACGTGGAGAGGATGTTTCCACGTGTAGGTAAAGCTAGAAGCAGAGGACACAATCTCAGACTAAAGGGACAATCCTTTAAAACAGAGATGAGGAGGAATTTCTTCAGCCAGAGGGTGGTGAATCTGTGGATCTCTTTGCCGCAGAAGGCTGTGGAGGCCAAATCACTGAGTGTCTTTAAGACAGAGATAAATAGATTCTTGAATAATAAAGGGGATCAGGGGTTAAGGGGAGACGGCAGAAGAATGGGGATGAGAAAAATATCAGCCATGATTGAATGGCAGAGCAGACTCGATGGGCCGAGTGGCCTAATTCTGCTCCTATGTCTTATGGTCTTGTGAATGTGTGTGAGTGTGTGTGAGTGTGTATGAATGTGTGTAAGTATGTGTGAGAATGGGTAAGTGTGTGTGAGAGGAGTGTGAGAGGAGTGTGAGTGGTGAGTGGGTGAGGAGTGAGTGTGGACGAGTGTGCGTGCGTGTGTGGAGAGACACCGCATGCTGGGGTGTCAGAGTGTGACACAGAAGCAAAAAGTCATCATGCAGCACCAGTACTCTTGCAAATGCAACTTGTAGGTTTCTCTCCATCTCGCTCAGATTGCTGAAGTAAGCCAAGTCAGCAAAGATCACAAATGAAAAGGAAACAGGGAAGCTTCTCCACAAAGCTGCAGAACACTGGAATCCCGGAACCAACTATTCACCTGCTGAAGCCAACACTACTGGAATCTCAAAACCGATTGTTCGCCCACTGGAGTCAGTGCTACTAGAATCTCAATGGCTGCAACACCCAATCATATATTCCTCATGAGTCAAGGGCTGTTTTGTATACTTTTGAAAACTTACTTTGGACTCAATTCTCAGTTCTAATATGTAGGAATGTATATACATGCATTTAATAATTTTCTTGTCATTAAGAGTTAATAAACTCACTATCTTTAACTCAAGAAAGCCCAGTTAAATTGGTTCCTTTAAAAACATAAATATTGGGACTGAGAAAAGGTAGCTGCAAAAAGGAATCCTTTTTAGATTAAAACCTGCTGCGACTAACAGAAGGTGTTGAATCAAGAAAGGAAGGCAGCTCATCCCTCCTCACCTGGACGGTAATAAATTGAAGACTCTCCAACTCGCGTCAACAAATTTGGGGACCCTCATCTGAGGGATTGATCGTAGCAACATCTTCCAACAATCTCCAACCCCGCGTCATCCTGACTTGGAAATATATCACTGTTCCTTCACTGTCACTGGGTCAAAATCCTGGAACTCACTCCCTAACAGTACTGTGGGTGTCCCTACACCACATGGACTGGAGCAGTTCAAGGCGGCAGCTCACTACCACCTTCTCAAGGCCAATTCGGATTGACAATAAATGCTGGCCGAGCCAGTGACATCCACACCACACAAATGAAATATTTAAAAAATCTGTTGAGGTCACATAAATGTGTCACAAGACGTACAACAACATCCCATGTTGGGGTTCAGGTAATAATTCAAGCATCTCAGATTCAAACAATAAGGACAGTTTATAAATGACATTAAAACCTAACACAAGAGTTGACTGTCACTATGGCAACAACCATGGCAACAATTTCAGAAACTATTAGGATGGTTTTATTACAGATGACCACATTAAAATTAGGTTCTCTTCAACTGAAATGCAAATCCATAAGCAAAATTGCAGATCATACTGTTACGTTTTGTGTGTCTACACAGGCACAACCACATGAACTGATGAAGGGGAATGGCCCAGCAAAGCTAAATGGGCTTGAACCTATTTCGACTTTTGCTGAAAATCATCTTGACATTTTGTGTGTAAAAAGTACCCATTTTCAATGCTTTCCATTATTGAACATTTTTTTTTAAAACAAGTTCTATTTGGGGTTACTGGGGTTACTGGGTTATGTGGATAGGGTGAAGGTGTGGTCTTGGGTAGGGTGCTCTTTCCAAGAGCCGGTGCAGACTCGATGGGCCGAATGGCCTCCTTCTGCACTGTAAATTCTATGATGATTCTATGATTTCACTAGCAAAACCATTCTTTCTGCACAATAGGAACTATTAATAAATTGAAAATCTTTAACTTATCTCCCAATGGAATGCCATTTAAAACATGGATGTTTTATATTTTAACAATCCAAATGTAGTATCATGATCAGAACAATCTATATTTCTATTACCCCATTCATAATTCTCTTGCAGAAAGTTATGAGAAATAAGAAAAATGCTTGGCTTCCTCCACTGACATGGAGATATTTAAACTAAGGCTCCATCTGTGCCCTCAGTCAAATGTATAAACACTATATTTTGAAGGGGAGTTTCCCAGTATCCTGGCCAATATATATTCCTCAATCAACATCACAAAACAGATGATCAGGTTCTGTTCATATTGCTATATGCAAATTGATTAAACATTTCCTATATTACAGTGCATGCATAAACAACTATAACTTGTACGTATATAGTTCCTGTAATTAACAAAACTTTTGCATAACCACACGTTTACATTGGAGGCTAGTCAGGAGTGCATTGGAATAATCAAGTCTAATCAAGGTAAAATGTGGGCATGAGCTGAGGGAGTGGCAGAGTCGGGCGATGTTACAGAGGTGTAAATAGGCGGTCATAGTGATGGAATGGATGTTTGGTCAGAAGTGCGTCTCAGGGTCAAATATGTCACCAAGGTTTTGAAAGGTGTGGTTCAGCCTCAGCCAGTTGGCAGGTAGAAGGATAGAGTCAGTAGCTAGGGAACAAAGACTAAAGACAGTAGCTTCAGCCTTCCTGATATTTAATTGGAGGAAATTTCTACTTGTTCAGTGTTGGATTTTGGACAAGTATTCCACGGTGGAGGAGTCAAGAATGGTGGTGGCCTGTGGGAAGTGTTGAGGAGATTTGGTTTCGGTGAAGGGTTCATTGGATGGGTACAGCTGCTATATAGGGCCCCGGTGGCAAGTGTGATCACGAACAGGCAGAGGTCTGACTACTTCCGTCTTTATAGAGGGACGAGGCAGGGGTGTCCCCTGTCTCCGTTACTGTTTGCATTAGTAATTGAGCCCCTGGCCATAGCACTGAGGGGCTCCAGGAAGTGGAGTGGAGTACTCAGGGGAGGAGAAGAACACCGGGTATCATTGTATGCAGATGATTTACTGCTGTATGTTGCGGACACGGTGGAGGGGATGCCTGAGATAATGCAGACGCTCGGGGAGTTTGGGGAATTCTCGGGGTACAAATTGAACATGGGGAAGAGTGAGTTGTTTGTGGTACATCCGGGGGAGCAGAGCAGGGGAATAGAGGATTTACTGCTGAGGAGGGTAACAAGGGATTTCCGGTTCTTGGGGATCCAGATAGCCAGGAGTTGGGGAACCCAACATAGGCTTAATTTAACACGATTGGTGGAACAGATGGAGATGGGACATGGTGCCCCTGTCACTGGTGGGGAGGGTGCAGGCGGTCAAAATGGTAGTCCTCCCGAGATTCCTTTTTGTGTTTCAGTGCCTCCCGGTGATGGTCACGAAGGCTTTTTTCAAGAAGATCGAGAAAAGCGTTATGAGTTTTGTGTGGGCTGGGAAGACCCCGAGAGTGAGGAGGGGGTTCTTGCAGCGTAGCAGGGAGAGGGGGGGGACTGGCACTACCAAGCTTAAGTGAGTACTATTGGGCCGCCAATATTTCAATGGTGTGTAAGTGGATGGGAGAAGGGGAGGGAGCGGCGTGGAAGAGATTGGAGATGGCGTCCTGCAAAGGAACCAGCCTACAAGCACTGGTGACGGCACCGCTGCCGTTCTCCCCGAAGAAATACACCACAAGTCCAGTGGTGGTGGCAACACTGAAAATTTGGGGGCAGTGGAGACGGCATAGGGGAATGACGGGAGCCTCGGTGCGGTCCCTGATAAGAAATAATTATAGGTTTGTCCCGGGGAGAATAGATGGGGGATTTGGGGCATGGCAGAGAGCTGGGATTGTGCAACTGAGGGATCTGTTCTTGGACGGGACGTTTGCGAGGCGGGGAGCGCTGACGGAAAAATATGGGTTGCCCCAAGGGAATGAATTTCGATACATGCAACTGAGGGCTTTTGCGAGGCAACAGGTGAGGGAATTCCCGCAGCTCCCGACGCAGGAGATTCAGGATAGAGTGATCTCAGGGACATGGGTGGGGGATGGTAGGGTGTCAGATATATACAGGGAAATGAGAGACGAGGGGGAGAACATGGTGGATGAGCTGAAGGGAAAATGGGATGAAGAGCTGGGGGAAGAGATTGAAGAGGGGCTGTGGGCTGATGCCCTACGTAGGGTAAACTCTTCGTCCTCGGGCGCCAGGCTTAGCCTGATACAATTTAAGGTTTTGCACAGGGCACATATGACCGGAGCAAGGCTCAGTAAATTTTTCGGGGTAGAGGATAGGTGTGGGAGATGCTTGAGAAGCCCAGCAAACCACACCCACATGTTTTGGTCATGCCCGGCACTGCAGGGGTTCTGGGTGGGGGTGGCGAAGGTGCTTTCAAAGGCGGTGGGGGTCCAGGTCGAGCCAGGCTGGGGGCTGGCTATATTCGGGGTTGCAGAAGAGCCGGGAGTGCAGGAGGCAAGAGAGGCTGATGTTTTGGCCTTTGCGCCCCTAGTAGCCCGGCGAAGGATACTGCTTATGTGGAAGGAAGCCAAGCCTCCGGGCGTGGAGACCTGGATAAACGACATGGCAGGGTTTATAAAACTGGACCGGATAAAGTTTGCACTAAGGGGTTCGGCTCAGGGGTTCACCAGGCGGTGGCAACCGTTCATTAACTACCTCGCAGAACGATAAAGGAAATGGGAAGGTAACAGCAGCAACCCGGGGGGGGGGGGGGCTCAGGTGGGTCCTCAGGGGTGTTTTTGTAAAGATGTTGGTACTTGGTTATGTATATTGAATTGCTGATTTTATTATTTGGGAGAGCTATTATTTTTGTTATGGCAGTTGCCATTTAGTTTATATATTATTTATTTATTTGTTAAAATACGGTCACGGTTATTTATATTGTTTTGCTGTTGTAAAAAGGGGAAAAACCTTTGTACTGTTTTGTATGGCCGAAAAAGTTGAATAAAATATATTTTTTTTTAAAAGAATGGTGGTGGCACTGGTTGCCATCAGAATACGTATGAAAACTAACACTGCATTTTCAGATATCACCAATAGGCAACATGCAGATGAGAAGGAGGAGGGGGCAGAAACCAGAGCTAACTTAAAACTGTACTACTTGCCCGTTTTTGTTAACCATTTGGCTCCTAATGTCCAGTTGGGCTGGAAACACTTTTGAAGGGCTTTTTGGTCTCAGACGCTTAAACTGGCTGTGCCAAAGTAAACCCAAGTACAGAGCTAGCCATACTGCATGCAAGTAATTGTTTAATTCACAGAACTGATGTTTTGTTTTGTGATCAGACACATCAGGGGACCGGGTCTGCAACAGATTCTCATAAACTGCATGGGAATTGGCAATAAGACATCATGTATATACATGACCAATATCAGGAAACCTTTCTACAATGCTTTATTTAATGGCTATAAAATATGAATTCAATTTCTAGCTGTTAAACTGAATCTAATATTTTCTTCCAATTGCTCTATTAAAAAAAAGTTGTACTTGATGTTCATTTGACTACATGACTACACATATTGCTATTTAAATACGACTTAATCGAAGTTTAATGGACGGTCACTAAGCCAACATTTTACATAATTATGTCGTCTGCAGCACAGGAACAGGCTATTCAGTTCAATTTGTCTTTGATGATATTTATGCTTAACACAAGATACCTTTCACCACTCTCCCTCTGCCTGTATCTGCATAAGCTTCTATTCCTTTCTCCCTCTAGCATTGTTGTAAATTTCTGACTTCCCTTACTGTGCACGTGAACTGCAACAGACTGGGTACCTTTCGTGCAATTGGTTCTTGGTTCTCCAACAACCCATACCAGCTGACCAGCTTATTCCAGCCTTCTGTGGGTACCAGGATGTAATCCAACTCATCTATGAGGTGCTCCTTTAGAGACTGTGAATCTCCACCTGTTGAGCAAACACAACAGACAAAAAAAAAAATTTAACTTCAAATAAATTTAAATGTGGCCTAAGCATGGAATTCCAGCATAGTAAAAATAATTTCAATTTAAAATAAGTGCTAGAGTTGGCTCCTAGTTTACAACATGTACATGAGGTTTTGTACTTGGCCTGTGTCGCCTGGGAAAATGTTTGATATACAAGATGTAAAGCATTCTTTGAGCCCTGATAAATTTGAATCAAATACACAAATGTATTGCCTCCTCCAAACAGATCCTAATCCTTTTATGGATAATGCTGCATTTTCTACCAACCTGAAGTACAAAGCATTTAAGTGAAGCAAACCACTAAACTTACTTATATTGATGCAAAAATGTCTCCAACCATCCACCTTCCCCAGGTGTTCCCATCTCTCAGGCCCCTACTCCAGTTTTTTTTAAACCATGTTCCATGGTGATTTACACTGCTTGTACGAAGGTTTTTCCTCTGTCACAACACCCTAGAAACATCAGCAGTCAATTCCAACCCCACTTGACTCGGAGTTGCAACACAGGTGACAAACGATTTTATTTAAAATGTCCGATGTGTTTGGTTGAGCCCAAGAAACTGCAGTCACCAGGTTTGTAACTTGAACCTTTTACTATGTACAATATTATAATTAAACAGACATAAAATATAACTATCTAATACTCCTTTCCCAACACCCCCTTCCTAACTACCCCCACTGTCCGCCCCAAAGACAAAACCTGGGATGACAAGCAAGTTGCTTCACCTTAGAGTGTTCTGCTTAAAGGCAAATCCTAATGAGTCCGCGGACCAAAATAATAAAATAACATAAAAGAAATGGGAACAAAGGAAATAAGCAGGACGGACTCTTACACGTGTCACTTTTGAGGTCTTCTGCATCTATACCAACAAATGAATACCATTTTGTGTCTGCGTCATATGTCTCCTTTCCCCAAGCCTTCACAGTAATTCCTCCAGGAGCCTAAGGCCTCATTTGAATGTGAACTCCCAATAAAGGTGAAATTTCAATCCATGTCCCACTACTTTTCCGGAAACGTTCCTCCCAATCAATCAATATATCAAGAGTTATAGGGTGGCACATTGGTGCAGTGGTTAGCACTGCTACCTCACGGCACCGAGGACCCGGGTTCGATTCCAGCCCCGGGTCAGTGTCCGTGTGGAGTTTGCACATTCTCCCCATGTCTGTGTGGGTCTCACCCCCACGACCCAAAGACTTGCAGGGTAGGTGGATTGGCCACGCTAAAATGGCCCCTTAATTGGAAAAACAAACACACCAAAAGCCACAACTGCTGCCTAATTCCACCCCCCCATAATTACTCGATTTTCACGTTGTGAGGCCACTCTACTGTACATATCATTCGATATGAAAGGTGTACTACATTTTGTTCTATAAAGTAGTCTTCAGACTACCTTCCCTGCTGATACCTAAATACATAAAATTGTACAGCTATTTACAATCTCACATAGAATAAAATGTTGTTACAAAATTTTATTTGGAACCATTTCAGTTCAAAGAAAAGGCGTATTGTACTTCTTAATTTAGTGTATTCTTTCATACTTTCAGGTATTATTGCAGCCCAATCACCTATTCCCCCTCCCTCTTGGTGTCCCTCAATGCACCCAGCCTCAGTTCTTACAAGTGTTCAATTTCAAACCGCTGAAGTAGTCCCAGATTGTAATTTCACACATCACACAGTAATTTCAGACTTACTGTGAGGAACAACAGAGGAGGTCACAAATGGCAATTTTACACCAGCAGCTTCCATTATAAATGTGAACATGGAAAATTTGGAAACAAAAAAAATGTGAGACTTTAAAATAGAAGTACATCTATGCACCCTGCTCCTTTAAATCTTATTTCACCTGAAGACTACACTTCATCTCAATTCTCTTTGTATAGTGTCATGGAAGATCAACAAGTGTATCAATCTGCACAGATATATGTTGGGCAGCAGGTTTAAAACAAAAGTCAGTAGGCCTGAACTGCCTCACAAAGGGGTGAATCTTTAACACTGATGCACACTTAATTCAAAATGGCATCTGAAAAGTATGAACGAATTATTTCAATTCTCATTCTGAGCATCCAAGCACCAAAGCTGGCGTTATCTTAAATGTTGCATACAAGATAATTTATCGAGCAACTTGATACAGGAAAATTCAGTCAGAAATTGATTTGCTTAATCTTCGGCTACTTTTTACTTCGAAAATCCCAGAAGAAGCAAAGGAAATTGGCCAAGAAAAGTATTTCTTCAACTGTTTTTGCAAGAACAAAATGTTAGACTACGGTGATTTAGATCTAGAGGAAGATGTGCTACCCAAGAAGTGATGTACATGCCCCTGCCCATAAAGGCATGGATCTCTGACCTGGATATTCAAATTCCTGGCTGAAAACTGAACGTAAGTTACAGTCTAAGATCATGAGCTACAATCCATATGCACCCCAACAAAAATAATGATTGCCCACTGGTGCTTGAAAATTTTCTTAAAGGTTAGTAAAACTACAGGGCATATCAATCAAGCATGCATCAGTGCTAGAAATGTGTCTATTTTTAAAATAACTTTAAAGTACCCAATTCTCCTTTTTTCCAATTAAGGGGCAATTTAGCATGACCAATCCATCTAGCCTGCATCTTTGGGTTGTGGTGGTGAGACCCACACAAACACGGGGAGAATGTGCAAACAGTGACCTGGGGCTGGGATCGAATCCGGGTCCTCAGTGCAGTGAGGCACCAGTGCTAACCACAGCACCACCCCAAAATATATCCATTTCTGATGCAATTCAGATATGCTGACTACTTTAAACCTGCTCCCCAACATGGCTCTGCACACTAATGTTTCCTAGATCGATTTTCAAGCGAAAATATATTTTATAGTTTGTGTAGCTCATGACTATGTTAATTTTGTTTTTAAAACAAGGCAATTTTCTCATCTTGTCAAGCACAGTTGTTGACTGCAGATGTATTCTTGAAGTTGCTATGTTTGACAGGTCACTCTAAAGCTTGTTAAATGGGTCAGAGAATCCCACAGGGCACTGCTGCTAACCTGCCAAAAAGGCCAATACAAGATTCTGAGGAATTCCTCCTGCAATGGGCAAAAATGTTGAAATACCTTGCCTCGCAGTGTTCATTATGTTTATTTTTTTTTAAGTTAAACATTAAGGTGCAGCACAGTCTGAAAGCAGAAATCATTTAGTATTTTTGGAAAAAGTTAAAAAGGCTTTAGCAATATA
Source organism: Scyliorhinus torazame (assembly GCF_047496885.1). NCBI lineage: Eukaryota > Metazoa > Chordata > Chondrichthyes > Carcharhiniformes > Scyliorhinidae > Scyliorhinus > Scyliorhinus torazame. The sequence goes on from NC_092725.1 coordinate 108,232,739, forward strand.
CAATATAATTATCTTTATTAGTGTCATAAGTAGGCTTACATTAACACTGCAGTGAAGTTACTGTGAAAATCCCCTAGTCGCTACATTACGGCACCTGTTTGGGTACACTGAGGGAGAATTCAGAATGTCCAATTCACCTAACAAGCACGTCTTTTGGGACTTGTGGGAGGAAACCCACGCAGACCCGGGGAGAATGTGCAGACTCCACACAGACAGTGATCCAAGCAGGAATTGAACCTGGGTCCCTGGCGCTGTGAAGCAACAGTGCTAACCACTGCCTGGCTTATGTGACACATGATCGATCAAAACCAGCAAATAGTTTTATCCACATACAATAATTACTTTTTAGGTAAGTTTTGCATGGCCAAGATTCATTGAAACACGTTACAAAGGCTATCCTCTCATAAAAATACGAACAATTATATTTGAAGCCGGAGATCATCTCTATTTTGTCTAAACACAAGTTTAATGGGAACAAAATTATAGCTTCAACTGCAACCGAACCAGAAAACAACAAACACAGCATAACAACTTGAGTAGAATATTACATACTAATGGGCTGAGACAATATTTAATTAATTGAAGCTTCACTCAGTGTGTAACATTAGTTCAGCTTGCCAGCTAAGGATTCTGTACAACGTTTAACAGTAAAAGCCAATTCAATTTTAGTACTTCATCATGAAGAGTGACAAATTGCCAGCTTTGGTGATTGATTCAATATAAATTTATTTAAGGTGGTTCTGCTTCATGGAGTTGCACCTTTCATAGTGGAACAGCACATTATAAACTACAGTCATAACTAAACATTCTTGCATTTTAGCCAGTGCAGAATATGATTTGGAAATACAAGAAAAATACCCATTTAACTGCACTAAACCATTAAAGTTTTTTTCTTAAAAAGTACACTCAAGTCAAAATGTTCCAAACCAAGTCAAACATCATTCAGGAAATCAAATTTTCAAAGTTTTGATAAAAATAAATGAGGAATTTGAAATCTGGAAACTGATGGATGAACGATTGACTAAGGTTGAGAACAAGGATCCGATGATATGGGCACAAGTGTACGCCACAATTCAAGGAGGAGCTCTGCAGACTACGATTTATACAACTAGTACAATTGTGGATGTTTAGATGATAAGATTATACAGGTCATTGTTTTCTCAGGCTAACTATGGATAAAAACCAAATGGTATTTGTAAAGTCTTGAACAAATTTTGGAAGGACAAATTGCATGGAATTTGCACAGGTGAATTGTATTTTCTCTTTCTGAATTTATTTACTCTTTCTGAATATCTCCACAAGCCAAGAGGACAGAAAGGTTAACATACCTACTGCAAGCATCCTTCTACTGCTCTACTACAGAACATTGTTGTTAGCGAAGTTATGCTGTCAGAATGTTTGGCATCTAAAAATATAAAACAATCGCTCTAACCTTTCAGAAGCCCAGAGTTGTCAACAGGGCCAGGATACACATTTTGGTCTCCCATCTGATATTTGTCCCAGCTATCAAAACCAACATATTTCTTCCACTGCTTAAACCAGCGGCTATCCACCAGGTACCTGAGATGGTAAATGAGAATCATGTTAAAAATTACAGGAATTATTTCATATCGAACATAGAAATTTACAGCACAGGAGTTGGTCAGGTGGCGCATCGTAACTGCACTGGCTCTTTGAAAGAGCATTCATGCATAGCTCCACTCCCTGCTTTTCGGCTGTAATCCTGCAAGTTCTCCATCTTCAAGTGCCTGTCCAACACTCAAGATTTATGGAATCAGCTTCCATCATTTTTTCAAGTCGAGGGTTCCACATCCCAACCATGAAAGAAATTCTCATCACCCCTCAAGCTTTTTTCACTGATTTTAAATCTATGACCTCTAGTTTGCCCACTCACTAGAGGATTTTTTTCCCCTTTATACTTTACTGTTTTCTTTTACTTTCTGACCATCTTGAAAATCTCTATTTGGTTACCGCAATCTTCCCTTCTCTGTCCCCAGAACAGCAGTTCTAACTTTTCCAACCTCGCCTCAAGCCTGAAGGCCTCATGCCAAGTAACATCCTGGTAAATCTCCAGTGTATTTTTGCTAATACATTATCCCTGATGTGATTCCCATAATTATCCACAATACTCCAATGGAGACCAAATCAGTGATTAATAAATTCCTATATTTATAACTCGAGTAACCCCAATGCTGTTTTTTTTTAAAACCTCAGTATTCCTGCCATCTTTAGGAATTTAGGTGTATGCTCTCTCCATTTTACAAAATCATTTAATTTATGGTATTCTGTCATTCCATATTAATCTATCCAAAGTATACCGATTCAAACTTCTCTGCATTGAACTCCATCTGCCATGCTTGTCATTTCACCATCCAGTCTGTCATCCTGAAATATATAACTATCCTCATCCTGATTTATTACTTTTCATAGCAACTGCAAACTTTATAATGCTGCTCCCCACACCGAGGCCAAGTCATTTATAAAAAAAACTAGAGTAATGGACCCGAAAGTGACCTTAGGAGAATACCACTGAAAAACACCTCCCAGTCAGAAGAACATCCAGCCACCACAATCCTCTACCCCTGTCACTGAGCCTATTTTGCATCCATACTGCTACTTCGCCTTTAAACCCATCAGCTTCAATCACCTTTATAAGCCTTTTGTGTAGCACTTTGTGAAATGCCTTCCAAAAAGTCTATCTATGCAAAACCTATTGCCTTAATCAATTTTCTCTATTACCTCTGTCATGTGAGAGTACCTTTAAGTAATGGGTGTTTAAGAAATGTACCTTTAAGAAATTGAGCTGCTCATGTTACAGGAGTGACGTCAGAATGTGGGTGCAGCTGAGCTCTACTTCTGCTTTTTAGTTTCAGTTTGAGAAAAGCTTGGGTGTGTCTGTGTTTTTCAGTGAGCTGCATCTGAAGTTTAAACAAAGAGCTGGACGGTTGATCTTTACCATCCAAAGGCTATCTATGGATCATTTGGTGAACCCAGAATTGTAAACGGTCTCAGTATTGAATGTAAACCTAATGTGCTCCCGTTTCAAGGTTTGTTAAGTCTTTTGGATGTTAAAAGGACAGCTTACAGGGTTACTTAGAATTGTAGTCTTTGAGGTTGTATTTGAATTAATGGCTGCTTAGATGTTCGCTGTTTGTTTTAAAGAAGGTAATCTTGCGTTCATAGAAAAAACATTGTTTTGCTTTAAAAATTACTTTTCCATTTCTGCTGTACCACACCTGTAGAGTGGGCCGTGTGCTCCCCATACCACAATCTATTAAAAGTTGTGAGTCAGGTGAACTCCATGATACACTTTGGGTTCTCTAAACCCTGGCCCATAACACTCAAAGAATTCAACCAAGTTAATCAGGCACTACTGGCCCATAACGAATCAATGCTGGCTCTCATGGACCAACTCACGCTTTACTGAAATGAAACTTTATTTTGACCTTCAATGTTTTCCAATAACTTCCCTACCGCTGACAAGGCACTGACTAACCTGTAATTTCTTGGTTTATCCCAATCCCTTTTCTTGAATCATGACATAATGATACCAACACTGCAAGTGCTAACTCCTGTGTCCAATGAGGATGGAAAGATTATGATCAATGGCTCTGCTATTCCCATCTTTGAGTAACCATCTAGACCAGGTGACTTAACAACTTTTATTAATACTAATCTTTTTGGTAGGCCTGCTGTACCTATCACTAGCCTACCATAACTCCACATCATCATTATGACGAGAAGTGAAAAGTACTCTGCCTCTACAGAGATTATTTTTAGGTCCTTAATAGGGCAACTTCTTTTGAAGCAAGATACTTAATATTTGACAATAAAATATTCCAGGATGTCAATTTAAAGTTCCCAACTAATTTTTCTCATAACTTCTCTTTGCCTCTTGCAACAAGGTTTTCAATTCCCTCTTACACTTTCCATAATTTCCCTTGCTATTAACTGAAACTTGCTTTGGATGAATTTTTTAGAGATAGAGCTAGCAGAGGAATTGATCACAATCTTTTTCATAACTTACGTTAATTTATTTGACATCAAGGGTACATTAGCTTTGGATGTTCCCCATTCAAGGAGTATGTCTAATTTGCGCTCAAATTATTTATTTCCTGAATGCCATCCATTGTTCCATTATTGCTTTCAAAACACTTTTTCTAACCTGTGCAAAATCCCTTCTTGAATCGTAGAAATTAGCATTAGAATTTTTATCTTTGATATTTTCTGGTTCTGTTCCCCATAATTACTTTAAACTAAAATATGCTACGATCACTTAGTTAAATGATCTTCTACTGGAACACACTCCACTTGCCCTACTTTTCATTTCCCAGAGGCAGATCCAACTTTGCTTCAGTTTTTTGATAGGTTGAAGACACATTGATCGAAAAGGTTCTCCTCAACACACAGCAGAAATCCATTTCCTTCTCTAACCTTAGTTTTTCTCAGTCCACATTAGGACAATTAAGGTCTCCTAATACCTCTAAGATGGCCAGTCAAATATCGTGGCTACATATGGTGAGTTGGACAAAGCATCAGAATTCCACTGACCTCTGAAAGCTATTGCTAGCGTTAAGTCATCTTGAAGTGAGGAGCATAAAGTAATGGAAAAAATATAGCTTTCTCTATGGAAAAGTTCAAATTAAGATCTTTAGGGTAGTGGTAGCCTTCAGCTATCATTGGCAGAGTGTAGTAAGCTCATAGAACACTAGCTCTTAAGTTGATGTATTTTCTTTTGTTCATGGGGTGTGGGTATCACTGATAAGACCAGCATTTGTTGCCCATCGCTAATTACCTTTGAACTGAGTGGCTTGCTCGGCCAGTGGGAAGTTAAGAATCAACCACATTGATTTGAAGTCACACATAAGCCAGACCAGAAAAGAGGTGGCATGGTTGCACAGTGGTTAGCACTGCTGCCCCACAGCAGCAGTGACCCAGGCTCAATACCGACCTTGACTGACGGTGTGGACTTTGAACGTTCTCCACGTGTCTGCATGGGATTCCTCCGGGTGCTCCAGTTTCCTCCTACAGTCCAAAGATGTGCAGGTTAGGTGGATTGGCCATGCTAACGTTCCTTAATGTCCAGGGATGTGCATGTTAAGTTATGGGGATAGGATGGGGTGGGTGGGGGAGTGGACCTAGGTAGAGTGCTCTTTCAGAGGGCCGGTGTAGACGTAAGGGGCCGAATGACCTCCTTCTGTAGTGTTGGGATTCTATGAGGATGGCAGATCCTAAAGGACCAGTTAGTTTTTTATGACGATAGACAATGATTTCATGGTTATCATTAGACTTCTAATTCCAGTTTTTTATTAAATTCAAATTTCAACATCTGCCGTAGTGCATTACCCCGAGTCTCTGAAATGGTAGTCCAGTGACATTGCCACTACGCCATTGCTCCCTTAAATTATAAGAAAGTATGCCTTTACTTCGCAAGTCCAGAATGTGACATACTTTATTAATTTTTGAACATTTGATGCTTGCATTAGATGCAAAAGTAGGAAACAAGTTCCATTAGGGCATGCTGAAAAGCTACTTACCATTAAATCTCATTTTTGCTCTTGGTCAATTGACAAACATTTGTCGGTATCATAAATTGCAGGCAATTCACTTAGGTTATGAACATAAGATGCCATTTTGCCCTTCTTCTTCGAAGATGTGCCCAGGAAGTTCTTTTGCATCACTTCCTGTTTCGGGAACAACCAAAAAAACTATGGAATTTACTGAATTTACACTTTTTATTCACCCAAAACTGAAGAAAGTTTTCTTACAAAAGTTAAAATTAATAATTGCAAAGGACTAAGATTTACTTTTTTTTAAATTTAGAGTACCCAATTCATTTTTTCCAATTAAGGGGCAATTTAGCGTGGCCAATCCACCTACCCTGCATATCTTTGGGTTGTGGGGACGAAACCCATGCAAACACAGGGAGAACATGCAAACTCCACACGGATAGTGACCCAGAGCCGGGATCGAACCTGGGACCTCGGCGCCGTGAGCAAAGGACCAAGATAAATGAGATAAAGGGAGCTCTTGGGCACAGCTCTGAAGAAAGGCAAAAAATGTCTTCTCAATTCCAATTCCCATCCAACCTTTGTCAAAAAACAGAATAATCGATAGACAATTTCCAGGAAATATAATTCTCCTGACCATTGGACAATGCATTTTGTTTTTTTCAGAGCAATGAAGTAGAACAAAGTCTGCTTAACAAATTAATCGCTCCATCACTTCAAGATCTAGATTCTCCAAAGAAATATAAGGCACAAAGTGCATGGTCTGAAAGACCATCTATCATAAATGTGAAGCAGATTATCTTGGTCACATTTGAATCAGTTCACCCGTCAATGACACCTTTGTTCTCCTTTTCTGTCTCCTATTTATGATATCCTATGTCTCTTTGATTGACACACCAATGCTGAACCTGTGCCAGCTAAGAAAGCAGATGTAACTCAGGTCCCAGACTGGCTCCAACTTCACAGCCTCATGATCCAACCGAATGCGAAGAGACAGTTGACATTTTGGGATGGACAGATATCAAAACAAAATGCACAAAGGTTGGACGAGCTCAGCAAGTATTTTACAGTAACTTGATCGTCAATGAGAAAATGTATCTTAGCACATTGCAAGACAAGGGAATATAACTAAAGTTCCCCAAACAGTAGGTTCTAAACAGAAATGATTTAACAGTTGAAAATAAGTTACAATGCAACAGCTTATACCATATTTCTATAACTAAATTGCTTGCATATTCGAACACATCTAAATAATAATTAAACCAATATAATTATCCAGTACAATCACTTCTGCAACAAAGGTTCAACATTTTTAAAACTGCACAGAACCCCTGAAAGATGGTTATATCAAATTTGCAACAACTAACACAGCTTTTAGAAGCTACCAATGCAAATAATTCTGTACAAACGGTCAACTGACTGTTAGAGGTGAAAATATTCACACGTAGACCTGTTTGAGTAAGTGAAGCAGTTTATTATTTCAGATCTGGGAGAAATATTTGGAGACTACGCATTCTCACAATACTCAACAGTCTGTGTGTCTCGGATTCCCAACTAACTCTGGCCTTCACATGAGAGCTCAATTGCCCCCTTAATTCAGGCTCAGCATGGGTCCTCGAGCAGCCGATTATTACTATATTAAATGGTATAGCGGACCACAAAAAAACAAAAAAAAAACACATTTTAAGCTGAGTCTTTTACTCACTTGGCCTTGATACCAGATTCGTTGGATGTTGCTTCGCCGTCCGTCCGTCTCGCCGTGTGACTCTAATTTCTGGCGGTCAAAGTTTTGACTACTCGCCTTGTCCACCGGCTCGATCGGCGACCGGCTCAGCAACATCCTGCCAGACTACGCCATTTTGTTAGAGGTAAAAATATTCACACGTAGGCCTGTTTGAGTAAGTAAAGAAGCAGTTTATTATTTCAGATCTGGGAGAAAGATTTGGAGACTACGCAGTCTCGCAATATTCTTTTCTCACTTGATCCAAGGTTCACATTGGGTTAATATACAGATTCAAGGGGCGGAATTAGTTGTATTCTCATTTACATACAATCAATCAACTATATTTGCGTCACAATTCATTACATGCAGTCAATCAATTTTCTTAGCATCCTAGTTATCACATATAGGGTTAAATTGGGTGCTGTCTTACTCGTCCCTAACTTCATGCAAAAGTCACTCAAGACTAACACAAGGATATGTCCTGTCTACAGAGGGGGACCTTGTGCTATTATGGATACATTGCATTCCTTGTTCTGTGAAGCTGTTATCAGCAGCTGTTGAGATACTCCCTATAAGTACCCACGCTTGGTTCTCATGAACTTGGTTCTCATGAGGTTGTTTACACAGTTTGTAATTTATTGTTCAGGAAAGTGGCTAGTTCGGCCATTTTGTCTCTTTAGTATTGCTTTAATAGCTAATAGCCATTTTGTGTCCTTTCTGATATTAACAAGCATTATGTATACACTATGCCTCTTCAAAACAGGCATCTAAGCCAATGAGTACCTTTTGTCTCATCAGAACTATTCAAAAGTAATATGGAAGTACAAATGTAGTTAAAGAGCCACCTATAATTTATATCATAGTCCAGTATCAGAAAATGTCCCCCAACATGACAAAAAAGTGCTGCTTCAGCTTACAACTTCCAGAGACCACCAGAATGGTTTTTAAAAATCAGTTATGAAGCCAATAATCACCATTGAATATTTACATTTATATTTACAACAAGCACCGGGGAATATCAGTGCATGAAATTAACATACGCTATCAAAATCAAAACTATAGAAGTTTCCAACACAGCAGATCAATCAACCCATTGTATCAGCACTGGACTGGTTCTTTATTGGGGCAATCCAAAATGGCCCAACTCTGATCTCACAGCCTTGTACGAACCTCTGCTTCAAATGTTAATTCATTCATTCCCTCAAAGGCGCTGTGGTGCCTGCTGCAACGGCTGTAGTCACGCACAATAACTCTCTCGGTAAACAAATTTCTAACCTCTCATTCGCTTTTTAAAAAATGATATATTTATTCAAATTTTCAACGATTTTCAAAACACACCAACCAGAAAAAAAAAAGAATAACGCACAAAACAAGCAAAAATTGTACATGAGATTTCCACCAAAATACAATAACCCCCATTTAACCAATAAACACGCCAGTAAGGAAAAACGTCCCACTCCAACCTATACAAAACAGAAAAACCAAACTCCGCCCCCCCCTCCATGGGTTGCTGCTGCTGTTGACCTCCACCTAACATTCCGCGAGAAAGTCTAGGAACGGTTGCCAGCGCCTGGAGAACACCTGCACAGATCCTCGCAAAGCAAACTTTATCCTTTCCAGCTTGATGAACCCTGCCATATCGTTAATCCAAGCTTCCACTCTTGGGGGCTTCGCATCCCTCCACATTAGTAGGATCCTTCGCCGGCTACCAGGGACGCAAAGGCCAGAACTCCGGCCTCTTTCGGCTCCTGCACTCCTGGCTCGTCCCCAGCTTGGCTTGATCCAGGTGTTCACAACTTTGGACATAGCCCTCGCAAAGCCCCTCCAGCGCCGGGCACGTCCAGAACATATGGGCGTGATTTGCTGCACTCCCCGAACATCGCAAACATCTGTCCTCCCACCCCAAAAAACCTACTCAATCTCGCCCGTCAAATGCGCCCTATGGACAACTTTGAACTGTATTAGGCTGAGCCTGGCGCAAGAGGAGGAAGAATTAACCCTACTCAGGGCATCAGCCCATAGATCTTCATCCAGCTCCTCCCCCAGCTCCTCCTCCCACCTACTCTTTAACTCCTCCACCGAGGCCTCCTCCGCCTCCTGCAGCTCCTGATAGATCGCCGAGACCTTGCCTTCTCCCACCCATACACCCAAAATCACCCTGCCCGGAATCCTTTGTGCTGGGAGCAGCAGAAATTCCCTCACTTGCATGTACCTAAAAGCATTCCCGGAGGGTAACCCAAATTTCTCCTCTAACGCCCCTAGGCTCGAAAAAGTCCCATCGATGAATAGGTCCCCCATTCTTTTAATCCCAGCCCGATGCCAGCTCAGAAAACCCCATCCATCCTACCCGGAACGAACCTGTGGTTCTCTCGTATCGGGGACCAGACCGAGGCCCCCACCTCGCCCCCAGATCTTCAGAGTCGCCGCCACCACCGGACTTGTGGTGTACCTTGTCGGCGGAAGCGGCAACGGTGCCGTCACCAGCACCCCCAGACTTGTACCCACACAAGACGCCACCTCTAGCCTCTTCCATGCAGCCCACTCTCCCTCCATTACCCACTTACGGATCATCGCCATATTAGCTGCCCAATAATAGCCACATAGATTCGGCAGCGCCAGCCACCCCCCCCCCCCCCCCCCCCCCCCCCCAACCGTCCCTGCTACGCTCCAAAAACACCCTCTTCACCATCGGGGTCTTATTTGCCCATACAAATCCCATAATACTCCTGCTTACCTGTTTAAAAAAAGCCTTGGGGATTAGGATGGGCAGACACTGGAACACAAACAGGAACGTTGGGAGGACCGTCATCTTAGCCGACTGACCCCTACCCGCCAGGAAGAGTGGCAGCATATCCCATCTCTTGAAGTCCTCCTCCATCTGCTCCACCAATCGTGTCAAATTGAGCTTGTGCAGGGCCCCCCAGCTCCTAGCTACCTGGATCTCCAGGTATCGGAAGCTCCTCTCCTCCCTCTTCAGCTCGTCTGTCCCCCTTCCCTGGTCCCCCGCATGCACCACAAAGAGCTCACTCTTCTCCACGCTGAACTTGTAGCCCGAGAAGTCCCCAATCTCCCTAAGGATCCGCATAACCACCGCCATCCCCTCCACTGGGTCTGCAACAAACAACAGGTCATCAGCATATAACGACACCCGGTGTTCATCATACCCCCCCCCCCCCGCCCGCCGGACCAATCCCCTCCAGTTCCTAGACTCCCTCAATGCCATGGCCAGCCGCTCAATTACCAGTGCAAACAAGGGGGATAAGGGACACCCCTGCCTCGTCCCACGGTACAACCGAAAGTACTCCGACCTCCGCCGGTTCGTAGCCACACTCGCCACTAGGGCCCAATATAACAGCCTGACCCATCTTATGAACCCTTCCCCGAAACCAAACCTCCCAAGCACTTCCCAGAGATCCTCCCACTCCACCCGATCAAAGGCCTTCTCCGCAACCATAGCCATCACTACCTCCACTTCCCCCTCCACCGAGGGCATCATGATCACATTTAAGAGCCTCCGCACATTTGTGTTTAACTGCCTGCCCTTCACAAACCCCGTCTGGTCCTCATGGATCACCCCCGGGACACAGTCCTCAATCCTCGTAGCCAGCACCTTCGCCAACAACTTAGCGTCTATATTGAGGAGCGAAATCGGCCTATACGATCCACATTGCAATGGATCCTTATCCCGCCTCAAAATCAACGAGATCAGCGCCAGGGCCTTGTCGGGGGCAGGGACCCTCCTCCCTCGCCTCATTGAAAGTTCTCACCAGCAACGGGCCCAGCAGGTCCACATACTCTCTGTAAAAATCAACCGGGAACCCGTCCGGTTCCGGGGCCTTCCCTGCCTGCATGCTCCCCAATCCTTTAACCAGCTCCTCCAGCTCAATCGGCGCCCCCCAAACCAGCCACCTGCTCGTCCTCCACCCTCAGGAACCTCAGTTGGTCCAAGAATCACCGCATCCCCCCACCCCCCCCACCCCCCCCTCCGGGGGCTCGGACCTAAACAGATCCCCATAGAAGTCCCTAAAAACCTCGTTAATTCTCACCGCACTCTGCACCGTATTCCCCCCTCTATCTCTAATTCCACCAATCTCCCTCTTACAAAGCTGATGTGCCAGCATACGGCTCGCCTTCTCCCCATACTCATATACCGGCCCCTGCATTTTCCTCCACTGCGCCTCTGCTTTTCCCGTGGTCAATAGATCAAATTCCATTTGGAGGTTTCGTCGCTCCCTAAGCAGCCCCTCCTCGGGGGCCTCTGCATAGCTCCTGTCCACCCTTAATATCTCCCCCACCAATCTCTCCCTCTCCCTCCTCTCTCGCTTCTACCTATGGGCCCCAATGGAAATTAGCTCTCCCCTAACCACCGCCTTCAGAGCCTCCCAGACTACCCCCACATGCACCTCCCCATTGTCGATGGCCTCCATGTATCTTTGAATACACCCCCGGATCCGCCCGTACACCTCACCTGCCAACAGTCCCACATTGAGGCGCCACAAGGGGCGCTAGTCCCTCTCCTCCCCCAACTCCAGCTCCACCCAATGCGGGGCGTGATCCGAGATGGCTATAGCCGAATATTCCGCTCCCTCCACTTTCGGGATTAGTGCCCTACTCTTATAAAGAAATGTATCCGGGAATAGGCTTTAGCGACGTGGGAGAAAAAAGAAAATTCCCTGGCCACTGGCCTGGCAAACCTCCACGGATCCACTCCCCCCCCCCCCCCAATCTGGTCCATAAACCCCAAGCACCTTGGGTGCAGCCGGCCTCTTACCCGTCCTGGACCTGGAACAGTCCAATGCTGGGTCCAGCATCGTGTTGAAGTCCCCCCCATTATCAAGCTCCCTTCCCCCAGATCCGGGATCCGACCCAACATGCATTTCATAAATCCGGCATCATCCCAATTCGGGGCATATACGTTCACCAGTACCACCCGCGTCCCTTGCAACCTACCACTCACCATCAAGTATTGACCTCCATTATCCGCCACAATATTCATCGCCTCAAACGACACCCGCTTTCCCACCAGTATCGCAACCCCTCTATTCTTCGCATCCAGCCCCGAGTGAAAGACCTGCCCTACCCATCCCTTTCTAAGTCTGACCTGATCTGCCACCTTCAAGTGTCCCCCTGGAGCATGACCACGTCTGCCTTCAGTCCCTTTAAGTGCGCGAACACCCGGGCCCTCTTGACCCGCCCATTCAGGCCGCTCACATTCCATGTTATCAGGGGGCCTCTCGCGCGCGCGCCCCCCCCCCCCCCCCCCAACCACCCTGCCGACTAGCCATCCCCTTTTTTAGACCAGCCACGTGCCCGCGCCTCCCGCACCCTCCAGTCCCCCAGACGACGGACCCCCTCCCTGACTCCCTCTTCTACCTCCAGCTCCCCTTTGGCCAATACAGCAGCAACCCAGTTTCCCCCACCACCCCCCAGCCAGATCACCGTCCAGCCATTTTGCTCCCCCCATTACACTCCCGTAAATCAGCTGACTCCTGCTGGCCCCGGCCACTCCTGCCATTCCAACGACCCCCCAGTGTGGAAATCCCCCCCACCTCCCCCTGTCGATCAATGTGCGCTCCTTCCCCCCCAGGCCCCGTCCCTCCCTTAGCGCGAAAAAAAGCCCGCGCTTTCCATCCGAGCCGGTCACGGCAGCTCCTTTTTCCGCGACCTCGCCCTGGCTTGCCATCCCCGGGCTTCCCCCCCTTCATCAGCGGGGATCTGCCCCTACAGTACCGGCGCCATCACCCTCACACAGCCCCCACATCATATCCACCCACCCCTTCCCATTTCCCCTCTTCCCAACTGGAAACCAGAAGAAAAACACCCCCAAAATATGGTAAACAGCCCCCCACAACAAATCCTCAGTTCGAGTCCAGCTTTTCAGTCTGATTAAAGGTCCACGCCTCATCTGGCATATCAAAATAGTGACGACGGTCCTGAAACGTGACCCACAATCGCGCTGGCTGCAGCATTCCAAACCTCACCCCCTTCCAATGGAGAACTGCTTTGGCCCGATTAAAACCAGCCCTCTTCTTGGCCACCTCCACACTCCAGTCCTGGTAGACACGGATCTCCGTATTCTCCCACCTGCTGCTCAGTTCTTTCTTCGCCCATCTCAGGACGCAGTCTCTGTCCATAAAACGGTGGAACCTCACCACTACAGCCCTTGGCGGCTCGTTGGCTTTAGGCCTTGCCAGGACTCGATGAGCCACATCCAACTCCAGGGGCCTCAGGAAAGCTCCCGCGCCCATCAGCGTGTTGAGCATTGTAGCTACATATGCCCCAGCGTCGGACCCCTCCACTCCTTCAGGGAGATCAAGAATCCGAAGATTCTTCCTCCTCGACCTGTTCTCCAGGTCCTCAAACTTCTCCTGCCACTTCTTGTGTAGCCCCTCGTGTGCCTCCACCTTCACCGCCAGACCCAAAATCTCGTCCTCATTCTCTGAGGCCTTCTGCCACACCTCTCGAATCGCCGCCCCTTTGGCCTTCTGAGTCTCCACCAGCCTTTCGATCGACGCCTTCATTGGCACCAGCATTTCTGCTCTCAGCTCCGCAAAGCAGTTTTTAAGGAGCTCTTGCTGCTCCCGTGACCACTGCGCCCACGCTGCTTGATCTCCACCTGCCGCCATCTTGCTTTTCCTCCTCCGCTCTCTTCGCTGCTCCAAAATCACTTTTTTGATCGCTCCACTCCTAGTCCACTCCATACAGTGCTGGGGGAACCTTACTATTACCTTCCCACACTGGGAACCGTCGTACAAGTGCCGCTGGGGCTCCTCAAAAGGGCCCAAAAGTCCGTTCTTGGCGGGAGCTGCCGAACGTGCGACCTACCTAGGCAAAGCCGCACCCGGAAGTGGTCGAACCTCTCATTCTCAATAAACTGATAACCCTGAACAACTTTAGAGCTAGAGGGAACAACCTCCCTATTCACCTTGCCAGGAATTCAATTTTAAAAACCTCAACAAAACATTCACATGACATGCCCTACACCAGTTTAATTTAAGTAATTCACTACTCCTTATAAAACATTCTGAGACCCTGCTACCTCCCTCTCTTCCTTTAAAGCCCATCTCTTTGGCCAAACTTTTAGTCATCTATCCTAATTTCCCCCCCACTTTGACTTGATAGTCATTTCTTTCCACACATCTTTCAAAAGTAACTTTTTCTGCATTAAAGGTGCTATACAAATGCAAATTTCTCATCTGTGCTGTCTGTATGCTCTCTAAGGTTTTAATATCTCCTAGAATCCAAACTGCACAGAATACGTGAAGGTTTTTGCACTGAGTGCTGAATTTGGTGCATTTTGAGTGATATAGTAAGAGTTTGGTGACCGAGGGAGTTAGGTGAGGAGGGAGTAAGGTGCTCCTTTCATTTTGTTTCCGACATTTCCGCAAAGAGTGAGAAGACAGCCAGGAGTTTACAGAAAGTGTAGCTGACTGGGAGCAGAGTCGGAGGGCGGAGATCTAGTTAGTCCACAGGGCAGCTATATTCTGTCAGGTAAGAGGGGATGGAGGCTAGGCCAGTTGCATGCTCCTCCTGTAGGATGTGGGTGGTGAGGGATACCACCGGTGTCCCCACTGACTACACCTGCGGGAAGTGCACCCAACTTCAGCTCCTCAAAGACCGTGTTAGGGAACTGGAGCTGAAGATGGATGAACTTCGGATCATCCGGGAGGCAGAGGGGGTGATTGAGAAGAGTTACAGGGAGGTAACCACACCCAAGGTACAGGACAAGAATAGCTGGGTTACAGTCAGGGGGAAAAAAACAAACAGGTAGACAGTGCAGGGATCCCTCGTGGCCGTTCCCCTTCAAAACAAGTATACATTTTTGGATGCTGTTTGGGGGGGGGGGGGGGGGGATGACCTACCGGGGGAAGGCCCTAGCGGCCAGGTCTCTGGCACGGAGTCTGGCTCTGGGGCTCAGAAGGGAAGGGGGGAGAATAGAAAAGCAATAGTTGTAGGAGATTCAATGGTTAGGGAAATAGATAGAAGATTCTGTGGTCGCGAGCGAGACTCCCGGAAGGTATGTTGCCTCCCGGGTGCCAGGGCCAGGGATGTCTCGGATTGTGTCTCCAGGATCCTTAAGAGGGAGGGGGAGCAGCCAGAAGTCGTGGTGCACATTGGTACCAATGACATAGGTAGGAAAAGGGGTGTGGAGGTAATAAATGAGTTTAGGGAGTTAGGCTGGAAGTTAAAAGCCAGGACAGACAGAGTTGTCATCTCTGGTTTGTTGCCGGTGCCATGTGATAGTGAGGCTAGGAATAGGGAGAGAGTGCAGTTGAACACATGGCTGCAGGAATGGTGTAGGAGGGAGGGCTTCAGGTATTTGGATAATTGGAGCGCATTCTGGGGAAGGTGGGACCTGTACAAGCAGGACGGGTTGCATCTGAACCAGAGAGGCACCAATATCCTGGGAGGGAGGTTTTCTAGTACTCTTCGGGAGGGTTTAAACTAATTTGGCAGGGGAATGGGAACCGGATTTGTAGTCCAGCAACTAAGGTAGCCGATATTCAGGACGCCAAAGGGTGTAATGAGGCAGTGGGGAAGGGAACACTGACAAAGGAGAGTACTTGCAGGCACGGAGATGGGTTGAAGTGTGTATACTTCAAAGCAAGAAGCATCAGGAATAAGGTGGGTGAGAACTTAAGGCATGGATCGGTACTTGGGACTACGATGTGGTGGCCATCACGGAAACTTGGATAGAAGAGGGGCAGAAATGGTTGTTGGAGGTCCCTGGTTATAGATGTTTCAATAAGATTAGGGAGGGTGGTAAAAGAGGTTGGGGGGTGGCATTGTTAATTAGAGATAGTATAACAGCTGCAGAAAGGCAGTTCGAGGAGTATCACCCTAATGAGGTAGTATGGGTTGAAGTCAGAAATAGGAAAGGAGCAGTCACCTTGTTAGGAGTTTTCTATAGGCCCCCCAATAGTAGCAGAGATGTGGAGGAACAGATTGGGAAACAGGTTTTGGAAAGGTGCAGAAGTCACAGGGTAGTAGTCACGGGTG
The DNA here is from genome assembly GCF_047496885.1 of Scyliorhinus torazame. Taxonomy (NCBI): domain Eukaryota; kingdom Metazoa; phylum Chordata; class Chondrichthyes; order Carcharhiniformes; family Scyliorhinidae; genus Scyliorhinus; species Scyliorhinus torazame. Next base: position 108,248,972 of record NC_092725.1, read on the forward strand.
ACTTTAACTTCCCAAATATTGAGTGGAAACTCTTTAGATCAAACAGTTTGGATGGGGTGGTGTTTGTGCAGTGTGTCCAGGAAGCTTTTCTAACACAGTATGTAGATTGTCCGACCAGAGGAGGGGCAATATTGGATTTAGTACTTGGTAATGAACCAGGGCAAGTGATAGATTTGTTAGTGGGGGAGCATTTTGGAGATAGTGACCACAATTCTGTGACTTTCACTTTAGTAATGGAGAGGGATAGGTGCGTGCAACAGGGCAAGGTTTACAATTGGGGGATGGGTAAATACGATGTTGTCAGACAAGAATTGAAGTGCATAAGTTGGGAATATAGGCTGTCAGGGAAGGACACAAGTGAAATGTGGAACTTGTTCAAGGAACAGGTACTATGTGTCCTTGATATGTATGTCCCTGTCAGGCAGGGAAGAGATGGTCAAGTGAGGGATCCATGGTTGACAAGAGGGGTTGAATGTCTTGTTAAGAGGAAAAAGGAGATTTATGTAAGGCTGAGGAAACAAGGTTCAGACAGGGCATTGGAGGGATACAAGATAGCCAGGAGGGAATGGAAGAAAGGATTAGGAGAGCGAAGAGAGGGCACGAACAATCTTTGGCGGGTAGAATCAAGGAAAACCCCAAGGCCTTTTACACATGTGAGAAATATGAGAATGACTAGAGCGAGGGTAGGTCCGATCAAGGACAGTAGCGGGAGATTGTGGATTGAGTCTGAAGAGATAGGAGAGGTCTTGAACGAGTACTTTTCTTCTGTATTTACAAATGAGAGGGGCCATATTGTTGGAGAGGACAGTGTGAAACAGATTGGTAAGCTCGAGGAAATACTTGTTAGGAAGGAAGATGTGTTGGGCATTTTGAAAAACTTGAGGATAGGCAAGTCCCCCGGGCCTGACGGGATATATCCAAGGATTCTATGGGAAGCAAGAGATGAAATTGCAGTGCCGTTGGCAATGATCTTTTCGTCCTGTCAACAGGGGTGGTACCAGGGGATTGGAGAGTGGCGAATGTCGAGCCCCTGTTCAAAAAAGGGACTAGGGATAACCCTGGGAATTACAGACCAGTTAGTCTTACTTCGGTGGTAGGCAAAGTAATGGAAAGGGTACTGAAGGATAGGATTTCTGAGCATCTGGAAAGACACTGCTTGATTAGGGATAGTCAGCATGGATGTGTGAGGGGTAGGTCTTGCCTTACAAGTCTTATTGAATTCTTTGAGGAGGTGACCAAGCATGTGGATGAAGGTAAAGCAGTGGATGTAGTGTACATGGATTTTAGTAAGGCATTTGATAAGGTTCCCCATGGTAGGTTTCTGCAGAAAGTAAGGAGGCATGGGATAGTGGGAAATTTGGCCAGTTGGATAACGAACTGGCTAACCGATAGAAGTCAGAGAGTGGTGGTGGATGGCAAATATTCAGCCTGGATCCCAGTTACCAGTGGCGTACCGCAGGGATCAGTTCTGGGTCCTCTGCTGTTTGTGATTTTCATTAATGACTTGGATGAGGGAGTTGAAGGGTGGGTCAGTAAATTTGCAGACGATACGAAGATTGGTGGAGTTGTGGATAGTAAGGAGGGCTGTTGTCGGCTGAAAAGAGACATAGATAGGATGCAGAGCTGGGCTGAGAAGTGGCAGATGGAGTTTAACCCTGAAAAGTGTGAGGTTGTCCATTTTGGAAGGACAAATATGAATGCGGAATACAGGGTTAACGGTAGAGTTCTTGGCAATGTGGAGGAGCAGAGAGATCTTGGGGTCTATGTTCATACATCTTTGAAAGTTGCCACTCAAGTGGATAGAGCTGTGAAGAAGGCCTATGGTGTGCTCGCGTTCATTAACAGAGGGATTGAATTTAAGAGCCGTGAGGTGATGATGCAGTTGTACAAAACTTTGGTAAGGCCACATTTGGAGTACTGTGTACAGTCCTGGTCGCCTCATTTTAGGAAGGATGTGGAAGCTTTGGAAAAGGTGCAAAGAAGATTTACCAGGATGTTGCCTGGAATGGAGAGTAGGTCTTACGAGGAAAGGTTGAGGGTGCTAGGCCTTTTTAGAACGGAGAAGGACGAGGGGCGACTTGATAGAGGTTTATAAGATGATCAGGGGAATAGATAGAGTAGACAGTCAGAGACTTTTTCCCCGGGTGGAACAAACCATTACAAGGGGACATAAATTTAAGGTGAAAGGTGGAAGATATAGGAGGGATATCAGAGGTAGGTTCTTTACCCAGAGTCGTAGGGGCATGGAATACACTGCCTGTGGAAGTAGTTGAGTCGGAAACATTAGGGACCTTCAAGCAGCTATTGGATAGGTACATAGTGTAGATTTATTTGTTCTTAAGGGCAGCACGGTAGCATTGTGCTTCACAATTGAATAGCACAATTGCTTCACAGCTCCAGGGTCCTAGGTTCGGTTCCGGCTTGGGTCGCTGTCTGTGCAGAGTCTGCGCGCCCTCCCCGTGTCTGCGTGGGTTTCCTCCGGGTGCTCCGGTTTCCCCCCACAGTCCAAAGATGTGCCGGTTAGGTGGATTGGCCATAAGTTGCCCTTAGTGTCCAAAATTGCCCTTGGTGTTGGGTGGAGGTGTTGAGTTTGGGTAGGGTGCTCTTTCCAAGAGCCGGTGCAGACTCAAAGGGCCGAATGGCCTCCTTCTGCACTGTAAATTCAATGATAATCTATGATTAATCTAGGACAAAGGTTCGGCACAACATCGTGGGCCGAAGGGCCTGTTCTGTGCTGTATTTTCTATGTTTTATGTTCTATTTATTGGATTGGATTGGTTTATTGTCACGTGTACCGAGGTACAGTGGAAAGTATTGTTCTGCGTACAGTCCAGATAGATCATTCCATACATGAAAAAGCCAACTATTGCCAAATTTACCCATTCTAATTTACCAATCTACGTTCCATTTATAAACCATTTTTCCCTCGACTCAAATTTACAAATAATTGTACAATTGTGAAAGGGCCTCTATTTACCCTTGCCTTTCTGTATCTTTTCATTGTATATTCCTGTCCTAGACTGGATATTGTGTAATGAGAAAGGAACAATTGACAATGTACTTGTGTGAGGCCCATTGGGGATGAGCAACCATGAAATGATTCCGTCATCAAGATGCAGTGATGCAGTTGATTCTGAGATTAGGGTCCTGAATCTAAATAAAGGAAGCTACGATGGTATGAGATGCGAGTCGCCGAAGATGGATTGGGGAATTACTTAAAAGGGATGATGGTGGATAGGCAATTGCAAACCTTCAAATAGTGGACAGATGAACTGCAACAATTGTTCATTGTCCTGTTTCTGGCGCAAAAATAAAATGGGAACGGTGGCCAAACTATGGCTTACAAGGGAAGTTAGAGACAGTATTAGATCCAAGGAAGACGCATACATTTTGGTCAGAGAAAACTGCAGGCGTGAGGATTGGGAGCAGTTTAGAATTTAGCAAAGGGATTGAGTATTAATAATAATAATCTTTATTAGTGGTACAAGTAGGCTTACATTAACATTGCACTGAAATTACTTTGAAAATCCACACAGATGGGGAAAATGGAATACAAGAGTAAGCTTGCAGGGTACATAAAAACTGACAGTCAGAGCTTCGATAGGTATATGAAGAGAAAAAGATTGGTGAAGACAATCAATTCTGACATAGTCAGTCAGAAACAGGAATTT